>NW_021604613.1:8822768-8956343 GCF_004785775.1 Grammomys surdaster
GAGAGACAGAGAGAGACACACAGAGAGAGAGAGAGAGAGGGGGGGGGAGAGACACAGAGAGAGAGAGAGAGAGACAGAGAGAGAGACACACACAGAGAGAGAGAGACACAGAGAGAGAGAGACAGAGAGAGAGAGACACACACACACAGAGAGAGAGAGAGAGAGAGAGAGAGACAGAGACAGAGACAGAGAGAGAGAGAGAGAGAGAGAGAGAGCGCACAAACTAGACATAGGTAAAGATAGACAAGCCAGAGAAGAAGCCAGATTAGAACATATTGCCAAAATGAGTGTGAGGCCAACCAGAACAATTCAGGAAAAGCTGAGAAAAGCCAGACTGAATCAATCGGCTTGAAGAGGAGTTTGAACCAGATCAGCTGCGTTGAATCAATTAGCCAAATCAGAAAGAACTAGGAAGGGGTGAGCTTATTTAGCAGTAAGTCTCAGAGGCCGAAAACATTCTAGGCTTAGATTAGATTATACAGAGGCTTCTAAGATTAGGTTAGCAGATGGAGGAAGTAAGCCTCCAGACAACAATAAAAGTTACTTTTACAACTTGATGACTCTGCACAGAACTATGGCAATAAAGCACACACAGCAATGATTCAGTGAACTTTGCCTCTGTTCAGGAGAAGGAAGTGGGCAGATACTGGTTTAAATTGGCTTAACTGTTTAAAGATAAATACAAATGAACAAACAAAAGGATTTTGAAGTTGTGTGACATGGGGTGAGGAGCTGAGTCAAAAGTGGCATTTTAATCCTTAGTTGAAAAAAGTTTGATATAGTAACCTCTAGAAGATTCTCGGCACAGCATAAAATGTGGGCAGGAAAACGATTTATCCCTATGTACAACCTTGGAAGACTGAGTTTGCATTGCTAGGGAAACATATAATGACTTCCAAGAGCAAAGAAACAAAAGTAACCAAATAATCACTTACTCAAATAAAAACTTGACTGACAGGTTGCTCCAGAGATGCTATGGACAAATAAGTGTCACCAACCCTAAGTCTGACACACAGTCTGAGGATCCAAATGATACATACGTCATGAACCGCCTTCTCTGAGCATCCGGAGGTCCTGTAGTCCAGAGGGGTAAAGCTATAGAAGATCTGGCCCTCTGGGTGTGAGGTGGACTCCAAGTGGAATCAGAAGAGTCTGGGAGCGGGCTGCTCCTCCCTCCGCCTGTGCTGGCTGAGCAGAGTCAGCATCGGCAGGCGCAGGAACAAAAAAGGGGAACAGAGATCCTCTTGGGGAGCAGAAACGGGGAGCAAGGCAAGGAAGGGGCTGAGACTGAACCTCCTTTTGAGGAAGAAAGGTGGGGAGTGCCGAGGCCTGTAACAAAAAAGGTCTCGTTCAAACAGGGGCTTTTCAACCACGTATTCTTTTCAACCAGGTATTGCCATGGTTATATATGGCATTTGGTCTGGGTGGCCCCAGGCCTCATAAACTAAACCTTCACCCTGTAAATGAAAGTCTCCTCCTCAGGCTATCCTACTTTATAGGTGGGCCATTCATTCCTGCAAAAGATGGTTAGTTTGCTGGGATGAACAACCAGACCCTAGTCTTCTGCAACTTGGCAAAAGTTCTTAAAATAGTTCAGGACAAGCCCACTGGCGCTTTGTGCCTGTCCCATCCTACAAATCAAAGAAAAATTTGTATGAGAGGACAGAAAGCACAGACAGAATACACACAGATGGACACAGAAAGACATTCTGGGGAAAACAAAACCAAAAGCCTTTCTCAGATGGTCTTCCTCCCTGTGCATGGGATGCCTATAGACCCACAGCCAGTTCAGAATCCACATGAAAACTAGCAAATTCTCCAGCTTCTGGTAGGGGGTTGGGAGCATGCATCTGCTTTGTTCCTCTCAGCCTCCAGATTAAATCCAAAACAGAAACACAGAGACAGACAAGATGCAAGACAACCAGGTACCCAGAATTACTCCACTATTTGGGTCAGGGTGGAGGTGGGGTCTCCAGCATATCCCAGGATGAGCCCCCAAATATAAGGGTCCATAATTCACCAAAGAATGATATCCTGGACACAAATAATTATGTAAACATAGAGTGTTTTATTCTACAGAAGTCCAGCATGCTGGGGGCTCTCACTACCAAGATAGACAATCAAGTGAGCTCCCAGACCTGATTTAAAGCAAATTAGGGGATTCTGGAGTAGGTAAACTTTATCTTACTCTGTCTCTAGGGACATTCCATTACCAGGCTGTGGGGGCTGGAAACTGTTGCTGGGGGATCTGGAAACTGTTGCCAAGGAAGTAGCTGAGGAAGTCTGGAAACTCCTGCTGACTCATTGTCCTTGCCTCAGGCCGGGTGGCTGGACAGCTTCTGAAGTCTGGACTTGCTCAGTCCTGAACTGCCAATGTGAAGCCTATCATGAAGTCAGCGGAGCCTTCTCAGCATATGAGCAATACAATAGCAAAGATAAACCATAGGAGGACCCCTCAAATGACAGAAAGATCCATCTTCACACAGTTCTAAACAGTATGCTAAGATGCTTGTATTATGTCACTCTTAATAGGTTTTGGTTATAGTTTTCCAAACTAAAATTGGAATTGAGTTAGTGAATCATGTTTGTATTCATTTGTTAGGATGCTTACAATCTGAGGTCTGAGTATATTAAATATATATTAGAATATTAAAAACTCAAGCAACAGCACATGTTGGCAAGGATGTGGAGACAGGGGAACACTCCTCCACTGCTGGTGGGAGTGCAAATTTGTAAAACCACTCTGGAAATCAATCTGCAGTTTCTCAGAAAACTGGAAACACTTCTACCTAAAGACCAAGCTATATAACTTGTGGCATATACCCAAAAGATATTCTACCAAACCCCAAGGACACGTGCTCGACTATGTTCATAGCAGCTTTGTCTGTAATAGCCAGAAACTGGAAAAACCCAGATGTCACTCAACTGAAGAATGGACACAGAAAATGTGGTCTGTTCACACAGTGGAATACTATGCAGCTATTAAAAACAAGACATCATGAATTTGGCAGGCAAATGGATGGAACTTGAGACTATCATCCTGAGTGAGGTAACCCAGACCCAAAGGGACATGCATGGTATGTAGTCACTGATAAGGGGACATTAGTCATAAAGCACAGAATACTCATGACACACCCCACAGACCCAAAGAAATTAAACAAGAAGGAAGGCCCAAGCGAGAATGTTGAATCACACTTAGAAGGGGGAACAAAATAGTCATAGGAGGCAGATTGAGGAAGGGACCTGCATGGGAGAAGGGAAGTGGAGGGACATAGGAAGGCAGGATCAGGTGTGGGAAGAGAGAAGAGAGAGAGCCAGAAGGCCAGGAGAATGAATGGAATCTGTAGCAGCAAGAGGTGGCAGTTGGGGGATGTGGAGAATCTTTAAGAAGTCCCAGAGATCTGAGATGGGATGGGCTCCTAGGAGTCAATGTGGGTGACCTTAACCAAGATGCCTACCAGTGGAGACATGGAACCTGGAGAGGCCACCTCCTGTAGCCAGGCAGGACCCCCAGTAGAGGAGTAAGGACATCAAGGCACCCACAAAACTTTCAATCCAAAATATGTCCTGTCTAAAAGGAATGCAGAGACAAAAATGGAGCAGAGACTGAAGGAATGACCAACCAATAACCAGCCCAATTTGAAACACATTCCATGGGCAAGCACCAATCCCTGACATTATTAAAGATACTGTTATGCTTATTGTCCTCTGAGAATAGCTATCCAGTAGCTAGAACAAATGAACACACCCACAGCCAAACATTGTATGGAGGTCGGGGACTCTTATGGAAGAGTTGGAGGAAGGATTAAAGGCCCTGATGGAGATGGGAACTCCACAGGAAGACCAACAGAATCAACTAACCTGGACCTTTGGGAGATTTCAGAGAATGAACAACCAACCAAAGGACCCACACAGTCTGGAATAAGACCCTGGACACATATGTAGAAGATGGGCAGCTCCATCTCCACATGGGTCCCCCAACAATTGGAGCAGATGCTCTCCCTAAAGCTGTAGCCTGACTGTGATATCTGTTTCCCAACAGGACTGCCTTGCCTGGCCTCAGGAGAAGATGCACCTAATCTGGCAAAGACTTGATGTACCAGGGTGGGGGGATACCCAGTGGGATCCCACCCTCTCAGAGGAGAAGTGGAGGAGAGACAGAAGAAGGGTCTCAGTTGTTGGTGGGGGGACCTGGAAGGGAGGCAGTGCTTGAGATGTAAATAAATAAGAATATTAAATTGTATAGTGTATAAGAAATCAGAATATTTGGCACTGAAAATAGTTTTAAAGAATGAGACAATTATAGCTGCTGTTGCAATGTACTTTCGTATGGTGTCTCTTACTTCAAATTATTTCTCTACAGTGCATTTTAGCTTAAAAAAATAAAATAGTATCTTAAACATTTATTCACTGGTTATGCAATTCTTTAAAGAAGTACTGCTTAAAAATAATCTTTGTTGGGGCTGGAGAGATGACTCAGAAGTTAAGCTCACCTGACTCTTCTAGAGGATTGGGGTTTAACTGCCACCACCTGCATGGCAGATGAAGACAACAGTGTGACTCTAGTCCCAGGAGATCCAATGCCCTCTTCTGGTCTCCAAAGGTACCAGGCACCCCCATAGTGCACAGACATCCAAGCAGACAAAATATCCACATCCATGAAATTAATTACTTTTTTAAAACAATAATAAGCTTTGTTTAACAGGGGTGGTGTTACAAACCTTTATTCCCAGCACTGGGGAGGCAGCGAAGCTAGGTATCTGTTCAAGACCAGCCAGTGATCTATGGACTGAGTTCTAGGCCAGCCAGAACTAATAGTGAGATCATCTCAAAAACACACAAACAAAAGAGTTTGCATTCACTGTTCTCCTTAGTGTTTCCACTAAACCTGGGCCTGTTTCCCCAGCATTGATTCTTCACATGTACCTTTCCCCAGTCACTGTGCAAGAAAAAGCTGACACACGAGGCTAAGTCTGCTACTCTCAGAACGAACTAAAAGCAAGGTTGCTGCAGAGTATAGTCTGGGTCCTTATATGTTGCAAGGCTTCTTGCCACCTGTAGATCAGTGGTTCTCAGCCTGTGGGTTGTGATCCCTTTGGGGGCTGAACAACCTTTTTCACAGGGGTTACATATGAGATATCCTGCATATCAGATATTTACATTATGATTCATAATAGCAGCAAAATTATGAAAGTAATTTTATGGCTGGGAGTCACCAAAACATGAGTAACTGTATTAAAGGGTCACAGCATTATGAAGTTTGAGAACCTCTGCCTTGGATAGTTTTGGAAATGTTTGCACCAATGAACATTCCCAACAGTACTGAGAAGGACTTTTTTACTCCCTATAGGCTTCCCAGGCTCTGTCCCAAGATACTGTGGAATTTGTTTCTTGCTCCGGAGGGACATGGTGATAATGACTTTACCTTTATTTTCCTTTATTTCCATAGTATGAGAATGGGCCCCTTAGGTTCATATATTTGAATATTTGGTCCCCTTTTGTGAACTGTTTGGAAAGAACTAGAAAGCGCAGCCTTGTAGGAGGCTTTTCACTGGGACTTTGAGGTTTCAAAAGTTCACACCCTTCCCAGCTAACTCTCTGCCTCAGGGTTGTGTCTCAAGAATTCATCTCTCAGTTACTGCTCCAGCACCACACCTGCCTGCCTGCTGATGTGTTCTCCACCACTGAGGTCATGGACTCACTCTCTGAAACTGTAAGTCCCAAATTAAGTGCTTTCTTTTATAAATAGCCTTGGTCACGGTGTTTTGTCATAATAGAAAAGTAGCTAAGACAGACTTTGGTCCCAGGAAATGGGTAGGCTATTGCCACGCAGGTCTGACCATGGTGATTTTTAAACAAATATTGAAGACTTGGAGATTTTTGGACTAGAAAGGAAGGTACTGGAGCAGTTTAAACATTGCTTAGTGGGCCACCCCAGTAGGATTTGGGAAGATAGTAGAGCTGAGAACAGTGTAAACTATGGAGGCCTGGCTCAGGAGGTTCCAGAGGGGAACAATGTTAGCAACTGGGCTAGAGAACATTCTTGTGGATTCTGGTAAAGAATGTGTATGGTTTGTTTTGGTTTTTTTTTGTTTTGTTTTGTTTTGTTTTTTGTTGTTGTTGTTCTTATAAGAATCCACCTGAGGCTAAATTCTTTGGTGGAGGAGATTTCAAGACAGCTTAATATTGACTCTATGATACATATACTATCTATCTATCTATCTATCTATCTATCTACCTATCTAGCATATATATCACCTATATTATAAGATATTAATCACACTTAGGCAAGTATACAACAGCAACAAAAAAAGCAAAGTGGGGAGTACAGTTTGAAGATAAAAAAAAAAAAAAGAAATGCACCAGGATATTTAATGTTTAAGCCAAGGCCTGTGCTGAAAGAGAGGAAAAGATTAAAGAAAGGCCTGCTTTGAAGTGGAGTACAGGGTGGGAACCCTCAGGGCAAGACCCCACCTAGTAAAAAGGAAAGGCCTGAGGAATTTTTAGTCCCTAAAAAGCAATGATAAGCTTAAGCAAATATGATTCAATCAGTGGGCTGGGGGCTCTACCCCAAGAGGCCAGTTGAACTTTAAAGTGTGTTCAATGTGGTTCTGGCTTCTGAGTCCTTAAGGATAAGTAAGTAAAGGGATTAGATGATCTTCCTCTCTGACTAATGAGAGCCACTGAGGCCAGGCATGTGGCAGGGGAGTTCGTGTATGAAGGCCAGGAAAAGCCTTTATTTTCATAAAGCCGTGAAAATGAAGCAAGCCTGCCTTGTGCTGGAAACTCCAAGATGTTAGGAATACCAGCCAGAAGACATCTTCCAAGGAGAGCTGCAGGCAGGAATGAAACCCATCCAGGAAAGGAAAGTGTGTTGCTGTTAACAAAGCTGGAAGGGCAGAGCCATCTAAACCCACTGACTTCAGACGTGGAGCTACAGGGTGTAGGGTTTGCCTTGCTGGGTTTTGTCCAGTATTTCCCCTGTGTGCCCCAGTTTGGGATGGTAATATACATTCTGCTGTGCCACTGTATGTTATTTGTTTTTGTTTCATTTTACAGGAGTTACAGTTAAGAGATCATCTTGAGTCTCAGAAGAGACTTTGAATTCTGAAAGTGTTAAAACTAGAAAAGACTATAGAGACCTTTGAAGTTGGATTAAATGTATTTTACATTGTGATGTGGCTACAAGCCTATGGGGCCTAAGAGAAGACTACAGTGGCTTGAATGAGAACACACCCGCATAGCCTCATATATTTGTATACTTCACCCCTAGACAGAGGAACTGTTTGGGAAGGTGGGGCTTCGCTGGAGAAGGTATGTCACTGGGCATGGACTTTGAGGTTTCAAGAGCCCACAACATTTCAGTTAGCTCCTTCTGCCTCACAGCTATGTCTCAAGATCTGAGCTCACAGCTGCCTCTCCAGTACCATGCCTGCTGTCATGCTTCCCACCATGACAGTCATGGACTCTAACCCTCTGAAACCATAAGCTTCATACAAAATGCTTTCTTTCATAAGTTGCTTTGGCCATGGTGTTCTATCAGAGCAACAGAAAGCTAACTAAGAAACTGACCTCAAACTCACCATGTACCTAGGCTGACTTTGAACTGGTTTCCCCCCCGACATTTTTTTTCTTTTCTCATACAATACATCCCAACTACAGCCTCCTCCCAGTCCCCCAAACACACCTCTCCTCTCCACCAAATTTACTATTCCTCTGTTTCCCTTCAGAAAAACGCAGGCATCCTAGTGCTACCAACTGAACACAGCCTAACAAGATACATTAATCCCTTTTCACTTTTTTTAAGACCACAAATATTCAATCAGGAAGCCTCCACCTAATTTGACTACATTGCAAAGGCTCTATCTCCATCCTTTTAACAACTGAGGTTGGAAAGTACCTTTCAGCAGAGAATCCCTTACAGGACAGAAACTACTCCCAAACCACAGCTGCTTACTCCAAGTTATGAATATCTATTTCATAAAGCACTTAAATTTGGAGATAAACTACTTACGGAGATGTAAAGTTTAATTACCTAGAGGCAGGAAGGTACTCCCTTTCAGCTCTCAGAGATGGGTAATATGATCCATGTTCATGTCGCCTTGCTACCATTTGTTGGCTCGTCATTAGCATATGTCTGACTCCACATTCATGCTTACATTCATGTAGCCATGCGATGTTCAAGTCAGTGAGGTCCTAGGGTGCCATGCTAATCACTGTGGCTGTGGAGATGGAAAGCAGCCCTGCCATCACGGTCTGTGCAGCCCAGGGTGTGTATGCAGAGGCGAATCAATAGCTACAACAGAGAGCAAAAGTGGGAGCTGCAGAAGTCACATCCGAGGGGCAGCTCTGCGAGAGCTCAGGAGAGCCTAAAGCATGACCTTTGGGTAGAAGCAGAAAGTTGTGTTTTATCAGTACTGTTTGTTTTATTCTTGGATTTTTAATGGAAGTTCATAAGTATAATAAAAAAAATCTCAAACCTGTATTTGTGTATTTGCTGAAGCAAAGGGAAGTGGAAGAAATGAGATTTCTTTTTTTATCCTATCTTCTAAAACCCACAGGAAGTTTAATGCCTCTGTGCGTCTGTGGGTTATCAGCTGAGCTGTTCTAACTTATTGATTCCAGTGAACATCACAGACACGAAGCAACTCAGCAACTTAGCTATTATCCCCTGTCTTAGTATTTATCTTAAAGATGAGATTTATCCTAGAGATATGGATGAATATTTTACTGATAATATTTTACAGGAAGCAACCTAAATGTCTGCCCTTGGGAGATAAATATATTATGTTTAAGCCTATAAGATAGAATGACACATAGCCATTAAAATATTAATTTCAAAAAGCATATTAGCACATGACTGTATTCTAAGGACTTGTAAGACTGAGGCAGAAGGATCATGAGTTCAATTAGAAAGACCCTGTCACAAAATACAAACAAACAAACATAGAAACAAAAAAATCCATATACTATGTGGCAAAATGGGGAAAATTTATACATGTGTGCACACATGGGTACACAATAAGTACACATGCAGGTGTGCACACGTGTGTATGGAAGCTACAGGTCAACCTCAGATGTTATTCCTCAGGAGCCACCTACCTTGTCTTTAAGTATGTGTGTGTGTGTGTGTGTGTGTGTGTGTGTGTGTGTGTATGTGTGTGCATGTGCGTATGTATGTATGTGAGTGTGTGCATATATGTGCATACAAGAGTGTGTGTGCGTGTGTGTACATGTGTGTGTATGTGTGAGTATATGCTCGTGTGTGTGTGTGTGTGTGTGTGTGTGTGAGAGAGAGAGAGAGAGAGAGAGAGAGAGAGAGAGAGAGAGAGAGAGAATTTGATGAGTAAATGTGTTCTCTCCCTCCACCTGTATGTAGTTCCAGGATTGACTAGGTCATCAGGCTTCTGGGGCAAGCAACTTTACCTGCTGAGCTTTCTCACCAATTTGGGTTTTTTGTTTTGTTTTGTTTTGTTTTGTTTTGTTTTGTTTTGTTTTGTTTTGTTTTGGTTTCTCAAGACAGGGTTTCACTGTAGACTGGGTGTCCTGAAACTCACTCTGTAGACCAGGCTAGCCTCAGACTCACAGAGATTCACCTGCCTCTGCCTCCTGAGTGCTTGGATTAAAGATGTGTACCATTACACCCTGCAAGATAGGAAATTTTAAAAATTAAAATAGTAAGCCTCAAAATGATGATACAAAATGAACCCACATTCACAGGCATATGAAGTATGTGTGTGTGTGTGTGTGTGTATGTGTGTGTGTATGTGTGTGTGTATGTGTGTGTGTATGTGTGTGTATGTGTGTATGTGTGTGTGTGTATGTGTGCGTGTGTGTGTGTGCGTGTGTGTACATGTGTGTGTGTATGTGTGTGTGTATGTGTGTGTATGTGTGTGTGTATGTGTGTGTGTGTATGTGTGTGTACGTGTGTGTGTGTGCGTGTGTGTACATGTGTGTGTGTATGTGTGTGTGTACGTGTGTGTGTGTGTGCATGTGTGTGTGTGTGTGTGTTCCATCCACATATATCTACAGAGAGTTATGTTTACATACACTCGCTCACAAATACCTATTTATCTTTCCTGTCAGTCAAGACACTCTGAATTATGCTATGCTCTGAAATTCTCTGCTGCTTACAACCACAGAGTTGGTTTCACTGTCACATGGCCTGCCAATCCCTAGTCAACAAGTTGCTGCAGGTCTCATGGCTACTCCAGGCCTACGTGGATAACATGGACTCCACCTTAAGGCAAGCATGCATGCTTGTAGAAGCAGATAAAGAACATGAGGACCTCTGAGATGTCTCTGAATAGGTTCAGAAGGATGTGAGAGGTCACCAAGCAAACAACATTACTGAATACCTCCTTTATACATCTAAAAGTGTTCATGAGAGAGGGAGAGAGTGGTTAGCTCAGTGGTTAGGAGCAGTGACTGTTCTTCCAGGAGACCCAGGTTTGATTCCCATACGGTGGCTCACAACTGTCTTTAACTCCAGTCTCAGGGGCTGTGACACTCTTTTCTGGCTTATGCAGATGGTGTATACACATACATGCAGACAAAACATCCATACATATAAAAATAAAAGGAAGCAAATCTTTAATGGAAGAGGGGGGGGGTGGAAAAAATAATTCATGCCACTCTTCTAGTGAGATGGTGACCAGATTATAAATATTTTTTTATGTTGTCTTTTCAGTAGTTTTTAATTTTATTTTGCTTATGTCGTTTTTTTACTTTTAAAATAACACTTTAAAGTAGTGTGTAATTCTTGAAGCACTGTAGGGATGTCGTGACTGAAGCTGCCTCTCACACTCCGTCTTTCTACTCCCCGTCCCTGTTCCTGCCCCAGAAGTAGCCATGGAGTAAAGTTTGCAGCAGTCTTTCAGGATTATTTTTATGTATGCATCCATAAACATAACCATGAATATTCATAAACTCTTCTGAGAGAAAAAGAAAAAGCAGCATATAAATTAATCAATATACATATGATTTTAATAAAGCAGTTTCTCATAAAGAATGCATAATTCATCCATAACAGTTCATTGTCCTTAACAGTGTCCCTTTAACTCATTCATGCTGTTCTTTTTCCTGTCTTTCAAGGTTTTCCAGCTCCTGTCCGGTTTAGTCACTGGCCTTTCACTTCAGAGCTGTGGATCATGTGTTTATAGCTCTGGGCCCTGTCTACATTAGCTACTTTTCTCCTTGCGGTGTTGAAATACCTGGCAAAAGCAATCGAAAGAAGAACGGTTTGTTTTTGCCTCACAGTTTGTTGGTACAGTCCATTGTTGTGGGTAAGTCATGATGCAGGAGCTAAGGCAGCTGGTCACACTGCATACAGCCATGAATAGAGCAACAAGTACTTCTCTTTTTTATTCATTAAGGACCCCATGGGATGGTGCCACCCAGATTTAGGGTGGGCCTACTCATCTCAATGAACTCACAGACATTTGGCTCCTTGGTAATTGTAGATCCTGTCCCACTGGCCCTGGCTGGGAGCAAGAGTCAAAAGACTTTCACTTTCTTGAGGAGCTTCAGCACCCCTCTCCACATTGCAGGTGTGTAAGGCACCAGCCCAGCTGCTCAGCCTCTGGAAGAGGTGTGTGCAAGTGTGAACTGACCTCAGGCTAAGGATGTGAAGCCTAAGCTCACTACTGAGAGAAGTCTGGACTAATGATTCTCATGGTGGTCTGTAGGAGCCTATATGGTTTACAGAGCAGGCCAATATTGTTATCTTGATTAGAAAGTAATAAAGGAACCTGCTTATTTTACACTAGAAGTGTATAAGCAGAGTGTGCAGGCAAATCAGAGCATTGATTGCCAACAAGAGAAGCTGGATGTGGTTTGTAAGGGACTCCCTGTGACCCTGGTGGTTTGTTTCTGGATCTAAAACTATTCTGAAAATATCTTTTTAAAGCAATGCTTATTATATCTTATGGTCACTTATTCAAAATTACAGTTTCCCCATCAAAGGTGGAATCTCAAGGGTCTACATAGAAAATTCAAATATCTAACCCTCTGATAAACATAGACAGAAAGAGCAGAAATAACCAGAAGACTGATTTGAATGTTAGCATTCCTTCTAGGCTCCACCCCACAGTTACCAGGCAACAGCCAGGTGTGCCTGACTCACTATAAAAGGGGCTGCTTGCCCTCTCCTCTCTCTCTCTTGCTCTCTCACATCCCTCTCTGTCCCTTCTCACCTCGTTCCTCCCCCTCCACGTGTTCATAGCCTCTCTCTCTCTCTCTCTCTCCTCTTTTTGCCTTTCTCTGTCTCTACTACCCCCTCAACTCCCCTCCCCGTGCCCTAAATAAACTCTACTCCATACTTTAACCATTGTATGGCTGGTACCTCAGGCAGAAGGGATGTCTCAGTATGGACCCACAGAGGCACCCCTTCTCCTGCATCATACTGCACCTATACTAAACATAACCCTGGCTTCCTTTTCTTTTTTATAAAACATAACAAGAACACATAGCAACAGGTAAATGTTCCTTCTGGGAGCTAGTCAAGTAGCAGGATTTAGATCTAGCTGTTGAGCTTCTATAGCTTATGTGATATTCAGTGACAACCAAAGGAGACACTGAGTGTGATTATAGCACCACGTGGTACAGAACAGTCGGGGTAACAAAGAGACACAGAGTGTGATTCTACCGCTGCCTCATTCAGAATAGTCAGGGTAACAATTCTAGAAAAGGCAGAATGACATTTTTCAAAGTATGTTTCATAGAATGGGATTTGGTTTCAGGTGATACACAAAGTATCGTGTTCAAATAACGTTTGAGAAACACCTGAACAAATCAAAGCACTACTTCTTCCTTGCAGACTTTGGTAGAATCTCTGGCTTCTGAAAGAACATGGTAAGTGAATTGGAACAGGAAGGTGTGTGCTGCATCACTGACAGCACCAGACTTCTGGACGTGATGAAGTGTCCTGGAGTCCGAGGGGACCAGCACCTAGGCTGCTGCGCATTTCAAATGTGCACCCACACAGGTAAATGCTAGTACATTTCAATTACCACAGGTGTGAATAAACTAAATAAATGTGGCAACTGATTATTTCACAAAATAAGGCAGAATTAGACTATCTCAAGAGCCAACCATCAAAAGAACATACCATAAAAGAACATTTATACCAAGAACTCATTCTCAAATCTTTTGTTCTCAGGATTGCCTGACATTTATGTAAAAAATCATCCAGGACCCTAAAGAGTATTTGTTCCCAGTTATACCTATTGATATTTATTATATTAGATGAGAGATTTAAAAAATACTTCTTAATTAATTCCTTTAAAAATATTGTCAGGCTGGAGAGACAGTTTAATGGGTAAGCAAGTGTGAGAGATGGACCACAGCTCCCCGAGACCTGTGTAGACTCAGTGCTGGGGCGGGTGCACAGATGCAATCTCAGCTTGCCTACAGCAAGACAGGAGATGGGGACAGGAGAATCCCGGAAGTGTGGGGGCCAACAAGCCTGGTGTCCACAGCCATGAACAACAAGAGCCTCCTCCCTCAAAGAAGGTGGAAGGCAAGCACTGATCCCTGAGATTGTCCTCTGACCTCCACACACATTGTGTCAAATGCATGCGTATACTTACCCACGTACGCACGCTCACACGCTCACACATGTACGAATATGTATACATGGTGTCCATTAGGTTTCTGTTGCTGTGATAAAGACTATGACCAAAAACAACTGGGGAGGAAAGGGGTTATTTCAGCTTACATGTCCTGATCACAGCCCATCATGAAACGAAGTCAGGGCAGGAACTCAAGGCAGGACCCCGGAAGCAGGATCTGAAGCAGAGACCACTGGGAGGAAAGTGCTGCTCCGTGGCTCGTGCCCAACAACTTGCTACTTAGTCTTCTTGTACACCCTAAGGCCACTCGCTTAGGGCGGGCCCCACCTACAATGGGCGGGGATGGGCGGGGATGGGCGGGCCCTCCCATATCAATCACTAATTAAGAAAATGCCCTATAGTGTTGCCTACAAACCAGTCTTAAGGAGGCATTTTCTCCATTGTGAGTCTCTTCTCTGATAACTCCAGCTTGTGTCGAGTTGACAAACAACTAGCACATAAACATTTTAAAAAGATAGAAATAATGTCAATTGTTTTCCATCTAGTGAGAGTCCTCTGTTCCTTTCCAAGAAAACGTCTGGCAGATCCCCCTGTCTGCGTACGTATCATTCATCCATCCCTCAGTTATGTTTTCCTGTGAAAATGGCGTGTTTTGTGAAAATGCAGCCAATACAGTTAGCAGCTCCTAGAATCGGAGCTCATGCACACGTACCCCAGCCGTGGCACTCTCTGCACTTTAATTTCCTCAAGGACTGACATTTCACGAAGTCAGTGATTTTTATTAGTTTTTTTGTTAGCTGCAAGCCTGACAAGTGTAGATTATGATGCCAGCCAGTACAATTCCAGTAGCTACGCTGACCTTGAGTTTAGGCACTAGCAGTTTATATGCTATAAAATCGGGGTTATCACCTTCAGTGAGGGAGGTACTAGCCTTAGAATTATCATGAAAATGGTTTCCAGCTCTGTGGTCTTAACCATCTCTGGGATATCAGAGGTCTATGGTTCAACACCAAGGAAAGGCTGCTCTACGTAAAGTGGGGGTTGGAAGGCGAAAAGCATATTCTGATTTTATCATATTTTGAAGGAGACTCCGGAATATACAGAAGTAAATTATCACACTTTGAAAACACATCCTACAGAAAATGACAAGGAAAAAAATAAAAAGGAAAAAAAAATCTAGGGAGAAGAATCTGGGCCTTTAACAAAGATAGGCAGTGCTTGTCAAAATTCAAACTGTTGCTGAACACAGGTTGTGAGAGGAAAATGGAGTCTAGGTCACCGTAGGAAGTAAAGTGGAGGTACAAATAATACTCCCTGAAATGTGACTGTTATTACTCATCTAAGAGCAACTTAATAGTGTAAATGATCTAATATGACATTCCAAAAGCTATTTCTTTCTTCTTTTCAGAGCTGAGGACTGAACCCAGGGTAGGCAAGCGCTCTACCACTGAGATAAATCCTCAACCTCTAAAAATATATATTTTTTTAAGATTTATTTATTTATTGTATGCATGTGAGTACTCAGTACACTGTCACTGTCTTCAGACACACCAGAAGAGGGTGTCAGATCCTGTTGCAGATGGTTGTGACCATGTGGTTCCTGAGAGTTGAACTCAGGACCTCTGGAAGAGCAGTCAGTGCTCTTAATTGCTGAGCCATCTCTCCAGCCCCTGCTCTTTCTTTTTTTAAAGGTATATTTTTTATTTTCATGTGTATATTTTTAAAGGTATATATTTTTTTATTTTCATGTGTATTTATGAGTGACAAAAGAAAGCGGAGAGGCAGTCAGATTCCCTGAACTGGAATTACAGGCAGCTGTGAGCTGCTATGAGGGTTCTGGGAAATGAGCCTGGGTCCTCTGCAAAAGCAACAAGTGTTGCTTTTAATCACTGAACCATCTCTCTAGCATGCTATTACCAGCAAAATAAACTGAAATACGAAGTAGGAGAGATTACTGCCAGATATGATGGTACACATCGGGAATCCTAACACTCAGGAAACTGAGTCGAGTGGAACATAAATGTAAAACCATCCTGGACTACACAGTGGGTTCTATGTTAGTTTGGGGTCCATAGTGAAACTCTATCTCAAAACAAAAGCAAATACAATCTTTTTGTTAAAAATTAAACTTTATAAATTGTTAATTTTTTAGAATTCCCTTAAAAAGCATAGTACTTTAATTTTGCACAGATCAGAGCCAATTTCAAAATACCATCACATTCCTTTCCATGTTTATTCTTGTGCTTCCAATCCCTGACTTCCTCTCAGGTTTATAATCCAGGGTAGGTTTTACTTTTCCTTCCACATACATGGGTGGCGTTTATCAGGCATGACTCTTGTTTTCCACATGATATTTGGTTGGTTCTCTCCACACTGGGGCTCCCATTTGCAATGATTTCCCTACTTCTCATCCACCTTCCTTCTTTGCGCTTTCGTCCAATAGGAAGGACCCTATCATGTGGAATGAAGAATGGAGGACAAAACCCACCGAGCCAGAGGCCGATTCTGCAGACATTGGTTCCTCCCTCATCCCATGACAAACTTTCTAGTTACTTATGGTTTACAACATCCAAAGACTTATGGTAGTAGTAATAATGGTGATGATGATGATGATGATGATGATTTAAAGCTCCTGGAGAGTCTTTAACAATACAGAAAGACTATAAGAGTGTTTGATCACTTCTCTCTGATTCCCATAGCAAATACTCTGGTCTGTCTTCTAAGTGGAAGGGGAGGCTCTTGTACCTTGTTCCCCAGTAGGAAGATAAAGGACAAGTGCACTAAACACTGCCAGGAGAGGAATATTCGGGGCTCATCCCCTCGGCCACTGCATCTCCTGCACCTTCTGCAGACTGTAACAATTCATGCTCTGCAGCTGGGGTAATGCACATTTGGATGTATAACAGTCTTCTTGGGACACTGTTAGGCAACTGCCTCCTGTTCTTAGTTCCTGAGTGGTTAGAAAAAGAATGTGTGCAATTTATATTTGTTTCTCAAGATGGGGTGTGTCCCACTTAAAAAGTTCAAACAAGAGCTTTAAAAAGTTCCCTGGGTGATATTTAACACGCTGAGACTTGACTGTTGAGGACTCAGCTCCACACCAAACATCTATACCATCCCCTCCAAGGACCAAGGAATACAGGGAGGAGGAGGGCTGTGTCTTAGTGTTTTGTGAACAGAAA
Source organism: Grammomys surdaster (assembly GCF_004785775.1). Lineage (NCBI taxonomy): Eukaryota > Metazoa > Chordata > Mammalia > Rodentia > Muridae > Grammomys > Grammomys surdaster. The sequence continues at coordinate 8,839,522 of NW_021604613.1, forward strand.
CCGTGACAAAGGCAACTCTTATAAGGACAACATTTAATTGGGGCTGGCTTACAGGTTCAGAGATTCAGTCCGTTATCATCAAGGTGGGAACATGGTGGCATGCAGACAGGCATGGTGTAGGAGGAGCTGAGAGTTCTACATCTTCTGAAGGCTGCTAGCAGAATGCTTGCTTCCAGGCAGCTAGGACTAGGGTATTAACGCCCACACCCACAGTGACACACCTATTCCAACAAGGCTATACCTCCTAATAGTGCCACTCCCTGGGCCAAATATATACAAACCATCACAGGGTGAAAATTGTAAGAACTAGAGAATGGGAGGGAGTGTGCAGATGCTTCTTCTGTGATGACATAACTCTAGCACTCACAAACCCACAGCATTCCATCACACACAGGTTGGGAGGGTGTCTAGGCAGTTAATAGTTGCTAAGGGAAGAACAGTCATATTTCTCAGTGGTATCCATGGCTACATTGCTGTCATTCAAGTATAACTCCCCCATCCATGCTCATTTAGGCAGTCCCAATTAAATACAGTGTGCATAAGCATTAAATAAAATAAATAAAATACATGAAAGTGTGGGGTAAGGGGAACCGTGTCACCAGACAGAAAAACTGGTAAGGCCGAGCAGATTAAGGAACCCTGGCAATTCTCATAATTGAGAACGGTAGGTGTTCGAATCTGCTCCAGACCCGGTTCCTGTCCTGGAGCATGTGACCATGACACTCCACTAAGAGGATTATGGAACTGGTCATATAGCATAGAAACCCAGAGTTCTCCATGCTAATAAGGTATCTAAATAGGCCCCAAATGTCTAGTCAATGAGCTTCCCTTCCCAGACATTCCTTCCTGCAAAAGGTATTTAATCTCTTGTCTACCTTGAGTAAATTGTATGCATCCTTTCCACCATGAATAAACAGTTTGGACAAGCAAGGACTGTCTCCTTCCTCAAGGACCACCGTGGGGCAGGGGGAAGCCTTTGTCATACAGAGTCATGTCTAAATCTCCCACACCAGGTCCCTCCATATTTCTGGCATTGGCCCTGAGCTAACCCAGACTCCCTCCTGCCCCAGGCTCATGGCAGGCCTGAGGGCTCTCATTCTCAACTTGTCACAGTCCCCCGTGGTATCTCGGTGCCCAGGAGTTTGAGAACCATAGTCTTGAGCCCAGCCCACGCCATTTCTCACCCAGAGAAACACGAGTGGGATTCCTATCTTAGGCTACCTTTCATCTCTCCTGAGCAGGTGTAGGCGGCAAGCTTAGCATCCCAGCAGGGAAAATGGAATGTAGCTTAGCACCTCTGTGTTTTGCCTCCCAGAGAGGTGTCTTGACACCCCAGTGGCGAGGTAAAATGTATACCCACATGAAAGTGGGAAGAGGACTTGGAAAGAATACTTGGTTTGGTAGGAGGAAGAAAGGTTAGGATTAGAGGAAAATATGAAGTTGTGAATGAATACATTTTAAAAAATAAATTCTGCACAAAGAATTTTATGCAGTGAACATTATAGGACATGCTTTTACACATTAGTGACAAAAGCTGATTTAGAATTATCTGTATTGGAAAATAAATTATTTTCAATAAACAGAAGTACTAAAATCAAAAATTTGATTTTTTATGGTGTTATGTGTCAATGCAACAATGGTTCAAATGATCTATTCTATGAGGAAAAGCGTTAACTGAAGATCAGAAAGATCCAGCTGTAGAAACAGTTGATGGTGAATGTTGGATTTCCCTAAGAACTCTACACATAATAGCTTCCAAGAACTGATTCCCACATTCCATTGACAAAGGTATACAGAGTTTGGGTTCGTGTCTTCTGAGACAGGGTTTGGTTGATGTAGGCGTTTTGTTGTTTTATTTTGTTATGAGCCAGGATCTTACCGCATCACCCAGGCTGGCTCTTACCTGCAGCAATCCTCCTCCCTTTCCCTCCTTGGTGTTGATATTACAAGCACGAGCCATGGCACTGGCTCCAAGATAGCGTTCCCTGAACCTTATTTTTTTCTCTTTTACCACAAGTGTATGATGAATTGAATACAACGATTGCCAGTGTGGAACCATTTAGAGGGCATGATTTATGCTAAGCCACCAGCATGTTTACCTGATCACACTTGCCTTGGATACTCTGAACTGCCCTGCCATGTGGTAAAAGGGGCACTTTTTAAAAAATTATATTTTGTATTATTTAAAACAAGTTTTAAATTTAAAGACATTTTGATCATATTCTTCCCCTCTCCTAAGTCCTTCCAGGTCCTCTCCTGCTCCCTACCTACCCAACTTTGAGTTCTTTCTCAAAAAATAAAAACTCAATTCAACAACAAACACCTCTGAAAAAAACAAAGATAACAAACAAAAACAAAAATAAACAAACAACAAAAAACAAAATAAAATAACCTCCCCTCCAAAACCCACCAAACTATAATCAAGTAAGAGAACACACAGCCCACAAAACTGAAGTCCATTATATGTTAGTCAGCTACTCCTGAACATGAAGCCTGCTCTGCAGTATTTGTTATACTCAGTTTTGTGTCACTGGAGAAAACTGATATCCCCTCTCTCAGCAGTTATAAATGACAGTTCCATTGCTAACCTTTACCTAAGTGGCTAAGTTTTCATTCATTCATCTCTTCACTCATTTTTTAAAAACATGAAAAAAAAACACAATAAGCTAAAACAAAAACTATCACATTGAAATTGGACAAGACAACCCAAAAGATGGAGAAGAGCCCAAGAGGAGTCATAAGAATCAGACTCAGTTGTTTACACACTCAGGAATCCCATAAAGACAATAACTGAAGCCATAATATATGTGCAGAGGACCTGGGGCAGCCCCATGCAGGCTCTGTGCTTGCTGTGCCCATCTCCATGAGTTCATATGAGTTTGATCATGGTAATTAGATTATTTGATTGCTTGATATCCTTCATCCCCTCTGGCTTACACTCTTTCTGCCTCTTCTTTCACATGGTTCCCAGAGATTTGAGGGGATGAAAGTAGGAAGAGTATCCCAAGGTAAGATTCTGCATGCTATCTGGCTGTGGGTCTCTATATTTGTTTCCATCCATTACAAGAGGAAGCTTCTTTAGTGAAGGCTGAACAAGGGGCTGATCTATGAGTCTAACAGGATAGCAATAGGGTCACCATGTCATTACAATTTTTCTGTTTTTTTTTCAGACTAGTATTGATCACCCTAGTTCCCTGAGCTATCTAGTCTCAGATCCTTGCTCACTCAAGCATTGTCACCTATGGGTTCTATCTCATGGAGTGGGCCTTAAATCAAATCAGTTATTGGTTGGTTACTCCCACAAGCTTTGTGGCACCATTGCCTTAGTGTGTCTTGCAGGCAGGACAGCACTATAGATAAAGGGACTGTGGCTGGTTTGAGAGTGTACAAAGTACCTTCTTGTACTAAAGAGGCTAGAACCTTGGGGTAAGAGCTCAATGTGGGCACCAGCTCAACATCTCCATGTTCAATGAGTTGTGCAGATACCATCTTCAGCAATGGAGATTGGCTGTCAGTTTGGAGAAAGCAACATATAGTCTTCCCTAGGTTGTTTTGGGAGTCTCATGGGGCCCCTTGACCAACAACTCAATTAGATGTAACCCAACACTGGTACTGAAAGCTTTTCTTGATGACAAGAGTTGGCCAGTTGGGATTCTATCTCCTCCATTATTTGGGGAGTTGATTTAGGTCATTTTCATATATGTATATATTTTAGTAAGTTCCTACTCTAGTAGATTTTCATACCACTCCTCAAAAGTTTCTTAATTTTACCCGTATCAATCTGTATTCCCACCCACAACCCCTTGTCCACTCCACTTCCACACTTTGTCTTCTGATTCCAGCCCCCTGCCTGCTGTCATTCATACCAACCTTGCCTATTTCCTTGTCTTAACAAGATCTAGCAGATCTCTCTAGGCTATGGCTCTCAATCTGTGGGTCACAACCCCAAAGACCACCAGAAAACACAGATATTTCGATTATGATTTCTAACAGTGGAAAAATTACAGTTATGAGGCAGCAATAAAATAATATTATGGTTGGGGGTCACCACAACATAAGTGACTGTATTACAAGATCATAGATAGCATTAGGGAGGTTGAGACCCACTACTACTAGTCCTTTACTCTAAATCTACTCTCTGTGGTTCTGTGGATTGTAGTTTGGTTATCATTGACTTAACTGGTAATATCCACATAAAAGAGAATACATACCATGTTTGTCTTCTTTGTCTTTCTGGGTCTGGGATATCTCAGGATGATTTTTTTTTTCTAGTAGTATCCATTTGCCTGAAAAAAAAAATCTCATGATATCATTGTTTTTAATAGCTGAGTAATACTCCATTGTGTGAACGTGCCACACAGACTAGAGGGACCTGCTAGATATAGCCCAACACAGGTACTGAAAGCTTTGCTTGGTGACAAGAGTTGGCCACTTGGGATTCTGTCTCCTCCACTATTTGGGGAGTTGATTTAGGTTGCTTCCAATTTTGGGCTATTATAAATAGAGCAGCAATGAAGATGAGTAAGTGTCCCAGTAGTAGGATAGACTGCCCTTTGGGTATATGCTCAAGATTTGTATAGCTGGATCATGAGGTAGATCAATTCTTATTTTTCTGACAGTCTCCCATACTGATTTCCATAGTGGCTGTACAAGTTTGCATTCCCAACCACAATGGAAGAGTGTTCAGCTTGCTCCACATCCTCACCAGCATGAGCTTTCATTTGTATTATTGAGACTGGAGGCTTTAGTTTGGAGGAGCAGAAAGAGAGGTGAAGGTCTGAAGTTGGATTCCATGCTGCCTGCCCAGAGTGGCCTGTGAATTCACACGGAGTACCTGCTGGAGTTGGGGTGTACACTAAAGCAGTAAGTGGGAGGAGGGTAGGATCTGTGTCATCCACTAGAGACTGCGTGGGAGGTAAGAGGCAGCCTCAGCCGGTGGTCTGCTGCAGAGCTAGGGATGGGGTGGGGGATTGGATATGAAGGACCTGAGGGAGAGGTGAAGATACGGTGTTAGCCTACCTGTTTTCATGATCAGAGTGGTCTGTAAGTTCCTGGGGACTGCCTGCTGGAGTTAGGGGCTGGGACAAAGGAAGGAGTTGGGGGAGGGAGGTTAGGAGGGTAAGATCCCTGTATGTAGTCCACTGGAGATGAGTTGGGGGGAAGAGGGACCGCTGCAAGAGCTCTGCTGCACAGGCGGGGATGAGACTAGGGGATCGAACTTGGAGAAATGAAGATCTGTAGTGAGCCTACCCGCTTCCCTGGTGGGAGTGGTACCTACTATTTTTCAGCAGCTGCCTCTGACCCAGCAGAAAGACACAATGTGAGGGCTTTCCCCTAAATGTCTCACTCTGGACATGGACATCATCTGGACTCTCTGGCTTTGTTTTACTCCCAAGCCTTTGCCTATTTCTCAACAGCCCTTTAGTAGCTATCTTCTTGGCCATCACCCCATTTCATCCCTTTGATCAGTGACTGAAAGACGGGAGCCCTCTGCTTCTACTCAACCTGTGGACAGTCTTCTCGTCTGCTGCTATGGCCTCAAGGGCCACTAGTACCTGCCGTTCAGCAATGTACCACCATGTAGAAATGTTTGTTGATGCTGATTTTGGAACCTGGGTTATGCTTCTGGAAGGAATCAGACACAACATGTTTATATGTAAGCCACTTATACACTAACTTGTCAAGTCATTATGAACTACATTGAATATTTGTACCAGTCATCTCTGTGTTATGATAATAAACTAACCTATAGGCAATTAACTTATTAAAAGGATATTTTGGTTCATGCTTCTGGAGTTAGAATCCAAGATTAATTAACACCATTCCTTTGGGTTTCTGGTTAGGGTAGCACATAATGGCAAAAGGATGTGGCTAAAGAATCTGCTGATATCATGAGTTGGGAAACAGGAAGGTGACTAGCTAGAATCCCACAATTAGTGGGGGTCCTGCTCTCCATGACCCAAGGTCTGCTCATAAACATGGTCTTTCAGGTTCACAGAAACTTTTAACAGTGCTGTCCTGGGAACAAAGCTTCTACCATAAAGTAGTATATTTCCCTTTAAGTCCATTCTCCACATTTAAACTATGGCCATACTGGTGAAATAAGCACTGAGGGGGAAAGGAGCCAAGAAGCACTTGTATTCTAGGCAAAGCCTGACTTTGTACAACTTAGTCTCATATGGAAAACAATATACTTTCTAAATGTAATTTAAATTATATCTGAGTATTTGTGCTTTCCAAACAATATTAAGAGAATCTCAATTTACTTCACTGTATTTAGAGATTCTGATTTCCCACAGGCCCTCCTGTGCTAATCTTCTCAAGCCTTTCCTGGCCTTGCTGGCCACACTCTGTCTCTCTGCACTCTTCATTTTTCAACGTGTTTCACTGTCTTCACTGGGTCCTTGTCTTTTTCTTCAGTGTTTCTGTTCTGGATTTAAATCACTCCTTATGCTTCCATTCTAGAAAAGATTCAAAAGTAGACCAGTTGGAGCTGCCCTTCAGTATGACTGGGGTTATGCATAGGGTGAATATCAAATACGTCACTTTTGTCACTCAGAATCATGTACTCACAAAGACAGAATCAAAGCTGCTAGTGTGGGATGTGAGACACACTCTGAACATGTAAGTGAAGACACACTCGTTTTTCTCTTTCACTTTTGCGTAAAAGTTGAAGAAGAGGTGACTTGAACAGGCTACATTTGAAGAACTGAGCTCAACCATCATGAAGTGGTGGGAGCAGAATCCCAAATAAAGGATGGACACTTCGAAAGATGTGACTAGATCAACTAGGAGGGCTTCAGTCAGTGCAGGTAGATGGATGAGTGACACAGGTGATACAAAATAAAGATGGAAGAATGGCAGATGCTTCCTCAGATTGAAGAACTTGAATTTTAAAAGCATAGTTTGAGGCAGCAATTTTGAAAAAGGATTGAAACAAGCAAGCTGGCAGGCAAAAGGATCCTCTTACAGTGATATAGAAAGCCTTTGATGAGGGCTGGAAAAGAAATAGATAAGGGAATTAGGTAATGAGTTCAAAGGGCACTAGGATGGACAGCTGAGACTGGTCTTAAAGCTGACTGGATACAGTTAACAAAGAAATTGAAAAATGCAGGTGGTCTTGTTTACAGGTTAGGGATACAGTTAAATTTGGTAATAACAAATGTGGTAGAGACAACAGGTTATTCATAAAACAGAGGAAACGTATTTTGTATAACGACAGAATGAAGAAGATAACCACGTATGAAGTACATGTAAAGGGTCTGAGCCATGCAGCACAACGGCGCACATCTGACAGTTCTCTAACCCGATCCCAGAGTGATGAGACCACTTCATTTTACAAGTCTCCATTCCTGGGAGATTTATAGTCAATTTGTATTTACTGCATATTGCTTAGACAAGTTCTGACTTCCTAAATTTGTAATTTCAGAATATTTGCTTGCTGAGAGGAAGAAGGGTACATCTCCTGTGTCTGTCTGGAACGTCTTCCTATGATGGAAAGCTGACGATGCCGTTAGCCTTTAACATGATGGTTCCCAGGCATCTTCACATGCCTACTCTGCAGCATTAGGACTGTGGGTTGTGGATAATTATTCTGCTGATTAAAAGATCTAGTCTAAGCATTACAAAATGCCAAAAAGAGCAGGGTGTGAGAATCTACTGCTCCATCTGTCTTTTACATTTGAAGCAGACCTTAAGCTTTTTAAGTTCACTTATCTCTTATAAAAGGAAATGTTCTTCAATGCTTAGTATTCCTGTGGCTTTTACTGGAGCATCTCCAAGTGTTCTTCATTTGTCTTTGACTACAGAGCACAGACCAGTTTCTCAGCAGGAAGAAGAATGATTCACCTCCCAGTTCCCAGTCATGCATTCCAATCTCTTTTCTCTTAAAAAAGAAAATTTATTGGAGAAACAATCAACACCAAAACTCAATAGCAAACTTTGCCCCTGATTCTGTCACTTGATTAACTCAATATTTTAGTTACTCTGTTACATTCTTGTCTTTGTCCTAAGGTATTGTCATTTTTTAAACTTATTTTGTGATAGAAAACAAATTCATGTGTTACATTTTATACTCTCACTTAGCATTATGTCATTTTCCCATCTAATTACCACTTTGCCATACACCTTCCTCCCTAAATAATATGACTCCATCGTATCTGTCTATGACCATCTGACAAACAAATATCTATAAATATATAAGTGGATTTTAATTTATTGTTCTTTTAAAACTTATTATTTTTTACTTTTTAAGTTTGTTTTTTAAGTTTTAAACTGTATTCTTATTTAACGACTTCAGACGTGAATGTAACATGTTTCGGTTACTTTTCACCCGCACTGCTCTCTTTTATGCCCCTCCCACTCCCAGTGAATAACTCTACTAATCCCTCTTCCTATTTTCATGTTATTCTCGTCTTTTTTGTGATCCACGGAGTTTAATTATGGTTGCTTGCATGAAAGAGTTATTTATTAAATCACGGAGAACTTAACAGTGGCTACACCATAGAAGAAAAGTATTCCCCCCTCTTCATTTACAGATTGTTTTTTTAATACTTTTAAGTTTGTAACCACAAATATTTTCCTGAAACTTGTTTTCTATAGACATCCTTGATACTTAACCACAATTATTGTATTTAAGAGTTGTATTTTTTCATAGTAGGAATATACTAGGGTTACATTAAAATTTTCTTTAACTTTTACTGCTACAAAAGTGTTACACACATTTTGGCATGCACATCACATTTCCTGAAGGGTTCATCGTGAAGCTGTATATGCCAGAAGAATATACAGTCTAGCTGTAGTAACACACATAGGCCCCACTGCCGAAGACAATTGCTTTAGACTCTCGCTATAACATTTCCCATAGGACAAATAGACGATGGGCCAAAGAGGAGGTGTTCAGTTACTCCAAGACTCTCTCCCTTTGAACAACTTTCATATCCAAGATGCTAGAATTCTTAACCCAAAGCCCTGAGCCCACTCATAGGGCCTACATGAGTTCTCCCTGCAGCCCAGGCTCATCCTGTTCAGGTCAACCTGTGCTACTACTGTAAACATTCCAGAAGGATAGCCCAGAGGTGCTTGGGAATAGAGCATGTTGAGGGTAGAGAGGAACTTGTATACACGATGCTCAGTGAAAACGAAGGTTCAGGTAAGGAGAATATGCAGTTTATCATGGGCTAGAATTTGAAGACAGAAGCTTTATTCCTATGCAATCTAGAAACTTCTAAACTTACTCTAAAACCAGTATTATCTTCATACCAGAGATAGAAACAGACTTTACAAGAAAAGTACAGGCTAATATCTCTTGTGAATATAGCCACAAAAACCCCTACAAGAAAACTGAAGCTTATCTCCACACAAATATATGCCATTTTTCACAACACAAAGCCAGAAGCAACTCAAATGTCTACCAATTGAAGAACTGGAAGAACTCAATGTTAGGTGTGTCTACACAGTTGAATGTTGTTTAGGCTCAAAAGGAAATCAAGTACTGCCATGTGCTTTAGCAATATGAAAGAACCAACCACATAAAGTCAGTCACACACCCTGTTATTTCATTTATATGAATACCTAGAATAGGCATACTCATAGAGGCAGAATATAACTAGCAGGTACCAGAGAATAAAAACAGGAAAGCCAGAGAAAAATGGCAATAGGCATAGGGCTTATTTTTTTTATTCACTTTATATCCTGATCGCAGGCCACCGTCCTCCAAGTCCCAGCTTTACAACCCTCTCCATTTTCTCCTCACAGAAGGAAGCCACCCACAGATACCAACCCACCCTGACACAAGTCACAGCAGGACTAAGCACCTGAGTTCCCACTGAGACCAGGCAAGGTAGCCCAGCTAGGGGAAAGGTGTCCACAGACAGGCAACAGAGTCAGAGACAGCCCTTTGCCCCAATTGTTAGAGGACCCACATGAAGACCAAGCTACTCATCTGCTACATATGTGCAGGGGACCTAGGTCCAGCCCAAGAATGTTCTTGGTTGGTGATTCAGACTCTGCGAATCCCCGTGGGCCCAGGATACTTGACTCTGCAGGTCTTCTTTGGTGTCCTTGGCCCTCCACCCCTTCAGTTCTTTCCCCCACCCTTCCACAAGACTCCCTGAGCTCTGTCTAATGTTTGGCTGTGAGTCTCTGCATCTGTTTCTACCTACTGCTGGATGAAGCCTCTCAGAGGACAGTTATGTTAGGCTCCTGTCTGCAAGCATAACAGAGTATCGTCAATAGTGTCAGGAGTTGGTTCTTTACCATGGGGTAATTCTCAAGTTGGGCCAACTATTGCTTGGCCATTTCCTCAGTCTCTGCTCCATCTTTATCCCTGCACATCCTGTAGGCAGGACAAATTTTGGGTTGAAGATTGTGTGGGTGGGTTGGTGTTCCTTTCCCTCCACTGGAAGTCCTGCCTGGCTATAGGTGGCGGCCACTTCAGGCTCCAAATCCCTCACTGCTAAGAATCTCCTCTAGGGTCACCTCTATAAATTACCAGGAGCCCCTCCTATCCCAAGTCTTTGGCTTGTCCCAGAAGTGGCCCCCAACTGATTTCCATTCTCTCTCCCAGCCCTCTCCCTGTCCCCACACCTCATCCCCAGCTCGGTTCCCCTCCCCACCTCCTCCCTACCCAGTTCCCTCCTTGCATCCACCTCAAATGTCTATCTTTTGTTCCCTTCTGAGTGAGATTCAAACATCCTCCATAGGACTTATTTTTTTTTTATTGGATGATTTATTTACATTTCCTATGTTGTCCCCTTACCCCATCCCCCACCACCCCCTCGGAACCCCCAATCCCCTCGCCCCTCCTCCTTCTTCTCTGTGGATGTAACCTCTATCTACCCCCCCCACTCCCTCATCCCCACCCTCAAAATTCCCACCCCCTGGGGCATCCAGCCTTCATGAGGTCAAGGTTCTCTTCTTCCACCTATGCCCAGCAGGGCCCTCCACTTTTACATATTCAGCTGAAGCCCTGGATCCCCCCCTAAGTGCTCCCAGGCTGGTGGTTTAGACCCTGGGAGCTGTGGTTGGTTGGTATTGTTGCTCTCCTCATGGTGCCATAAATCCTTTCAGCTCCTTCAGTCTTCACTCTAACTCCTCTATTGAGAACCCCATGATCAGTTCAATGGCTAGTTGTGAGCATCTGCCTCTGAATATGTCTGACTCTTGAAGGCCTCTGAGGAGATATCCATATCAGGCTCTTATCAGCATGCACTTCCTGTCTTCCACATCAGCATCTACCTTTGGTGATTGCACATGGGATAGATACTCAGGTGGGGTGGTCTTGAGACGGCCCCTCCTTCAGTTTCTGTCCCTCACTTTGTCTCCATATTTGCTCCCTTGAGTATTTTGTTGCTCCTTCTAAGAAGGACCGAATCACCCTCACTTGGTCTTCCTTCTTTATGGGCTTCATGTGGCCTGTGAGTTGCATCTTGGGCATTTCAAGGTTCTAGGCTAATATCCAATAATCAGTGAGTGAATACCATGTGTGTTCTTTTGTGATTGGCTTACCTCACTCAGGGTGATAATTTCTAGTTCCATCCATTTACCTAGGAACCTCTCGAATTCATTGTTTTTAATAGCTGAGTAATACTCCATTGTGTAAATATACCACATTTTTTGAATCCATTCCTCAGTTGAAGGACATCTGGGTTCTTTCCAGCTCCTGGCTATTATAAATAAGGCTGCTATGAACATAGTTTAGCATATGTCCTTATTATATGTTCGAGCATCTTCTGGGTATATGCCTAGGAGTGGTATAGCTGGATCCTCGGGTAATGCTATGTCCAATTTTCTGAGGAACCGCCAGACTGATTTCCAAAGTGGTTGCACCATCTTGCAGTCCCACCAACAATGGAGGAGTGATATAAAATACCTTGGTGTGAATCTAACCAAGCAAGTGAAAGACCTCTATGGCAAGAACTTCAAGTCTCTGAAGAAAGAAATTGAAGAAGATCTCAGAAGATGGAAAGATCTCCCATGCTCATGGATTGGTAGGACTTATTTTTAAGATAACAAAACCTTTCTAAAATTAGTGGTCGTGATTATGTAACTTTAAAATATTACTAAAGACCAATGAATTGTATACTCTAAAAGGGTCAGTTTTACAGCATGTCAATCATGTCTCAAAAAAGCTGGTTTTCTTTAAAAAAAAAAAGGTGTGTGTGTGTTTGTGTGTGTGTGTGTGTGTGTGTGTGTACTCATATGGTTGGCACACATGTGTGGTGATCAGAGGAATACTTTTTGGAATTGGTTGTCTCCTTCTACCATGTGTGTTCCAGGGACAGAAGTCAAGCCATCAGGCTTGGTGGCCAAGTGCCTTTATGCATGGAGCCATCTTTGCTGGCCCTAATGCTGGTGGTCCTTTTTAAATAGATACTGGTTTGGGCTCATGGGTCATAGTTTCCAAACTCCCTACTGTAGCCCATTTGTGTGTGAGCTTTCTGTTACTGCAACAATTGAGATGATCAATTTATAAAGAAAAGCTGCTCCTTTTGGCTCAGCATTTTAGAGAATTCAGTCTCAGATTAATTGGTCCCTTTGCTTTGGGCAAGCATCACATCATACTGGGTACATGTGACAGAGTGAAGCTGCTCACACATGGATTGAAAAAAGAGAAATGGGAAGGACTAGGGCCCCCAGCGTCCCCTTTAAGGGCATATACTCAATGAGTACCCACTATGCCCCACCTCCTCAGTGGTCTATCATCTCCAACTAGTGCCACAGGATGTGGCAATGCCTTTAACACATCAGCTTTGGGGAGGCATTCCCAATTCAAACTACAGCATCCTATATACTGACAAAAAGGCTAAGTCATTTAATAGTGTTTATTTTAAAACAAAAAGGCTACGGAAAGAAGGAGGGGAATCAAGCAATTTGTTTTCCATATATAACAGATCCAAGGGTATAGATTTTAATCCATTTGGCAATGTTTGAGGCCAGATTTGTCACCAGGCAGTCATATCTTCTTGGGGACAATAATGGTGTTCCTTTCTCCTACAGCTCTTGTATCTAAAGCATTCAACACTGTAGGAGCCCAGGGCATGTTGACTGTTTATTATTTGTTCCAACTGAAAAGCAGTATGCAGTTTAATATGGCAATTTTTTATTTGTGGCGCACAAGTTCTAATCCAAAGTGACATTTAGCAAGCATGGCCCCTGCACTGCATCATCCACCTCATACTCAGACCGTGAGGCTGGTGGCACTGATGGTGAGGGTAGATCATTAATACATACTAGAACAAATGGTCTTATCTCTAGGACCTATCGTTAGCACTCTTCAAAGGCTTTTCTTTTTCAATATCTGAAATACCTTGTGAGAAATTAATTGGTTTTCTCAATCTAATTTCTAGTGTCAGCTGTGACATCACAAAGCAAGCTCCCAGATGGCACCAACTGGGGCCTTTATCAGTGGTTTCAGCTTTGATGCCAAAACAAAATGTGCCTGGCAGCCTGATCAAAATTTCCATGCAGAGGAGTAGCCTCTTGCAAATGAAGTTCAGCAGAGAATCAGTGAATTAATAGGTAATGGTCCTGTAACAGAATCGTTACAGGTTTCAAATCATAATACAATAAGCCAGGAATGAATCTCAGACCTGAAAGACATGAAAAATAAAAACATGGAATTGGAAGTAAAACAATTTCTGAAAAAATAATCCAAAGGAATTAGAACCTACATTATTTTTTCAGTTAGATGTTAATGTTTAAAGAAAAAATGTATTATTTTAAAGCATGTTTCATTTTCAGTTGAAGAGCTTCACTGTGTTCCAGTGATGTCAGTCCTTTGTTCTCTGTGCAGGCCCCTGGGAAGGGGTCGATCTTTCATTATTATCTCTAACGTGCTTGTCAGATCCAAACACTTCTTTTGTTCCTTCCACAGCTCTCAGCCATCTGTCATGTTTTCTGAGGAGCCTGAAAACCACATTTAGGTTAAACCATATGATCTTGAAACCTGCCATTGCATCACAGACAAGGGCTATTCTTTCTTTTTAGCAGAAATATGACCCCTTTCCCTGTAAAAGCTTCAGCTTAATCCTAAAAGCAGTCTTCAGTCTGACAATGTCAGATTTAAGTTGTATGTACTTAAAGTACCTGAATAGTACATGCTTTAGTGTAGCCTGATTTTCTCACTGATTTTGCTCAAATTGTGTGCTAAATGGCTCTTGAGCCATTTGTCATATTGTCCCTCTTTGGGATTTTTTTGTTTGTTTGTTTGTTTGTTTTTTGGTTTTTCGAGACAGGGTTTCTCTGTGTAGCCCTGGCTGTCCTGGAACTCACTCTGTAGATCAGGCTAGCCTCGAACTCAGAAATCCGCCTGCCTCTGCCTCCCAAGTGCTGGCATAAAGGCGTGTGCCACCACTGCCCGGCCCTCTTTGGGATTTTAAAAATTATTTTTAGTCATTAAAATTCTGTGTCTACATGTATGCAGTGTATATGTATGTCATGTATGTACAGGTGCACATGCACATGTGTTTTTGTGCATGTAGAGGACAGAGGTCAATGTTAGGTGTCTTTTTTTATAGGTTGCCACTTTATTTTTTGAGACAGGGTCAGAGCTCAGAGTCCAGAGCTCACCAACTGACTAGACTGGCTACCCAGACAGCTCTGGGGAATCCTCCTGTCTCTGTCTACCCACCTCTAGAGTTATAGATGTTTACTACCACACCTGTCTTTTATGTGGGTGCTGAGAATCCAAACTCAGGTTTCTCATGGTTAGGTAGCCTGTACCACCTGAGCCATCTTGCCTGCTCCCTTAAGTCCTCCAGGATTTGACTCCCCCTCCCCCCCCAATGCATTTCCTTTAATCACCCTAAACCACACACTCCCATGGCTAGTGTCCTGGGTTTTGTCATTATTGAAACTACAGAACTTGTAACCGTTCCCCCTTAAGAACCCAAAGCCAGCTCACCAATTAGTGCTGCAACTCAACAACTCTTCCGGCTCTTCACCTTCAACCTACCGATTGTACCCTTTTAAAACTCTGCATCACCTCCTCGTGTTTTACCTCGTCTACTGACCTGGGTTGGAAGATCTATGTCCTTTACAGTCACACTGTATTCCACTGGCCTTCCTCTACTCCTGCTCATCTGGCAAAACTCTGTCTCTGCTTAAACTCTACTTTCAAGTTACTCTGGGCCTGCATCCCGGCTGGCATCAGGCAAAAAGGTCTGTAAGGATGGTTGTATATTTAAAGTTCATGCTCCAAGTCTGAAGTGTTCTGAAGCCTACTCCACAGTTATTTCCAAGCCTAAACCTCCTGTCCCCTCCAAAGCTCCTTCCTGCTCTCATGTAGATCTCTTCTTCACCATCATGCTATATGTCCTATTAAAAAAAACTTCTTCACAGCCTCTACAAACCCTTCCTCAGGACTTTCCCTTTTTGCTTTCTTCCATCTTTTCTCTCCCCTCAGCCCATGGTTTTTGGATGGCTGACTATGCCACTCTATCACATGTGATCTTGCAATAGTCCCTAATGATTCTGTGTTGCCAAACAAGAGCCTTGCTCTGTCTCCACTGACCTTCCTCAAGTAGCTCACAGGCAGACAACCTGTGCTTCTTTGACGACTGTCTTCCCTGCCTGTGTTTCCATAGTTGGCAACTTCTTGTGGTTAAGAGCCCCAATTCAGTGCTTGTCCTTCTTAGGAAACCAAACATTAAGAAAAGGCCGGCATTTATGCCAGGCATGGTGGTGCCACCTGTGATGCTGGCACTCAGGAGGCTGAGGCAGGAGGATGGGGAGTGGGAGGCCAAGCAGCCTGGGTTACATATGAGGATCTGTCTTTAAAAGGGAAGGAAAGAAAATAAGAAAATAAAAATAAGAACTAAGAATAACTGAAGTTTCTCAAAGTTGCAAAGATTTCAGAGGCAGGTTAGCACAAGGATAACTTAGTAAGATGGGATGCCACTTGGCTTGACAAACAAACCTTCATCAACCTGAGACCCCCAACCTACATCAAGTTGCACATGTACGTAGTTCCAAACAATGCAGATCTTCTCCAAACACATACTAAATATATCCTGTAATGCAAGTAAGTAAAGAAGCTAGACCAAACTAACCTGAACTGGTTTTGGGCGCATGTGCAGAAAGTCAAATTGGTTCTTTGAATAAACTTAGGGATTTTTTTTCTTACTATATTATGCCTATGGGTGTATGGTGTATATAAAATTAAAATCAGATGCATCATAGTGTAATGGGAGATATTTAAATCTCCAACCCAAATATGACCGGTCAATGAAAACACAACTCAGTAATTATGAATATATTCTGTAAGCCTAGATTGAGCAGACACCCCTATACTACTCTGTTCCCCAGCTATGATACTCTTATAACTTGAGGATTTCCCAGACCCTGCGTCTGTTCTTCTACCTCCTGCTTCCCAGTCGTCCTCTTCTTTGTTGTCTTCCTCCTCCATTGTCTTCCTCCAGTCCTCCCCCCTGCTCTCTTCCACCATCCTTTATTTCTCCACCTCCCCTTCTTCTGCCCAATCACTGGCTCCCGCCTTTGTTTTTCAAATTAAGATGGGCAGAAGGGTCACTAGAAATCACCTGTGTAATGACTCACACCTCCTCTGCAGCCCTTCACAGGAAAGGGCATCAAAATACAAGGTCGGGGCTATCTACAACATCACAGGAAAGAGCATGCACAGTAATCAAAGACTTAATGTAAGCCTGTCAATGAAATTACCCATTTCTCATCCTTATGCAGCCAATTTCTTTCCCTGTTGGACCTATACAAGATGTCTCCCAGACAGTGACCCAGTGCTCTTGAGTAAATCTCACAGTCTCTTGTTTACTTGAAATGCATCTATTCTGTACTTGCTTTTTCTGAAAATTGCTGCTTTCAAGTTTGTGTGTACCTCAGTTCTTTGAACAAAATAGCAAGACCTGGAAATACCCTCCAGACAAATGTCACTGGTAACATTGTTTCAAGTGCATGTACGCAGGTACACTTCTTGTGCTTTAAATATTCGCAAATTTTTACTTTTGAAAATCATGACTTTCTTCCATTTAAATATACTCCAGTTGTCACTTAGAGATAGAGACTGTGTCCACTTGTATGTAGAACACACAGTGTTGTCTTTCCAGTCCTTACCCGCTGATACTGGGCCATATGCTCCCATCTTTGTAAGAAGTACCTAAAAAGTAGATACAATGACCCTTGCCTGAGACAAGGAGTATGGATGTGTGCACATGTGAGTGTGTTTACTTCTAATAATTAGATACTCACCTTGAATCCACAATGCTTTCCTCTTATCCACTCACCTGTTTAAAATCTCTCCTGGGAAAAAACCAGGGTACATGAACTTAGATTATCTTCTCATGTAAACTCTCCTTATGATGGGACACATATCAGAGCCTCTTTATACAATTCCTTGTGGGAGATAAGGAAATATGACTGATTTCACAGGCTCTAAGTTGATGAAGGAATGATTGAGAAACAAGAGGAGAGTAAGTAGAAGAACCAAGGAGAAAGGGACCACTGGCCTTTGGGTAAGATGTTGAACAACAGGTTACTGAACTGCATGGCACATTTAGTCTCCAAACAGTAAATGCTGTTTGTAGCCCCTCCAATCTTCAACCCCAGCCACTGGACCAACCACAAACTTCCAACAACTTCCGGAGAGCTTGGGGATGAACCAATGACACAGCCATTTCCTGCTTCTTATTTCACAGCCAAAGTGCCTTCAGAGTGAAATATGCTAAAGAGGCAATCCGTAGGTCTGTTACATTGTGTTACGAGTCTTTACATTGTGTTAGTAGCCTTCTAAGCTGAAAAAATTTGAGTCTTCTAAGCTAATTCTGGAACATATTAAGCATGTTAACTGAAGAATGGAGCTATGAGGATCCAACCCTACCGAGTGGAATCAGAGAAGGATCTTTTGATAAGCAATTTATAGAGAAAGGGCCACACCGAGATGATAATTATACAATTATACTTCAGGAGAGCCATTGTTCTCCTTTCTTGCTTATGACAGCACAAGTAAAATTAGGGATCTCCACATTATTCTCCAAAGGACTTTATGAAGCTAAGGAGCTAAGTCCCAAGGACACTGTGACAGAACAGTGTGAGCTCCCAGTGATTCCTGCCTCCTGGTCCTCACACCTGCAGCCATAATGTACCTGTGACTATAGACAGGCTCTAGTAGCCCATTTCTAAAGAATATAAGGGAAATGGTGTGATATCATTTCAAAGACTCAGAATGACCAGAGTTACATTTTGTTCTTTCTCTCTCTCTAGACTTTCTCAGTTTGCCTGTTTTCCCAAAGGAAGATGTCATGTTGTGAACTTAACTTTGGAGAGGTTGGTGCAGCAGAAGCTGCCAGGTGGCATGAAGAAACACAGCCATCTCAACAAACCATGAGGAATCCCTGCCAACAGCCATATACATAGCTTAGATATGGGTCAACCCTGGATTCTATGAGAAACTCTGGAGCAGAAGACCTAAGAAAAGCATGACAGATCCACAGAAAACAAGAGAATAAATATTTGTTGCTAAGTGACTGAGTCTGGGGGCATTTGATACATGCTTATGTATAACTAATATATGCTCATTTTACTCTCAATGAACAGGGAGCTCTCGCTTATGGTATGGTTCATGACTTACAGTCCTTAAGGAAAAATCCAGATTTGTATATTTAGATAAAGAAAAATACAAAACTTTCCAAAACATATTTATTAGAAAAAAACAAGCACTTTATGGCAGAGTGGCTCAGTGGGAAGAATATCCAGAAGCATAAATACTGTTTTCATACCATTAACTCTGCAAATCTGAGCATATGCAGAACTTCTCTGAAATTCAGTTTCTTCATAAAAAAAGCTGGCGATGGGGCTGGTCTTTAAGAACTAAGATGACATGTATTCTATGACTCTGTGACTTGAGGTACTTGGGAAAGCCATATGACCAAGTCTCTTTCTCATTAGCTGGAAGCACTATCTTTAGGGTTGCTCTTCAGCTTTTCCAGGCACTGTTCTTGAAGCTAATAATTCAGGGGAGAAATTTAGGACAGATGGAGAAGCACATCCCACCATTAAGGATGGTGCAGAGGCCAATCTTTAGCTGTCATCAAGCCACACACAGTAGTGGTGACAGCAGACCAGACAATAGGCTTCACAAGTTTGAGGACCTATGTGACCTCTTCCTGTTTGATAGATGTGACATTATACATCCCTCTCACCACAAGGACGTTTACAGCAACGTCAAGTTCAGTCACAGCTACTCTGTCAAGCTTGATGGTCCTTAGGATTGCATGGCTTTTCTGCTTCTGGCTTATCACATGAATTTCATTATAATTCAGCTTAACTTCTTTATGAAAAATGTTGGAGGCATAGATAAATGACTCTCTCCCCCTCCAGTGTGACAATTTAAGCATAATTAACAAATCTTGATTATTTTCAGAATTAATATGGTTTGGTGTTGGGGTAGGGAAAAGACTTAAATTAGAATAATTTTGAAAAAGCATACATTTGAAGAATGAAAGAAAACAAACATTGCAACAATATTTGTACCGTTTTTATTTGTAAAAATAACCACCTGAATGCATGTCCATCGTATATTACAGGTAAGTTCTTCATTGCATTAGTAGAGCATTCAGTAGTTGGGAAAGTATTAAACTGTGCTTGGGAAGATTCATCCCGGTCCAAAGTCCTTCGCTGAACTGATAGCTATTTGTCCTCATTTTTATACTCAGGAAATTTACCAAAGTCATTCAACTTCAATCTACATCTTAAAAGTACAGACAAAAATCTCACCGAAATCATCACATAATAGTTTATGCTGTTACAAATACATTTTACAAAATGTAACACTGGCACAAGATGTGTATCATCGTGCTTTGCAAGGATATATTGCACATGCTGAAGCGTAGTCTGTAGACAAAACTACTAAACAAAAGATACTTGCATTGAGTCTTCAGATCACCGTGTAGGAAACACACAGAATTACATTTTACAAACACGCTCAGATTGTCACTATCTTAAAACACTGTTCCCCTATAATACTGACCTATGGTTTATAGTTCTGTAAGAAGAAAGCATGTTAGTACTGCAAAGTCAAACATAATTTTTATAGAAAACTTGAGCATTTTCATTTCCAAGTAGAGACGGAGAGGAATAGGAAAGGAGACACTTGGTACATTCAAATAAAGGAAAACTCACTAGGATCATATTGCTCCAATAATACTCAAATGAAAAAATACAAAATGTTTCACAGAACATTTCCAGGATATACAAATATAAAAAGGCACTCTAACATCATGTTACCAGACCACAAAAGGATGAGTTCCTGAACAAGCACAGCGGATGTGCAAACCCAGCTGCTCAATCATGTGAAGCGTAACTAGTGCAGCAAATCCATCCGGTGTTCTTGTTCCAAAGCAATGACAAGTCAAGCAGCTGCTTATTGCCCAAAGTACCAACACATACCACGGTGCCCTTTTAGTAGTGATGAGTAGAAATCCCCTGAGCTATTATTTACTAGGACTTTAGGCAATTTAAGATAGTAATGAATTTACCAAAGATAGATAGTAATGAATTTACCAAAGATAGGCAGACACCAGTGACTAGGAAATTTCGATCAAACCTGGTCCTTGTGGCTGTGGTTGACATACAGTCTGAAAACAATACATTTAGGTAAAAGTATTGAGCAACTGAGACAACTAAAAACATTTCCCCTCAGAAAACGATGCTGCAAACATTTATGAGATAACAAAATACATAGAAATTTCAGTCTTCAAAAGTTATTTCTTTAAAAAAATTTGGTCTTGTTGGGCAGGTGGAGGAAACAGACCCAGAGAAGGGGAGATGGGGAGATAGGCAGGTAGGTGGGCAGACAGACACACAGAGCAACTCAGGAAGGGGAGATGAGGAGACAGGCAAGTAGACAAATAGAGCCACTCAGAAGAACGGCTCTTTGTAAGCTCAATTTCCTTGTGTTTGTTTGTACATCTTCTATCGGGATGAGCCAGGGAAGGCCAGCATACCTCCATGGACACCACGTCTCCTGCCAGGGCACTGCTTTGCGGAAGTGACCCACTTGGTCTGGGCTGCATCACTAGCAGTGCGGGCATGAAATGCCAACCCAGCAAGACTCCACTACTCACATCTAGAAAAAGAGGCTACGGTACCTCACACTTCTTCAATGTGAGCGCTCCCTCAATCCTCAGGATTCCCTAAAGATAAGCTCATTGCTGCTCGTTAGTAGGTCTGTCTACTTGTTTCAAATGTACCTCTAAACAAAAAGGACCAGATGGAGGGATACATTACACCAAGAATGTAAAAACAAAATGTTGCTGGTGTAAAAAAAATTTTTGGATGACATCAGTATTAATTTTATAAAACTACCAAACAAGTTTTCATTGTGAAGAACTAAACAGGAGTTTTAATTAAATCCAAGATATTAAAATAGTAAGGGCAAAGTCTCTTACAGCTTGATGAAAATGATAGAATACCTCATCTGGGTCTGGTCCAGATATGAGGATTATTTTTAAAACTCTCAAAATACTATAAAATAGAAACTTCAAATGTTAAGAGAAAACCTACAGTAAAATGCTGCAAACTCATGCCCTACAGCTGCAGACTTCTCTCCCGAGTCTTCGCTAGTGGAACAGAGCGCTCAGGCTCTGTCTGCTGTTTAATTCCCTTTCTTGGCAGAGTGCCCACACTCAGCATCATTTCCCACTAAGTGTCAGGACTATGTGTCACTTTTGGTGTAGTTTCTGTAGTCTCTGGGTCTTTCTTTGGGCTGCCTTTGTGTATATATGACCTGCTACATCAGTTTTTATCCCTCAGAAAGGCTCTGATTGGCTATAGAATGGAGTCAAGCAATGGAAGAACCCAAGGGTCAGTTGGTAATAGTGGGAAATGCTGGGTTTAACCCCCAGAGCTATTGGTTAGCCCAGAGTCAAGGGTATTTTCCCATTTACTTTGTTATTCTAAATAAGGTACATAACAGAGAGAGAGAGGGAGAGGGAGAGGGAGAGGGAGAGGGAGAGGGAGAGAGAGAGAGAGAGTGAGAGGAGAGACACAGAGAGAGAGAGGAGAGAGAGACAGAGGGAGAAGAAGGGAGGGAGAGGGAGGTGGAGATGGAGACGAAGACAAAGAGAGAGCAAGCCTAAACAGTGGGTATTTCTTGGCATTTCTTTCACTTCAAATAAATATAAACACATTTACATCAAAGTATATAGACATATTCTCTAGTTTGAAAACAAAAACCTGTGGTCAACATATCATCAGTTACAAATTGTCAAGCCATCAACTAGAAATCTGCGTCATTAGAAATATAAAATACAATAAAGACTTGTATGCAAAAAGATTACATTTTAACCCCATAGAAAAGTTACTACAGTTCTCACTTGCATGTAGAAAGAAAAATGTTTAAAATATCCCAGTTTAGGCAGAAGCATTTTGGTCCTCATGGATAGCTGGTTGATGAAGTACATACATAAATATACACACATGTGTGCATGTGTATGTGCATAATTCTTAAAGTCTCATTCTTCTTTTCGTACAGCCGTTCCAGGTGGAGAACGGGGTCCATTCGACCTAGAAGCTTTGGCAGAGGGAGCAGACAGAGTATTCACAATGCTGATTTCATTACCAAACAACTGGCAGTTGGCTTGCACCTCCACACCAACCATTTCTGCTTCCTGCTGTCATTTCCTTGGTTCCTTTCCAGGTACACTGTCACGCTTATGGCATGACCTTGGCTGAGCAGCTACTTTGCTATCCTACTATTGAAGGACAGTACCAGCCATTCTGATGCCCTTATAAAGTTAGTACTTTCATTTTAGAGCAAATTCAAATGAATGGTAATTTCCTATTTGACTTGCATATTGTTTCAAGTTTTGGCACAATATAATTTCACCTGAAATGTTATTGGATAAATTTGGGATCCATTACTCCATTGAAAAATGACTCACATGTTTCTTATGTGGAGCCCTGGGTGCTATTTCATTTATGTTTAACAAAAAAGCATGAACGATGTTCACATTCACCTGGCAACTTTAACTGAGATCCTAGGAAGAGGTTCTAGGCATTTATATGCTTCCTACAACGAGGTGGCGTCAGGCAGATTTCCTTAAGAGGACAATTATAGGCATTATATCTAAAGATGAACCTTGTCCTTTGACTTCTAGTGAGGAAGTAAACATCAGAGTGAGAAGAGGGCCCAGGCATTTCCCATCTCCTCTTCCCGCCCCTCCTAGGGGAAATGAATGTCACCTTGACTGACCTCACAGAACTAACTGGTGAAAAAAAAATCTTTAGACTGAATATTTGTCTCTCTGTTGCATTATCCCCAAAGATGAAGAATACTTAATTTTTTGTCCTTACATAAAATGAGAGGTAGACTTTCATAGAAGTACCATAGGCCTGAAGAAAACATGAAGCAAAACAAAGCCCAAGCCCATTTGTGTGTGTTTCAGCCTATGGCCTAGTTGTCCTCTTTTGGTTAGACTGACTCCTTTTCTGCTGGCTTCTGGAAGCTTGGCCTCAAATGCCTGAACACAGTGTAACCTGGAATTCAAGCTTCCATCCCTTCCTAAAACACAGGTATTGGGGGAAACACCTCTACTGTCCAAAGTCAGAATGTTTCCGAATCAGAATCATTTTCATTGTACCCATCCTCAGAGCCAAGATTGTTACTGCACAGACTAACCCTACTACCCAGATTGGAGAGGGTCGTTCTGCTCAAATTGTCTTTTCTAAAACAAACGAAGTTGACAGCCGTCATTGTACTGGAAGGAGAAAAAGTCATCATGGTAGCCAGAATGAGGGCCAGGCAGTCAGCCACGTCTTTGTTAGGAGCACAAGCCAGGGCCGGGGTATGACCTGGGCATAAATGCAGACAAGGCAGTGGTTAGTCCTGGGGATCCAGAGCTGCATGGCATTCCACAGTACATCTCCTACAACACTGTGAGTGGAGATGCATGTTGAGTTAGAATTCATGCCAGGTAAGAGGAATTACTTCTCACAAGTCATGCTGGGGGTTGGGGGGAGACTTGAGTGGGACAGGGAGGACGTGACATTTCATGGAGAGTCTGGGTTTGGTTCTGCCTCATCTGTCTACAGAAAGCACAATATTATCCCAAGTAAGGCAGATTCTACCCTTCATCTAGAGGACAGAAACACATGGCAAGGAAGGGACTTAGGGGACACAAGCCACAAAACTAGCAATAGGGCATCCAAGAGGGAGTTCCCATGGAGAGCACACCATGAGCCATCAACGTGGCAGAGGACCTCTATTCTGAGTGTAGCCACTTTCCATGACAGATGTATGTCTCGAGCAGAAAGGGTAAAACCAGTAGCCGATGTCACTTTATATACATACACGTCATAGAAAGCACACACCAATTTATTACTCTAAAAAACAAAACAAACCAACCAAACCGACCAAGAGCCTAAAAACCACCTGAAGAGATCAGACACAGGAAGCTGGTTGTCAGTAACAACCATTTAAGAGAATTTCAATAGACCTTTAAAAAAGTCACTTCATCAACTAAAGCCACAAAACTGAACTATCACAAATGCGGGACAAATGACTGTTTGCCATAGTAACACACAACCTAAGGATTGAGCTGCCCTTGAGATGTACTTGCTATCCTTATCCAACTTTTATTCTTTTGGCCAAAGATCCCTTTCCACAATGAGCAGTGAGCTTTCTCAGTCAATCGGAGGATCTGTTCTGACAAAAGCTGGTTGTTGGGGGCTGGAGAGATGGCTCAGTGGTTAAGAGCACTGACTGCACTTCCAGAGGTCCTGAGTTCAAATCCCAGCAACCACATGGTGGCTCACAACCATCTGTAATGAGATCTGATGCCCTCTTCTGGTGTGTCTGAAGACAGCTACAGTGTATTCATATATAATAAATAAATAAATCTTTAAAAAAAAAAAAAAAGCTGGTTGTTGTCTCCTGTCACTGGACATGAAAGCCCTCTGGATGGTCAGCCCCAGAGATTATTCATCTTTACTGAGTGAAAACAAATGAAAAGGGTCAGTGTCTTAACACTATTTCTGGGATGGAGGTGATGAGTGAAGGGATTGTTAGTGCAGTGTCGCACAGAATGGTCTCCAAATGTTTCCAGCCACTGGGCACAGAGAAAACTCTGAGAAAGGCAGGCTCAGTGACACAGAGCTCCTGTATCCATGGATACAGACTAGAGCTAAACACATGATGATACCCATTTATTCTAGCATCTCCATTTTGGAGAAAAACAGTGGATATGTTCATGCTAAGCTTAAGGTATACAGCTTTGATCAAAGTTGAGGAAGAAAAGGTGGAGAATGAAGGACACGAGGTTAAAAGAACTCTCTGTACTTCCTAGGTGAGCCACGTTGGGGAGAGAGCGGGTTACAGGCCAGGATACATGGGGCTGCAAGAACAAAACTAAAGACTCAGCTAAGATGTTACTGTGGCTGCTTACTTCTGAGAGATAGCCATGTGCTGCTAATTCCAGTACCTGTATTAAGCAGTTAATTGAGTAGCATTAACATACCAGAATACTTTAATTAGATGTCACACTGCAAAAATTACTCAATTAATAAATATCCACGAGTTCCTCTTTTGCTTCCCAGGGTTAAGAGGCATTGCATGTGCAAAGGTCTTTTAGTAGAATTCTAGTATTTGTTAGTGTTTATAATGTTGTAGAAGGAGAGAGGAAGGCTTACGATAAGAATTAGCTCATTTAGGGAAGGCAAGCCATAAATGACAGGAGAAACGTCCAGCCTAGATCTTAGTTAAAACATTTTACTTATGTTCCTCAGCTTTCTCTATGAGGAATGTGAGTCCTGATACATATTTTACAAAGACGTTTGATCTCGGAATGAACTGAAATGCGAAGCTGTCTCTGTAGAGCTGTGGAGTGTGCACCAATGATTCATGCTTCATTTACTCCTTAGTGTATGCAGTTGGGAATTCCAAGGGCAAGCTGAAAGGTTTTTGACTGGGATATGCCCAGCTGGTAATGTTACATGCAACATGGAGTGCAATGGTGGGCTATAGGAAGACAATGTGCTGTACAGAAAGACAGATGGAACATATTTCCTGGGCTTGATTTCTTACACACAAGATACTTCCAAGAGAAAGAAAACTCTTACTCGATCATAAGTAACCCTAATCTCTCACTGTCCTCTGGCTTCAGCCAACACAACCTGCATCAACTTTTAAATTGTCTTACTTACCGTTTTCATCTACAGCAAGTACGCAGGCTCCTTTGGCCAGCAATTCTTCAACTACCACCTTCAAGCCATTGCGTGCAGCAATATGGAGGGGTCTGAAAGACAACACTGAATATCAGCCTTGATAAGGTTTCTGTGAGTGGTAAAGCTGGGACCTTTCAAAGGTCTGCATGCTAAAGGCTTGGTCCCTGGGCTTGGTAGGGGAGGGAGATGGCGATCCTGCAAGATTCTGTGGGGCCCAGTGAGAATTTTCAGGTCACTGGAGCACATCTTTGAAGGCACTGTAAGACCCTAGTCCTTCACACTTTTTTTTTGTCCTGTGGGTGAATAACTACAGCTACAGGTTCCTGTCAAAATGCGTAGCCTCATACAAAGCAAAGGGGCCAAGCAATCATGAACTGAAACACAAAACTATGAGCCCAACAAGCCTTTTCTCTTTATGATTCTTTGGGGGTATTTGATATAAAGGAAGACCAATTCTCAGTAAAAAAAAAAAGAAAAGAAAAAAAATGTCACATTTGGTTAACTTATGTCACCAAAAGGAAGCTATACTTAAGAATCTACAAATAGCACATGGCTATTTTTGCTTTTGAGAAGAGACATGTTGACCACACTTTTTCCAGGCATTATTGATTCAGTTATTCTGTGTTTGGCTCAGATCTCTGTGCAGTGTTATAAATAGCCTGTATCTTAAACAGTCTTGGTGACAGTATAGGAGACCGGAAGAAGAATCCAAGCTCTGCTGGATTCTGTAAAGGCCCTTCACTGGCTAATTTGTGTCCCTGTTTCACACAGTTCATTGGGATGAGTGGTATTAATATATACTCTCAGATCTTTTTATTCTAACATGCTCATAGATGTCTCACTGGATTACAGCACCTTGTAAAAGAGTCTTGTGCTCAGTATAATGTGCCATGTCCTTTAACAATCTTAAAAGAAAAAAAACCTCTAATATTATTTGCCTTTAACACAAATGCACAAGTAATCTCCAAAAATAGAAAACAAAACAGCTTTTTGATCCTTCACAACAATGGCTCCATCGAATTATATTAAAATATAATTACGACAAATAGCTTAGAAATTGTTCAAATGTATTCTGGGAACATGATTTATAAATCTGACGTTTTCCAGTCAGACAACATAACACTAATACATAAAACAAACACTTTCCCCAAATGTGTCAGTTCGTAAGCCCAGAAGATTTTTCCAAAAGCTCACTAAATTTATCATGAAGTACAGCAACACTGCTAAAGAGAACAAAGATCTTACAAATCCTATGAGTCATATCAAAATAAGAGTTCTACCTAAACTCATGCATCTCTAGTCAACACTGCAGGTGTGTGTACATAAATTTCATGAAGGTGAAGCTAGGTTGGCACCCACGACTGCTCTACTTCTCAGAGTTGGATTAACATGTGTCCAGCTTTTAATAGGTGTTGGATAAAAATGAAACATCTTTATCCCCTCTCCCCCACAAGCTCAGGGAATACCTCGGGGAAGAAGAGGATGGGGAGGAGAGCTGTGGCATGCTGTCTTTGAGACATAACCCAACTACTGCATTCAAGAATTTACAGTAGCTGTGCTGAACTGCATATGCAAAATCCCACCATCAATGGGATGGATGATCACTAGGCTAGGCCCTGCCCCTTACTGAGGGGCTGTTTGCAGTCTATAGCTGGGGTTGCAGTGGAGCAGGGAGAGAGTCATTGTTGGTGGATGTAGCCACTGGTAGGTTTCCCATGCTCCAATGGATGGTCCACATGCATGCACACAGACTGGACTTAATAGGTTAATTGAAAAAATGGTTAATTGGGACAGGGATGTGCTAAGGGGATCTGGGAGGAGTTGGAGGAGGAAAATGGTGGTGGATATGACCGTATTTCACTGTACACATGTAAGAAGTTCCCAAAGAATAAATACAAGTAAAATCCTGTGACTCTGGGCCCAAGTAGAGCTACATTTGCCACACTCACGTCTGCAGTGCACTGTTCTTTGCGTTGATAAGGCTCTCGTCTTGTATCTTGTCAAGTATTAACAAGGCACATTTCTCATGGCCCTGATTAGAAAAAAGAAGAGCAAGAAACATGAGAAAGAACATATAGAAAAATCTCCTTAATGCTTACTTGATTGTACTTTCAATTGAGTACCAGCTTCCTGTGCCTGAAAACATTCAAGACTATTTTCTGAGTAATTCCTTTCTAAAAAGTAAATGAGCCCAAGATACTCTTAAGCATCTACATGGGGCCTATTACGACTTTTTAAACATGTGACTGATCTAAAATATTCATCTCTAATATGAATATTTCCAAGGTAGTTTTTAAAATTAATGTCCAGAGAGTGAAAGCAAATGCAAGCCTGGCTAGGTCAGAGAGTGGTGGAGGGCAGACTCAGCAGCAGCCTTTGAATCTTTTGTCACTGCCTTTTAAACATACAACATTTTCCTCCTTCTTCAAGCCTTCCATTACTGCTCCAGTGATCCACTTCCCCTGGAGTTACCATGACACCCGAGATCTGTATCACATAGCTTCACTTCTTTTTAATGCTCTAAAGAAACCCTGTTTCTGGTGTATGGTTTTTCCTTAACTAAGAAATGATCTCCTGATCATAATATGGCAATAGATGCTTGATAATTAAAATATCAACAATTAGGTCTAGGGTCATGGATTACTAAGCCTTTGCTAATGAAGGGCATAGACAATCATTGTTAGTACCATCTAGGAGTTAGAGATGTTAGAGATGTTGATTGACTGTCTCTGGGACGGACAGACTGTCTGTAAAACACTGCAGTTCTCAGTACTAACACACTGCGCTTTGACATTAACTTCCAGATTCTGAGCACTTTTAATGTTTCCATGTTCTTTCCAGAGAATGAATACAAAATATAGCCAATGAGAGGAATGGCTGAGACTTCTGACACCAGTGGTGTCAACTGGGACCTACATATATTATAATGCACTTTGTGAAAATCACACACAGAGGCATTTGTATGTATGGGAGGAAAAATATCTACCACACCTTTTGCATTGATTGACACATGCAGGAAAAAACAGTGACAGTGCACATGGATAGTGCTTTGCACATGGATAGTGCTTTGCAGTACCATGATCTGGGCTCTGTTCTCACAATGCCTTCAAACAAAACTCAGTTGAAACTGTTTAGAGTTTATAAGCCATATAGCTAATGTCCTAACCTGTTGTGTGGTATCAAAATATGAAACTACAACCAGAGAAACAGCATCAAGACAGGTAGAATGTGTGGTAGGATTGCCTATGGTAAATGTGAGAAATGTGTCTTCTTCATTATTCTGTTTGATCAGTGGTGTACATCCAACCCAGAATTCTGCCCTGTAGTGGGTTGGCCTAAAGTTGCTTATATTCTAATGCTAATTTAGAGCCCCAAAAGTTGTTTGCCCAAAGCTAAAAGAGTCTTCAAGTAAGACAATGAGTGACCCTGTCCTCAGTTGATTGTAACTGGTGAGGTGAATGTGATGGTTTGCATATGCTTGGCCCAGGGAGTAGCACTTTTGGAGGTAAGGCCTTGTTGGAGTAGATGTGTCACTGTGGGTGTGGGCTTTAATACCCTAGTCCTAGCTTCCTGGAAGTCAGTATTCTGCTAGCAGCCTTCAAATAAAGATGTAGAACTCAGCTCCTCATGCACCATGCCTGCCTGGATGCTGCCATGTTCGCCTTTATGGTAGTGGACTGAACCTCTGAACCTGTAAGCCAGACCCAATTAAATGTTGTTCTTTATAAGACTTGCCTTGGTCATGGTATCTGTTCACAGCAGTAAAACCCTAACTAAGACAGTGAATAAAGATGCCAACAGCCAATAGCTGGGGAGAAGAGAAATACATGGGATTGAGTTTTGGTGGCCTTAGAGGAAAAAGCAGAGAGGAACAGGAGAAGCTGCCACAGGGATAGAAAAAGAACATGCAAGAGAGAGAGAGAGAGAGTACCACCATGGGCTAAGGACCAAAAGAACGTGGCCCAGAGGGCTGCCTAATTGGAACTAAGAGCAGCCCAGATGAAGCACTGGAGGTAATAGTGGGGTTATTGATAGAAAGGTAGATTCTAACAGCATTGTGCTGCCTAAGGCATATCAAACTTCTTTAATTCAAGAACATAAATGGTCTAAGGCAGGAATAACCCTACAACGGGACTTTTTTCTTTAATATTTTTTACTGTATTACTCCTTTCTTCTCTCCCTTCATTTTCATGTACAGTTGACAGTATCCTGGGACATGGCCATCTAAGTAAAACCGATGTTATGTAGGTCCCAGGTGGACAGAGGTCCCAGGTACTGTTGTTCTGATTGCGACAGTAAGCAACAGTGATGTAAACTCAGTACATACTTTACTGATAGCCAGGTGTAAGGGAGTATTCAAGTCCTTGTCCTTCACAGTCAGGTCAGCCTGGGCACTGTTCACCAAAATATCTACAGACAAAGCCAGGAGAAAGTTACTTAGACTGCATGCTGATCACACAGCTCAGTGTGGCTACAAAACAACATAAACGAATACAGATCACAATAATATTCAACATTTGTAATTAAAGAACAGTTTGTTGCCAGATTTGTTCTATTCAAATGGGTGCTGGGTGGGCTAGTGCCAATTCCCTGCAGAGTTTTGCTATTCCACCATTCCTCAGCCTCTAGGCTGAACCCAAATGCAGTGTTGGGATTTCCAGACAAGATGATTCTGCTATTATATTTCGTTTCTAAATGTTGGGCAATTTCATTCAAGTGTTAGCTTTCTTGGATATAGTCCTCCAGTGATGCAGTCACAAAGAGCTGGAGATGACTGAGTTCATGGGTGACTTCAGTAAACTGGTCCCTTTCAGATGTCTATATAGAACAGTGCTGGCTCTTGTCCACAGCCTAAGTACATACCCACAGCGCCTGCCTGCCCGTTCTCAGCAGCCATCATCAGCGCTGTTTTCCCTGAATTGTCTATGGCATTCACTTGAGCATCATGTCTCAGAAGCAGCTGCAAGCACTCCGCATGATCACCGAAGGCTGCCGCATGGAGAGTTGTCCTGAAGGTTTCAAACACACATGAATTTATTGCCTTTCAACTTTGTCTGCAGAAACTACCAAGACACAAGTGCACGGTGTTTTCTAAAGATTTAAAGCTTCTTGGCTGATGACCAGAGTTCTTAGAAAGAATTTCTTAGGATGGTTACTGAAGTATCACCTACATGGATGGTTCCACTTAGATTTCGAGGGGAGGCTTATGCAATGGCCCCATAAGGAAATCAGTGTCTTTCTGACCTTTAATCTTGAGTTCTGGTGAGTTCCCACTTATCTAGCAGACAGATACTTTTAATATTATACGTTAACTTGTAACTAGTTGGTTGGTTAGCTAAAAAGCCTTAAACGCCAGCATCATATAATGCAGATGGTGGGTTTCTGCAGAGGGCAGCTGGACATTTCTCATCGAGTAGGAAAAATGTTAGCCTTGATGAAATAACTCCATTCATAGTATTCCATCTCCTATATACACTTGCTTATGTCAACAGGTTTACACATGTGTGTACACTGTGCCACTTAATAGAATAATAGAAATAGCAGAATGTTGAAAGCAATATGAATATTCATCTAAAGAAGTCAGGTAGGCAACATGCTATGTATTCATTCAGTGAAATAATGTGCAGCTTTACAGAGCAAGGTAAATCTTTATATTTAGTATGGAAAGATCTCCAAGACACACACACACACACACACACACACACTAAAAGTAGAACATAGTTATTAAAAATCCATTTGCATAGAAATAATCCATAGATATATTTAATGTCTATTTTGTAGGGGTGTGTGCAATTCATTTAAGAGAATACAAACAGTGGGAAGAATCAATGTATACTTGCTTTCTATAAGGCAGAGGCTTGAGACTCTGGACCAAGAAGGACAATTTCTAAAAGTCTACACCCCTTATAATACTTGATTTAAAAACATACTATGCCTTACTTTTTCAATTAAAAATATTTTTCTTTTGGCCAAGGGCTGTCCATGTATATAGTCAGGAAGATTATGAGTTTGAGGCTGGCCTGGACTTCATAGCTAGTTCAAGGCCAGCCTGAGCTATGCAGCAAGACTCTGTCTCTAAACCCTAAGGGCTGGGGATGTAGCTCAGTGGTATTTTTGGCTTGTCTAAAGCCCTGAATTCAATTCTTAGCACTACCAAAAGTAAGTTTATATAAAAATAAAAGCAAGTGGTTTTCTAGTCTACAATTTGAAACAAAGGCTGAGGCTCAAGACTGAGAGTATGACTCCTTGTATTGCTTACCTGCCTTTGTCATCCCTACAGCTGACAATGCTGGAATCTATGGCCCCCAGGAGCAATGATGCACAGCTCTCATGACCATTTATTCTAAAATGAAAATAGATTTTAGTATAAAAAAACTCATTAAAATTATACAGACCTTCATACCTCATCTTTACAAGCACTGCACATTCAACAATTTGATATATTTTTAGAAATTCGATGCCAATCTTTGTGGCATGCTTATGATAGTGTACACTGAACCCCTCTGCTGTTTCCATTGAGGATCTCTGTGTTTGTAAGAGCTCCTGGAATAGCACTCACATGAGGTCCCAAGTAGGTGACATCCAGACATCAAAGTGGAAAAGACATAGATCCTTCACACATGAAATCATCCTGGTTAGTATTTTAGAGGTTTGTTCATTTTTATTTTATGTGTATCAGTGTTTTTCCTGCATGTAAATATAGGTACTGCATGTGTACCTAGCGCCCAAGGATGCCAGAAGAGGGCACTAGATCCCATGAAACTGGTATGGATGGTTGTTAGCCACCATGTGGGTGCTGGGAAGCAAATCTGGGTCTTCTGCAAGAGCAGCAAGTGCTCTTAATCACTGATCTATCTCTCCAGCCCCTAAAATCACTCTGATTCTTTCTAACCTACTCTTTCTATACTGATTTGATTTCATGTCTCTAGTATTTTTCCAGTCAAATGACCCAGTTTCATGGGAAGCCCACAGACAATGTAAAGACGAAGCACTTCCAAGTCTTGCACCCCAGGCTGACTCACGGGACTCTGACTTAAGGTCACTGCATTCTCTCAACAATATTTCTCTCTATAAACTTGCAATAACAATTACATTTGAAAAGAAGGAGAAGGAAAATGAGGAGGAGGAAGAGAGGAGGGGGATGGGAGAAGGAAGAATGATGAGGATGAAGGTGAAGAATTATAAGAAAAGTCTCCCAGTAGAAAATTTCTAACCAGCTACAGATATATTAGTATCAACATTGACTTATTTTTCAGAGTTTGCTGGACAATGGGGGCTACCACTGAAGGTCCCTTCACATCTATGAACCATGCCTTTCAGGCCACCACCTTCAGTTTCCTCATCTGGTGCATGAGTCACCTTGGAAGTGTGGCTTCTGGAAAATCATTAACATGGGACGCATGCTTTGCTAGCAGGCCTATTTGTCTTTAGCAGGAGAATAGAACATATTAGCCTTATCTGCAATCTAAATGCTTTTTCCACCCATAAAAGGCACTTTTTCTACATGCAGTTAAAGGAACAGAAGCGGCTCCATTGCCTTCCCAGTGTTTCTACTTACATTGCACAGTGCAGTGGAGTGAAGGGATTACCAATAAATTTTCGAAAACACTTTTGCTCCAAAAGTACCTCTATACAGTTTTCATTACCTGCAAAAAATAAACAAATTTAGAGTGCTCCCAAGAAAGAAAGAAACTTTGCTCAACGTAATCTGGTGGGTTTGTTTGTTTGTTTGTTTTTTATTGTTGTTTTGTTTGGTTTGGTTTTAATTCCTCATTAAGTATTGGGCTGAATGCTTGTTCTCTGTAGAATAAAACAAAATGCTAAAATGTTATTAACTATGCTCACAGGTGTTCTGAGATACAATGAACAAATCAAACAGTGAAGCCATGTGGGCTGCTGGAGAGCGATAAAGAAGACACCTCATTTGCAGGCAGAATAGATCTTAGTCACCCTCAGCCCTTTATAGAACCCTAACATCAGCAGGCCTCAATTTTCCTGTGGTTATAATAGGGAATTTCCTTTCAATCATAAAATAGCTTAACTTACTCTTATGTATGCAAGTGAAGGGGCATGTGCCTTGTAGAAAACAACAAAGAGGGCTGTAAGTGTAAAACGCCGTGGCCGTGTTTGCAGCGGCGTCTGTGCAGGCACCCAATGAGTGCTTTAAAGTGAGCACATGAGTAAATGTGAAATGTGAGGCACTGAGGTGAACAGCAACGACAGGAGACTCTTAACAACTAAAGTTTCCGATGCTGCGATAAAGAACCATGACCAAAGCACCTTGGGAAGGAAAGGGTCTGTCTCAATTTACAGCTTGTCCAAGTCCAGCATGTAGGGAAGTCAGGACAGGAACAATAGGAGAGGCCATGGAAGTAAGCTGCTTCCTGGCTCACTCCCCACGGCTTCTCAGCCTGCTCTCTTATAGCACCAGGACTACCAGACCAGGGTGCCACTGCCCATAGTGAGCAGGGCCCTCCCACATCAATCACTAATCAAGAAAATCCACATAGGCTTGCCCATAGGCCAATTGGGTGGGGCACTTTCTCAATTGAGGTTCTTCTCTCTTTCCAAATGACTCGACTTCGTGTTAAGTTGACCTAAAAACCACCCAGCATAGCCCATTTTATTTGTACATGATCTGAGAATTTATTTGTGACTCTTTGGGGCCTCAGTTTCCTGTACATATCTGCCTATGTCACAAATGATATAGCTTTATAAAGGACCTGAGCATACTTTAGAATTTGTAGTGCAATTCTGGGGCAGGAAGACATGGCTGGCTAGTTGGCTTTACCACAGATCATAATCCCAGAACCTCTTCTTAATTGACCTTAGGGCTAATTTAGTCAAATTTCCCATGTAGGTGGTTTGAAATGTTAAAGTACAAACAAAACCTTTCTTGTAACTAAAGAGACAAGTTGCTACTGCTTTGGGGAGGACTAAGAAGCATATGAAACCCCTAGCAAGTAAACGGTATTGTCCAGCTTTCTATCTGCCTCCAAACATCGCCCAGTGGCCACAGACATCGTAGCCTCTGTATTCGTATTATGAACCCCCAAAGGACCAACTTAGGACAACACGAGCACATTCCATTCCTCAGTGGGAGAGTGAGTCTTTGCAGCTGAAACTGAAGAGTGACATGCCACTCTCAACATTTCACATTGCCCAGTGGAAGGGACATGGGCAGCTTGGACCTCAGACAGAGAGGGAGGCTGCTCTAGAATCCTGGAAGAGAGGATGCTTGGGGAAAAGTCTGCTCTGTTTTGCCTGCACCTGGAAAGGCTCAGCAGCAGAAAGTTGAACCTGGCCCCAGGGAGAGGATGTGGTTTGTGGCTACCCTTTCCTTTCCTGTTGTGGATTCTCCCTTGCCAGAGAGAGTTCACAAGTTGTAGGTTAAAAAATTATTTTAGGTAAAAAATTTACAGTTGGCCAATGGTAGAAGAGGAGCAAAAATAAGTTTTTATTAAGGCAGGATCAATGAAGGAGAAGACTAATGAAAACACAGGCAGTTTTAAGTCAATGTAATTGAACACAGAAACTCTTCCCAGAAAATATAATCACAATTTCCCAATTAAAAATCCTAGTGAAACTGAAATGCAAATATAAAGTTGAAGAAGCATGATTGGAAATAGTCATAGGAGATGTCCATTATCTTAGGAGGTATGAGATCTTCTTAAGGCTGGTCACAGAGACACCACAAAATAGATTCACCCACACAAAAATCTCAAAACATCTGCATGGAAACTCATTCAAAACAAGGAACAGAAACACCTGCACATATAATGCAGAAGATTCACATAGCTAAGACACCCTGCTCTTACAGATGCAAGGGAAGAGGTAAGCTGC
The DNA here is from genome assembly GCF_004785775.1 of Grammomys surdaster. Taxonomy (NCBI): domain Eukaryota; kingdom Metazoa; phylum Chordata; class Mammalia; order Rodentia; family Muridae; genus Grammomys; species Grammomys surdaster. The sequence continues at coordinate 8,875,558 of NW_021604613.1, forward strand.
TCACTAAGAGAAAGCAGGCATGTGAAAGGCCACCTTCAGAAAGGGAACAATAGCAATAAATACAGCATTATGTTATGAGATGCAAACTTAAAGAAAAAGCTACCAAAAATAAAGACATAGAATCATACTGGGCTGGCAAAGTTGTAGCAAAAATACTTTTATCGCATTAGGGCAACCTTTTGTGCAAAATATTACTCCTTGCAATTTAAAAACATGCCTTTTATTTAAAAAAATTCACTTCTAAATTTTAATGAGATTTTTCATGTTATGAGTACACACTGTCACAGTGTTTATGGTGGGAAAGAAACCCTAAAATTAATCTAAAAGTCCATCAGAGGGGAATCTGGTTGAATAAAAATCAAGTTCTGAGGAATGTGCGTGTGCGTGAATGTATGTGTGCGAGTGTATATGCGGGGTTGTGTATCTATCAGTATATTACTATTAAAATTATTTATTGGTGCATATGGGGTCTAAGGATAGCCTTCAGTGTCATTTTAAGGGAGCACTAATAAAAAAGAAAGAAAGCTATGGGATGAGATTTGTGATATAATTCCACTTAAAGTATACTCATATTTTTTATTTATAATCTCAGAGAGAAAATTATGAGACATACGTACAAAATTATATCAGAAAGTGGATTTGGAAACAGAAAATGCTAGTTTAGTTTTCCTTTCTTTAATTTTGTGACAGGGTTTCAGGAAGCTCAGTCTGACCTTGAAGTTGTTACATGGTTGACGGTAGCTTTGGATTCTCACACACACACACACACACACACACACACACACACGCACACACCTGCTGAGGGCTGGGGTTACAGCACTGCCACCATAATTGTTTTACTGCAATGCTGGGAGCTGAGCTGGGCTTTATGTATGCTAGGCAAGCACTCTACAACCAGAGCCATGTATATCCTCACCCCACTTCAATGTTTGTGAATTGGTACAATTAGCACTCATTTCTCTTTTGTTCCAAATAATTGAAATAAAAATTTGAATATTCTAAGTAGTAAACACAACAAAGCAAATGTGGAATGCGAATATTAAAAAAGAAATGTCAAAATATAAACTACACATCCACAAGTGTTTACTGATGACAGGAACTATACTGTACGCTGTTTTGTTTTTACCTTCATTGTTTTAATATGTTGCCTGATTCCTGGTTATCTGGTACAGATCAGAAACTCTGATTACAATTGCTTAAACTCTTTGGTGACTCTGATGAAGAGTTACATGTCACAAGAAGAGGGAAGCAAACTAAACTTTTATTCAGTATTGTGACAGCCACAGGGTGGGGATGAGGGATGTCTAAAACAGCATAAGACAGACAAAAGCCATGTCTGGGGTGTAGACACTGGCAACTACAGTGTACAGCAATGTTCTCACCTCCACAGATGTCACAGAGGTTCGAGGTCAGAAAGTCTAGTGGAATCACTCAGATGACATTCGACTCACCATTGTAACAAGCCCAGTGCAGCGGCGTGTATCCCTGGTTGTCTTTGAGACAACAGTCCTCTTCAGAAAGTGCAATCTGGAGCAATTCATTCAGCCATGTGGCATGGCCCCGAGCAGCTGCATAGTGCAGGGGTGTCCTCCCTCTGGAATCTTTACAGAGGATTGAAGCTTCTTGTTCCAGCAGCATTTGCACACATTCCTCATGTCCTGTCATAATCTGGCATGTTGCAATTAAAGTGCAAAACAAACCTCAGTTGGCTAGGGATAGCACCGTTGAGAATGGAAGGCCTCCCCTGCCTGGCCTAAGAGGTAGGAGGCAGAACAACCCTAGCAAAATCCTTACCAGAAAAGCCCAGGAGAAGTATTTTAGAGCTATCTCTCCAAACATAACTACGGATGATATCATGATATGTTAGAAAATACCAGCTTCAGAATCAAGGAGGAGTATGTTAAATCCTGGTTGTCTACCCCCAGACATAAGTGAGTTTGCCTTTCTCTGACTCAGTATACTCACTATGAAAGGGCAGAGAAACAATGACCTCATATGTTATCTCTCTAAAGAGACAACACAATCAGTAGGCTCAGGGATGCATTCAGAAAATATCCTAGAGAGTCTGTAGATAAAGCTAGAAAGCACAGCCTACTCCACTCTAAGGCTACTCCACTCTAAGTCTCAGGAGAGACTGTGGATCCTAACCTAACATGCACAGCACGTTACCCTGATGGACATCGTGGGGACACAAGTGTTTGTGTATCTAAATAGCAAAGGTGCAGTAGAAGTTATACATGAAAGGAATCTTCTTCAGCTCCATTCTAACGGTATGAGATCACCGCTGTATGGGCAGCCTATCACTGATGGACATGTGTATGTAATGTTCCCCAGACTGCTGCATGGCCCAGACGAAGTGCCGAGAAACAAGAACGGGGATTATGTCAATAGCCATGGAAAACACTTTCAGTCACCAGCTTACATCACCTCTACATTGCAATTTTATGATTCTTACCTTTGTTTAGTTAGCCTATTTTTGTCCTTCAAAAAATAATTCAGCAGATGTGTACAAAGACTCAGCCACAGGACACACATACATCGTCATCGGTCATTACACTGAGCAACAGAAATAGCATGACTGCTCAAAACCAGGTAATCACTGAATTCATTTTGGCAGCTGCACACAATGGAGCATTACAAATGAGCACGCAGAAGAATATTTAATGCCATGGAGAATGGTCCTTTATATATACTAAGAGAAAGAGAGACCATAGTGTGTGTGCGTGTGCGTGTGTGTGTGCGTGTGTGTGTGTGTATCTGCATGTGCTCGTGCATGTGTGTACTAAATATGATTATCTCCAGGAAGTATCATTGCTGGTGATTTTGATTTTCTGTATGTAAAAAATACATTTTGCAAATTTTCTGCAATATGCACTTCGCAATCAGAGAGAAGAGCCTATCCCTCCAACAGTAGGAACCCATGTATCTCTTATCACAGTCTAACACAAACGCCTAAGAGCAGGACCAAACTGTAGCGTTCATTTGTGTCATTGTATACAATTATGTAACTTCGTTTTGACTGAAGCTAATTGGATATATTATGTAACATCTTTTCCCCTAAAACCTCACATAGGGAAACCTAAAGCAAGCTCTGTGAAAAGGTACCCGACTGGAGTAGAGAAAGATGTACATACCCCTCTATGTAAAGCTGTGCAGCCCACTGTGTCAACAGCATCTACGTTTGCATCCTTTTCAAGTAACAATGAAACAGCGTCAATGTGTCCATATGCTACTGCCAGCATCAGTGGGGTTCTAGGGAGAGAGAAACCAGTGTTTTAAAGGGAGATCAAAAACTACTTCCAGTGAGAGGAGAGGTTTCTTTCTATTAAAATATTTCCCAGTATTTCCTATGTATCTAATTCGCTGCTCCATGACATGTAGCACGAGAGATCTGTTTCTGTTCTAAGGGCCACGTGGAATGGTGGCTAACACAAAGGGCAGTCACACTAATTCTAACATTTTCAAAAGTGTGTGGCAACCACTTGGTGCCAACAGGCTGAGGCCTGTGTGCACACAGAAGAGCCACCTGTCTGTCTCAGCAGCTCTGCTTCCATAGACACCGATGAGGCTCTGCTCAAGATTTGCCTGGATGGCCAGAGCTTCCATGCTTTGAAGCTAAGTCTGACCAGTGTAGAAGAAAGACCAAGGCCGCCCCTGCTCTGGCTGTCACTCAAGCTCATGTGCCTGGGGACAGACCTAGAGCCTTTCTGTCTGCACTTCCTATTTGTAAGAAAAGCCCAGGTGAAGACTAAGCCAACAGAAAGAAACTGAAAACAAACTCAGGAGAAGATAAAAATCTGAAGGAATTCTTTATTTCCAGGACAGAAACCAACTCTTGAGGTATGCCTTTTTGCCATTATTAGAAAGTGTACGAAGGGGGAGTCGGGGGGGGGGGATGAAGGAGCTGAAAGGGTTTGCAGTCCCAGAGGAAGAACAACGATATCAACCAACCGGATCCCCCAGAGTTCCCAGGGACTAAACCAGCAACCAAGGAGTACACATGGAGTAGCCATGGCTCCAGTTGTGTATGTAGCAGAGGATGGCCTTATCTGTCATCAATGGGAGTGGAGACCCTTGGTCCTGTGAAGGCTTGATGCCCCAGTACAGGGGGATGCTAGGGTGGTGAGGCAGGAGGGGGTGGGTGGGGATGAGTCTCACAGAGAGTACTAACTTAGAACTCTGCAGTTAGTCCTAGTCACCACTCAACAAGCCAACCAATCAATAGCAAAAGGCCAAAATGAAAACACTTACTGTCCCTTGGCATCTTTCAAATCAACCACTTCTGGGTTGTCTGCTGTTTCAAGTAGTAGCCTCAAACACAGTGTGTGACCATTAATAACTGAAAAAGAAAACAATAGAGTTTTTTTTTTTTTTTACATAAACCAACACTGCAGGTTCTCTCTCACAAGTGAAATTTGTGAGCTTCAAGTCAGTTATTTCTCATTGCTGCTAATGGATAGTCCTGGCTTCCAATTCAAGATGGCCCAGGTGTCTCCCCTTTCTTTTTATCCATACACTTCCATCTTTCTGTTTCCAGAGTTAAGAGAGTTTTTCTTAAGCTTCTTATCTCCTTGTGGAAGGCTGGTAAGTGTCCCTACACAGCAGTCCCGCTGAGAGGCACTCCACTTCCCTGTAACCATCCTGTGTCTAGCCCATCTCCAGCTCTTTTTAAAAAGGAGAAGGTAGCAGGGATGGGAGGAAGAGAGAGGGAAAGAAGGGATGAGGAGGAATAAGAGTGGTGGCCACTCTTCTAGGTCAATGAAGTCTAAGATCCATATTCCAGCTACAGTTCTCATTGATTAGCGGTGGCTGAACATAGAACACCAAACCAGAAGAGCAAGCATGGCCTGGGTGGTCCCTCCTCACCAGCACTGGAGCTCTGCAGTGTTAGTGATCCTCACACTACAGTCTTGGCCTTGCAGAGTCTTAAGAATGCTGCAGCAGGTGCAGCTGCTGTCCCTTCTCTCCCTGCTGGGTGAAAACCCAGAGATCTTCAGGTCCCTAGTTAGGGCTGCTGGCCCTTACCTGCTGCAGCTATCCAGCAGTGGGCAGGAAATGTAGCATAACTCCTCCAACCTAAGTGTGTGTCCACCTCATACAGCTGGGGATGCGTACCAGGATGTGCCTCGTGCATAACTAAACATGCTCTTTTAGGAGGTGGTGGTGCCTAAATGGGTGCTGGGAAGCAAATCTCATGGGGGATAAACCCCTCCTCACAATAAGGCACTTCCTCTGGTGTACTGAAGAGAACTTTTGAAAAGCCTTCCAGCTGTCAAGGAATCCACCCAGGGATAAGACGAAGATCCTTAACATTCCAGCTGTGGCTTAGCCTCTGAACAACACATACCCCACAAAGGACACCAAACTTCCCTTGCTCTGGATATGGTGAGAGGGAATGGATACAGTTAGGTTGGGTTGAGAACGGCTCCTCTCAGAGCTGTTTTACAGTCATTTTAATTACTTGCCAGTCATTAAAGAGTGGTAATTTAATTTCCATAGTTTTCTGGAACACCATTTATTAGAATTCGCTCACTTTCATCAGCACCATTCAAGTGCACAGCAGGGACAATGCCCACATGTTATGAGCCACACCATTCAGCTTGTTCTCAGCATCCACTGATACATACATATCGGGAGGAAATATTATGGACTGCAGTTCCAGGCACGTCTTATTGCTGCTACCTCTGCTGTCATTCTCAAAATTAAACAAAAGCCTGTTACCTTGTTGAAATTTGCAGGGAGTTTAACGTATCCCTCAAAGGAAAAGACTGGCATAGGGCTGACAGCTAAATCCCCTCAGCAATGGTTCAGGGAATGAGATCAATAGGACTTGGCTTTTTTTTCTGTATCAATTTGATATATTTGATATTATTTAATGCTCAGAACCACTCCAAGGATGTTTCATTTTTGGTTAAACATAAGAAAAAAAATCTTGGTTCATATTGGTCATCCAGTGTGTCACAAATCATCTAAAGTGAGGCTTTTGCTTTTTACTGTAGCTGTTTGAACTTAGCTCACAACCCTAAGGAAAATTTAAGCACCCCCCCCCCAAGTAGCAACCTCAGTTGTCCTTGGGTTCCCCCACACTGTATCCACCCAAATTGCCTTCTAGCAAAAAGACATTAGCATGGTCAGCTGTGCCCTGCCAGCTGGAGCGATCCGTGAGACTGGCTCAGGCTTTGACAGCCATTTTTCACACTGCTCAAAGACTACAACTGTCACTGTGCTAAAACCTCCAACGTTCATTCTGGTTGTCCCTCCTCACAGAACTTTGAGGACCTCAACCAAAGGAACTGGCCTCTCAAGTGAATTGAAAAAAAAAAAAAAAAGAAAACCTGGCTAAATTGATCCTCAAATCACAGGGTGAAGCTTCTGCCCAGCAGACATTTTGTGGAGCTAAATGACAGCCTGTCTTTTTAATAGATGGCGTGAGGGAAATCAAGAGTGAGTCTACTTGACCGCTAGGGGGCACCCTTGGACCACACCTACATCACAGTGGCAAATGGGTGAGGATGGTCATCCTTCAGCAGATTTAAAGGGCAGCCTTCCACAGTCAATCCAGGCTGTTCGCGATTGTTAGGAATTACATAGTAGCAAAGTGGATTGCCTGGCTTCATAATAGGCAACCAATCTTTAAAATGAGCAAATTTGATTTTGATGATAATACCAAGGAATGCCTAAGAAGCATAAATACTGGTGGGAAACAAAAATTTATAATTGGCCACACCAGCCATTACTGACCTTTTCCTGGCAATAACTCTTTCTAGACAGTTAGGCAACAGGTAGGCTTTCTCTATTTCTGTATGGTGTCTGTTCAGTAGCTTGGAAGTTAAGAGACAGAGATAGAAATGCACTTCTTTTTTTATTTACAAATAATTAATTGCATTTGTATTTATTTTGTTGTGTGTTTGTCAAAGTATGCTTGTAAAGGTCTAAGAACAACTTGCAGGCATCAGTTCTCTCTTCTGCCATGTGGGTCACAGAGATCAAATTCTGGCCGTCAGCCTCAGCAATAAGAACCTTCACCCAGTGAGCATCTCATCAGTTCTGACAGAAATATACCTAACTGGCTAGCTTTCCTAGAAAACATTCTAGTAGTGAGAATCATGCAACTCTTAGAAACGTGTTCTCATTCCTTCACTTCCTCCATGAGACCATGCCCACTCTTTACTCTCTTTTGAAAAACGTCATATTCCGTCCTTCTCAAAGGCTATCGCCATGGAATTGTCTGAGCCAAAAGGTACTTAGGCTTCAGCAGGGCCAGAAATTCTTCCAACTTGCCTACATATCTGCGCCCATTTGGAAGTGTCCCTTTATATGTACTGCAGAAACATTCCAGAAAAGCCGCATCACTTGTGACTGGTGTGCACACGTACTTGTTAAGGGTTTCTGTTTTGATATCAGATGCGTCAAGGGTCAAAGTGAAAACTGAGCAAAGCAGTGTGCAGGTTGATAGAATGATGTGTCTATTAGCTCCTGGTTTGCTAGCCCCTCTGTTAAACAGTCCTATAATGCCACTACACCTGTGAAGCCATTTTATCCTTTTATTCAACTCTATACATGAGTTGCAAAACCCAGGAATAAACAAGACCTACCTGAGGCATGAAGTGGAGTTCTTTTGGTGACATTGTCTTTTACAAAGATAGATGCACCCTGGTTAACAAGTGCTTCCACACATTCTGTGTGTCCCTTGAAAGCAGCTAGGTACAGAGCTGTCCGGCCTTTCTCATCCCTTATGTCCAGGTCCACTAGGGTCTGGAGAAGGACTTCCAAGGCTTGATGGTGCCCATTGTAGGCCTGCAAGGAAGAAAGCCACAAATCAAACCCTTACTTGCCTCAAATCCCACAACAACCCACCTGAGGGGTGAGCCTCCTGAGTCTCGCACTCCAAAGAGCCCACTGGGGCAACACTTGAGATGGAGTCTGAAGCTGGCAAACTGAAGTTAGGCGGGAACACCAGTTCATGAACCTCTGGTTTTAAGTAAATGCCTTTATTTTTTTCTCCCTTGTCAACTAATTTGCTCAAAGGCATCACATCTGTCAGTGTATGTTTATCAGATCTGCAATCTAGCAATCTAATTTAGACAAACGACTGTGTGAATTACACACTCATCTCTCAGGAGAGTCCTAAACAAATCGGTGGTCACTACAGGAAGATTTTCAGGAATCTTTCCTGTTAATAAAGCTAGGGAAGAAATTACTGAAAACATTGGGGACTCTTAATTCAATCTACACATGCAAATCGTCCCTCATAGCCCATCATGCGACTAACCATAAGAATGTAGGTGACTTTCTTAATTGTACTTAGAGTTTAGTATCTTCATCCATAAAATGAGAACAATAAAAGCTGCCTCCTGGGGCTGCCACAAAGATGGAGAGAGATAGTTGCAGTGGCACAAGATCTGATACGCAGTGGATGCTGTTCCTTCCCTGTTATTTCCCCCATTGATCATAACAAAGTCACTGAACCAGTTAGGGAAATACAGGTCATGGGCCAGGGCCAAGTTCAGATCTCTTATGGGATCCTAGGCTGTGAAGCATTAAAAACAAGATAGACAGTCTGAGACTTTTAATTTAGTCCACAAGGGAAAAAATATTAGTCCCACGCCCACAATACATGAACGAAGAATCTTGAAAATAAAAGAGAGAAAGAGGTAAGGTTGTCTAGGGGGAAGTGGTCAGAGAGACAAGAGAGAAGTAGGAAAAGTCTGCCCCAGGGCTCTCAGACATCACAGACCTCGAGTTTGCCATGTGCAGTTTTATCCGAGCTGCTCCTCAAAGCATCATGTATTTGCAAAAGACTTAGCATGAAAGATTATTTTCTTAATATAAAAAGAACTTTGGGAAGTGGTTTTGAAAACTAGGAAAGTGTGCAAAAGACCTGAAAATACAGCTCACAGACAAAAATAGACACGTAAAATGCCAACAGACATCCCAAATGCTATGTAAACTGTTTATAGTGCTATTTTGTAACTACCTAGGCATTAAAACTGTGTGTGGAGGGGGGTGGGAAGCAATCCTAGACACTCTGGGGGGTGTATAGGTTGTTATGACCTTTGTGGAGGGTAGTAAGAAAGTGTCCAAAAAAGGTTTTTTTGAAACTAAGTTGCAGGCAATAAATATATTTAGCATGCCCTCATTTATATAAAAAGAAAATGTATGTGTGCATATTTATATTTGTGTGTACTTCTATAGCCACAGGAAAAATTCAGGATACCAGAAAAACCAATAATAGTGGTCACTTCTAGAACTAAGGGGTATTAAGCTATGTGCATATTTTAAATTATCATACTAAAATAATTTAGATAATATTTTGGCCCAGAGTATAGTTAACAACAATAACAAAAAAAAAAAAAAAACTAAGTTCAAAAGAATCCATAAGAATTAAGAGTGTTGATGAGTTAAAATAAATGTTTCCAATGATTAGGATAATTTGTACATATTAACTGTACCCTCTATGTAACATGTAATATAAATCATATGATAATGAATCCCTATTTATATCCCTGTCTCAACTTCTCCCTTTACTTCTAAGTGTACAGGTCCAACCCCGTTTGGTATCTGCACTGCACAGTGAATCCTGGATTTCTTTCCCCAAACCTCCTCTGCCTGCAGCCTTCCCATCTGTAATGGGTGACTTCATTCTCAGACCACAGCCCTTATGTCACCTCTATCTCTAACTCTTAAGCCTTGATTGCAGCCGTGAACAAGTATCTGGGACAGTAGTGCAAGTAGATTCTGACAAAGAGCACCCTCTATGCCTTCCCTTGTTCTGAGTGGGTGGTATCTGGCCAGAGGAACATGTGTCTTTGCTAACTCACACAGAGAACATCACATTTCTGTTCAAGTCCACAAAGGTGCTGTGCGATCAGTAGCAGCCCTCCATGCCACTCACAAGACACTGTTACCATTTCTTCTGTATCTCAGAGATACATCTAAGTCCACCCACCGCACATTTGCCCCAGACTGTTTTGCCAGAACTCCAGCAAAAGCGTCCCCTCCATCTCTGTCCCTTGGTGATCTGTCATGGACACCATTCACAGGTGAAACCTTTCTACAGTCAAACTGGAAGCCATGCCACTGCTTGCTCAAACTCAGCTCAAAGCTACTTTTCTTGATAGCAGCAAAATCCCAAACCTGCCAAGACCAATCCAGAGTTCAGTTCTGGCCTTCCCCTGCATGCAGCCTTAGCACCGGCTCTGGGGTGGCCACCCTGCCCTCTATGGTTAAGTGCATGAATTTTCTCTTCTGGCCATTGCAAATGCACTTTCTGTTCCTTGTCTGGAAAGTGCTTCATCCAGACAGCCCTGTGACTGTCCTGGTAGCTCTATGCAGACAGCACCTTACCAGAGAAGCATCCCAGCACATGTGTAAAAGGTTCATCCGCTCTTCAGCCCACTTACTTCGTCTTCAAAGCACTTAATGCCATGAAAAACCAATCATGCATTTGTTGATTTGCTTTTGATAATAGCAACTATTCATTTCTATGTGCTGGGCACCGTGCCAAGCACTTTCACATCTCGCTTATGATCTATAAATATCTTTTGGGAGGTGGCAGGATCTTGCTATGCAGCCTAGGCTGGCTTCAAACCCTTAGTCTTCCTGCCTTAGCCTCTTGTGTGTGGGATTGTAGATATAAGTCACTATATCTACTGTAAATATTTGTTTTCAGAGGTTAAAAAGTCCTTAGATCATTACAGAGTCGGGATCTGAACCCAGAATCTGCAGTCTGATAGGCACACACTTTCCTTCAAGTAATTCTGCTTGATTGACTTGAAGGCTAAACATTTATTTTCATATTTGCCTGTAACAAAAAGGGCTGAATAACAAATGCTGAAGACCTTTCTGCAGAACGTTCCGTGGAAATGTAAAATGTCTTGAACCTAGCTATGGAGGAAGAAGGGACACTCTGGGGCCACAGTTCTAGGCTACTGTACCTTTACTATACACTACTGCCTCTCTAGGGACAGGAAAACAATTCCTGTATGTTAAGAGCTATAAGTGAACAGGACAGGAAGTCTCTATTGTAACCTAAATTCTGAAGTAATCACTAGCTGGCTGCTTGCTGTGAGCTCACTCCAGTCTGCAGTTTAGATGTTCTTGTCACCCTTGTCTTACTGATGAGGACCTGGAGGGGCAGAGTAATCTGGTTGTGCTGTGGGTATGCAGCCTTGGGTGGAAGAAGTAGGTTTCAGGCAAAGCAGGCTGACCCTGGAGCCCTCTGGAGAGAGAATATGAGCATGCAATATGGCAGGAAGATGCATGTCTTGGCCTCGTATTACGGGGAATTCCAAATATCAACAAAGAGAAAATAGTCAAATGTTTTCCATATATCCTGTACCATTGCCAACGCAGGCCAAATCAGAAGTATCTAAGCTAAGAACCGAGTAACAGGTACATCCACACAGGAATCAGACTGTTAGAATTCATTCCCTATGTGAATCTGGTACTCTTTTGAGAACTGACTTTGCAAACCTTGGCCTCCCACTTTCCAGTGTCCTGGTAAACGGTAGTTACTGGTTCAGCTTACTGAGAAGTCATGACTCAGTGCTGAAGGGAAACATGCCCAGCAGATAGCGGCAGGGTCTAGACACTATTGTCAAATAAATGCTGGCCCCCTGCCATTAGGACAAAAATAGTAAACATTTTCATTTCTATTCACTTAAGTTAGCCTAGGAAAAACTTACAATGCATGTAGACACACAAAGGACAATGGCTAGCACAGTTAGGTTTAGACACACAGGGGACAGGAGCAACACCAGGCAAGAAACAGGACTCGTTTTTTAGAAGGACAGTTGTAATGAAAGCAGTTGTTCCCTGCATGGTCCCCTTTAATCCTCACACTTTAAAACAATCCATTTGCTGTTATCAAGTTAAAGTGGCTTAGTATACAATACAGTAGATTCACTCCTGCTAATTAGTGCAGCCTCAAACCCAGCCTGGATGACTTTGTGTACAAGGCACGTGAAACTGCTCAGAACGGTTTCAAAGCCAGACTAAGCTGCAGGAAGAATTCTCCTGTCTCCTCATTTTCTTGCAGCTCCTTTTCTGCCTTCCATTTTTGCTTCATACAATATATTTTGAACATGTATTTCCACTACCCTAACTCCTCCCAGACCCTTCCCACCTCCCTACCCACTCAACCTCATTTCCTTGTTTTCTCCCCAAGACAAAAATAAGAAATGAAAATAAAAACAAACAGAAATCCAATAAGATTTTTTTTAAAAAAAGCCGAAACAAAAAGCCCACCAAACAAAACCTAGCAAGGATGACAACCCTTGGCATTCAATTTGTACTGGCCATCTACTTCTGGGCAGAGGGCCCGTCCACGGGTGTGGCTGATAGTACCTAGTGAGACTCCATTGGAGAGAAAGGTTTTTCCCTTTGCCAGCCTGTAACCATTGCAAATAGCTTCTAGGTAGGGGTAAACTTCACTATGCTGGGATGTCATTGGAGTATCCAACTTTAAAATTGTTTATTTCAAGAAATATCTCATTAGGCAACTTATATTTATTAATCATGATTACTTTGCTTAAGCCTTCTAAGATGGAAGCTATGAGCAGACACAAAGAAGGAATCTGGGCGCCTAACACACTTCAGGGACACCACAGGTCCATCTGGAAATCACAGCAGCTGGAGCCTCCCATTTGCATAACCTCATTTCTTAATTTAATTTTTTCAAGTAGATGAAATGAATATGAAATTCTATGAGCTGATAACCTTAGAGACTCAAATCATCCAGGCAGGAAATAGTAGCTCAAGGCAGATCAGGTCTCCTTATGGGTCAAGGTTTAGGGGCATCTGGTTCAATTTCCCTGCTAGAATGCTTTCACCCAAGAACAACACACTCCAACAAACCCTGGAGATGGTGACGGGCACATTGACACATGTCTTGAAGAAAATAATTTTAAGCGTTAGCAATATAGACTAGTGCCTCTCTAGTCCTGCAACACTTAAACACAGTTCCTCATGCTGTGGTGACCCTCCGACCATAAAATTATTTCATTGCTACTTTATAACTGTAATTGTCTGCCCTTATGATTCCCAATGTCAATATATGATATGCAGAATATCTGATATGGGACCCCCAAAGATGTCAAGCCCCACAGGTTGAGAACCACTGATGTAGAGGGAAGAATGAAATAATTCTAGAGGAGGTCCTTGCAATCATTCTGAGCAAAGTCATTCTCATTCCTGGCTTTGGCTTTCTTTTATAAGTTTGTGATCTTTGAGGCAAGTCACATCATCTCCTTTATCTCTTCAAATCTCCACAAGTGCTTTCTGTTTTGCTCAGCGTAAAAGTCAGAGTTCTTACCAGGGACCAGGAGCCCCGTGAGATGTTGGGGCAGCTGTTCTCCCTCCCCACTCACCCTCCCCACTCTGTTCTCTCTGTGGTAGCTACACTGCTGTTCTGTGGACATGTCAAGTCTCTTCTCAAGAGTTTGACCCTTATGCCTAGAACCTTCCTCTGTCAGGTAGCAATGTGACTAGCTCTCAGTCCTGCTGTGCAAGCATTACATTCTGTGCTCTGTGAAACAGCACTCTATCTGCACCTCAATATTCATTCCATCACATGGATTCCATTTTCTTTTCTCTTGTACCACTTACTGCCATCTGCCATGCTATTGCTTGCCTAAGATCTCTCTAGAATGAGCAACTCAAAAGGACAGAGGCTGTGTTCCTTCCCTGTAATATCTCCTCCTAGAAGAGTGCTTGGCATTGTTCACAGCCAGTATGTGTGTCACATAGAGGAGAAGACTCATGTTAATACGATGCTGGTGAAGTTGTCTGTTGGCACACACATGCTACCAGGCACTCTTCTAATCGCTTTACCCGGATGAGCTCAGGCTGTTCCCATGATGGCTCCTGATGAGGTACTGTAGCTCCTTTCTTCTGATGGATGGGGAAACTGAGACACAAGACCTTAGGCATCTGGACAACATCACACAGCTAACAAACTGACCAACTCAAAAGGGTCTTTAAGCCTTAACTAACTCACTCCCTGTAATCTGCAGTGGAAAACACCATGTTCGGATGAGCTGCTGATGAGAACAGTGAACTATCTGTCTTCTCAGGCCCCTGCCAGCTGCAGCACTACCAAAACACAGTCTTTATCATGATGCCACTGCCCTTCTCTATGTGAGTGGAGACCCAGAGAGCTCAGGAGCATACCTGGCCATGCTGAGCACAAAGCAAATACTTTTTGAAGGGAAAAAAAAAGATGATAGAATTTTTGGACACCTAGAAGCTCTCTTTTCAGTAGCAATGCAATTAGTCCCATGTCCAAAGGGCATGGAGGATTCTGCTGGAAATAGCTCCATGTGGCCTCACTAAGGGCAGCTAGGGCTAGCTACATCTGTGCATAGCGAGCTCTAGGGAGCTTTGCTCAGGCACAGCTGACAGCTGCACAGGGATTCTAAAGAGCAACCCCGCTCTCCTTGAGCCAACTGCTATGAAGCTTTGTCCATAGGAAACACCCACTGTCCCCCCTCCTTCTCCACTTAAGTCTACCTCCTTGAACTAAGATGGATGGCTCATTTCACAGCATTCAAAATGCATGTGTGCTTGTGCACTTGTTTATTTGTATAGTGGCTGTGTTGTTGGTGGGTGTGTTAGAGGCTCTGAGTGGGCTTCTGAAGGTGTCCTGGCAAGTATGTGTGGAGGCAGGCAGTGGAGGGTGGGCTCCTCTGGCCCTGGACACTCCCTTGTGTAATGGCCTTGTCTTCTCTCACCTTGCAGGCCTGCTCACCCATGTCTATTAATCAAACATTCCTCTCTAAAGGCTCACCAGAACACTGAAGAAGTGTTTGGGCATCATATAGGTAAACTGCACTAGTTCAATTAGACCTGACCCCTTCCCATCCTCCTGAGTCCTGTATCATTGTAGCTACTAAACAAAGATACAACTAATTACCACCCTCACCTCTACCACCAGACCATGACTGAGTGTTCAACCTTTAGCAGCAGTGGGCAGGAGAGCTAGCTGCGGCTGGGTAGGACTGCCAGGCAGCAGGACTCTTTCAAACAGCTGTTGATTTGCTGAAGATACCATCTGAAGCAGGGCTATGGGAGTGATAACTCCCCCAGCCCATTGAAGAGGTTGAGTGTCAAAGCACTCCCCTTTGATTACTGGGAGGTGAAGAGGAGGCTTTGTTAATAAGAACTATAATGGTCCCTCCAGCTCTCTCATCGTGAGAACTGGAGCCAGAGCCCTCCTCTGAGGCCCACTGGCAAATCCAGGAAGAACGACATAGCTGCTATTCTAAACTTGCACCTTCTATTTGCACATAGCTGTATTTAAAACCCACACAGGTTTTAGCTGTGACATTTGAAAATGTGATATTTGATTATTCCTGGGTTTAATGTTTACATACTACTCTATAATCAAATCTCCTACCTGAGATGTTTCCTTTATATAAAAAAAAGGTTAGAGTTTAAAGTGATCATTTATTACATATTATGTGGTAACAACTTTATTCAGGCTTCATATTTTTATTTGCTCCCATTCTACAGATAAGGATACTGAAGACAAGGTAGATAACTGTATCTAAGGTCACCAGCTGGGAATGCAGACCTAGAAGGTGAGATAGCCTCTTTCAGAAGCCCATGCTTTCAATCCTCTGTTGTTATCATTAGCACTGACCATTGCCTTTCTGGGCTACATCTTAAGAGCAGGGTAAGATTTTGGAACTTGTTCTTTATGAGACAAACAGAGGAACCTTCCCACAGCTGTTCACTTACCGCTAAGTGGAGTGGACTCTTGAGAGCACCACCATCTGATTCTTCAAAATCAGTGTTGGTTCTTTCCAAAAGCTGTGGAGACAAAAAAATAAAAAGCAAGAGTCAGTAAGGAATTGTGGTTTCTGGATACTAACACAGGCATAAATGAGAAAGGAGGCTGCGGATGTTAAGATCAAGAATCACCCGCCTCAAACCGACAGGCAAGTCAAGCATTTAAGTTTCCAGATCAACTTGGCATGTACTAGCTACTTAAAAAAAAAAGTTTGTACTTGAAAAGATGCTCAGATTTGCCAGTCCAGAAAAGTAATGTACATTACATCTATTGCACCGAGAGAATTCATAATAGTGGAAAATGATAGCTAGTGTTTATTCCATTATCAAACACACATGTACTAGCAATAATGTCAGAAAAGGCAAGCGAATCTCCTTATTGAAATGACACAGATTAGAAAAAGAAATAAAACACAGAGACAAACATAAAACACAGGAGCATCTGAAGTGACATCGTGAAAGTAAAAAAGGGTGGTGGATTATGAGGGCTAACCTACAGAGACAGGAGGTCTCACCAAGGTCACATGTAGAGTCTTCGGGCTCTAGAGAGACCATACTGTAACAAGAGAGCATTGAGAGAAGAGCCAGTGAAATACATGGAGTGGGTGATACGCTGAGTGAGAGGACTGGAGGAACAAGTGCCACCTCATGGTGCGGGGAGAGTCACAGGCTAACAGGATGCTCATGGACAACCACTGGAAGGACACACAGGTAACACCTTTTTTTTTTTTTTTTGCTATTCGTGCATACTTTTCATCCTAGGAATGAATCCCTAATAAATAATTAAATGGGTGTACCGTGAGGCATGTGTACAGAAATGTATTCATGTCACTAACCTTTAGTGAATGACTACTATGTACCTAGATGTTGTACAAAGGACTGAAGATCCAATAGTAAAAGTCAACTTTCTCATAGAGGAAGATACATAACAAAAGAGTTGCAGAGTTCATTATATAGTACAAGGCGTTATGAAAATGGTGCAAAGATGGGGTCTAAAGGGCTTGAGGGGAATCATACTGCAGCTAGAGTGACCAGGGCAGGCCTCGTTGAGCAGGCGATGGCCAAGCCTACTCTGGAGAAAGGAGAGAGTGAGACTTGTGACTATCTGGGCTTCCAAGCTGAAGGATCAGCAAACACCATGATCCCTAAGATCATCGAGGACGCTGGAGCAATGCAGGGGGTGAAGGGGTGAAAATGCAGAGGAGGGAACAGGGGCGGGAGTGGAACGCTAGACAAATCCTATGGCTTGTGGCTGAGATTTTGCCTTTGATCCAAGGTGTGGTGGAAACTGACTAATGTGCTTTGAGCAGAGAAATGGCATGCTATAACTGCATGACTCTCAAGTGGCAATGATGGGGGCAGTGTCTGCACTTAGGACCTGAAGCAGCAGTTGAGAAGAGAAAAGCAAGAGAGTGGACCAGCAGGGAACAGCAGAGACAGACAGAGACAGTTGGATGGATAACTGGGGACACAGAGTCAACCAGCTTTGATTAACCAGAGATGTAAAGAAAGTCAGCTAACAAAGACTTTCAGTTTTGCAGCCTGGGCTACAGCATGAGTTTGAGACTAGTCTGGGCAAGTTAGTGAGACACTGTCTTAAAATAGGCAATAATAAAATGTGCTGTCATACATCATGGTGGAAGACGGCTTGCTTAGCATGCATAGGACCTTGAAATGATCTACAGGGTACACAGTGGGGGTGGGGGAAGGAGAGGGCAGACAGACAGACACAGACAGACAGAGAGACAGACAGAAGGATCTAGATGCCATGATCTAAGCAGAATATATGAAGAGAAACAAAGGGTAGGCTCGCCCCTTCAGATGTTCCTTTTTCTCTTGCCTTCAAATTCTTTTTCACATATGGGGTACATACAAAGAGCACAATATCAAGTCCAATATCAAGAGCCTGGATGAATGGATGCATGGTGATCACAGTGGTCAGTACGTCCACGCCAGACTCCTAGTAGGTGGGCCTGGACTGCTCTATATGGTAGAGGTTAGACAATCAAAATGACATTTTCTAGACAACACTCTGAAGCAAGGGCTCAAGGCAAGAATTAAGTTTTGGCAATGAAATGCACTAATTAAAGTTTGGAAGACAGAAATCAATCAGAATTCATTCTGATGGGGAACACGATTCTGGAGTTGTGTTTGCCTGTCTCAGTTTAAGGGTAGAGAAGAAAGAGGTGATGATCTCAGGCATCCATGATGGGGCAGGGTAGATCCAGCCGAATATCTGGATGGCTCTAGAGGCAGAAGTGTCCCTGCTTATCAGCAAAGATGATGTGTCTTTAAGTCAGACATTGTAGTGGCTGTCTTCAGATTCACTCTATCAGTTCAGGCTTATTCCTAGAAGTCCAGCCTAGACTCACTTTCCTAAACATTCTAATAGTTTTGTAATACCCATTAAATAAAATTATATCTTTTATTCTTTAGATAGGTAGCATGTCTTCATGTCCTGCAAGTGCAGCCTACACAGATTTTTTTTTTATAGAAGTTTTCTATTTTTAACTCTTCAGGGGGCAGGGGACAGTGTCTCACTGTATAGTCCTGACTGGGCTGGAACTCACAGATCTACCTGCTCTGTCTCTCAGGTGCTGCAATTACAGACTGTGTATGCCACCATATCTGGCAACTGAGGTTTTCTTATTAAAGAGAGTGATAAAGGCAGAATTATAGTAGTCAAACCCTGAAAGGCAAAATTTCCTAAAAAGAGTATCACCCACTTCTGTAAAACTCTTTCAACTTCTCAAGTGAAACACATATTCCAAAGCCACCAGTGAAAATGACACTATTTTCACTTTAAAACAACAGCAGCAGCAACAACACCCACACTAACACCCAAATGAACACAATACATTCAGGAAACATCATAGACATGCACAGTCTAACAGGAGTATAGAACACTTTTTTTTTTAATTTTTATTGGATGTTTTATTTACATTTCCTATGTTGTCCCCTTACCCCATCCCCCACCCACCCAGGAACCCCCAATCCCCTCACCCCTCTCCTCCTTCTTCTCTGTGGATGTAACCTCTATCTACTCCCCCCACTCCCACCTCCCCACCCTCAAAATTCCCACCCCCTGGGGCATCCAGCCTTCATGAGGTCAAGGTTCTCTTCTTCCACCTATGCCCAGCAGGGCCCTCCACTCTTACATATTCAACTGAAGCGCTGGATCCCTCCCTAAGTGCTCCCAGGCTGGTGGTTTAGACCCTGGGAGCTGTGGTTGGTTGGTATTGTTGCTCTCCTCATGGTGCCATAAATCCTTTCAGCTCCTTCAGTCTTCACTCTAACTCCTCTATTGAGAAACCCATGATCAGTTCAATGGCTAGTTGTGAGCATCTGCCTCTGAGTATGTCAGACTCTTGAAGACCTCTGAGGAGATATCCATATCAGGCTCTTATCAGCATGCACTTCCTGACTTCCACATCATCCTCTACCTTTGGTGATTGCACATGGGATAGATACTCAGGTGGAGTGGTCTTGAAACGGCCCCTCCTTCAGTTTCTGTCCCTCACTTTGTCTCCATATTTGCTCCCTTGAGTATTTTGTTGCTCCTTCTAAGAAGGACCGAATCACCCCCACTTGGTCTTCCTTCTTTATAGGCTTCATGTGGCCTGTGAGTTGCATCTTGGGCATTTCAAGGTTCTGGGCTAATATCCAATAATCAGTGAGTGAATACCATGTGTGTTCTTTTGTGATTGGCTTACCTCACTCAGGATGATAATTTCTAGTTCCATCCATTTACCTAGGAACCTCTCGAATTCATTGTTTTTAATAGCTGAGTAATACTCCATTGTGTAAATATACCACATTTTTTGAATCCATTCCTCAGTTGAAGGACATCTGGGTTCTTTCCAGCTCCTGGCTATTATAAACAAGGCTGCTATGAACATAGTTGAGCATATGTCCTTGTCATATGTTCGAGCATCTTCTGGGTATATGCCTAGGAGAACACTTAACTTCCTCTTCCTGTTTCCCAACCTCTTGTTCTCACAGTGAGTTTATATATTGTTATCATGTCACAGTTAGTTTTGTCAATTTGATACACATTTAGATGTGCACGGAAAGAAGGAACCTCAAATAAGAAATTGCCTCCATCAGATTAGATTGGCTTGTGGACCCATCTGTAAGGCATTTTTGACGGGTTGCTAATTGATGCAGGAGGGCCCAGCCCACTTTTGTGGGCAGTACTATCCATTGGCAGATGGGCCTGGGTTATGTAAGAACAGTAGCTGAGCAAGCCAGGGAAGCAAGCCAGCAAGCAGAGTACCTTCATGGTCTCTGCTTCAGTTCCTGCCTTCAGGTTCCTGCTTTGAGTTTCATCAATGATAGACTGTAATGTGTAAGGTGAAATAAATTCTTTCTTCCTCCAAGTTGGTTTTAGTCAGTGTTTTATCACAGAAGAAGCAAACTAGACCATACTGTAATCAGTAAAATGACTAAAACATTTCCTATTTCAAAACAAACTCTTAAATTTCCATGTAATCAAAAGATTGATGTCCTAGGATCCACAGTCAGGTACAGGACACCTTTCCAGAGTCAATACATATGGAGTTGAATGTTATTATTAAGAGACTTTGGTTGATTAACTAACAAGTGTAGAGATTAATAGCTCAAACACACAATTTTAAACTTATAGATAATACATTGGAAGTATGAGATATTTCATGTTTGTTCCTCATTGATATGAGAATAGAATCTAGACTTTAAACTCAGGATATACTAAAATAAGGAAAACAAATTTAATTTTAACTTCAAAGACACTGATTTAAAAACCCATCTCTCTTACATGGCTGAAATAAAAGGAGCCTTCGCTGCCTGATGGGGCCAGAAAACATCTGTTCTTTGTTTTGCAACATTATCACCAGCAAGACTTCCTGGAATTGACAGTGAGGACTAGCTCCGAATCCTGTCCTAGAATGAACCTGTAACCAAAGGATCATAGAACCATTTCCCCTACTTTTACAAGCACGATGAACAAGGGCAGGAAGACAACATGTCTCAAATACACACAGATTAGGTATGTTTCCGTGATGCTTATTTTGGAATAAGATTTTCCCACACACATAGTTCGATCATTCTACCAGCACGTGAGGCCTTATTTCACTCAGTCAGCAAATATTTGTAGGAGGAAGCACCAGAATTCAGTCTGTGCCATGAGCAGATGTGGTTGCTGACCTGATAGAACTCAGAGGCTATCAGGAAACCCAGAACAGTTAGCAGATAGAGCAGGAGGGCGAGTGCTGGGATGGGACTTGAACAAAGACCTTTAGGAGTCCAGAGAAGTACCTAATATAAAACCACAGTCAGAGAAAATAAAATGCAGCTTGAGACCTGAACAGCAGGGGCTATCCAGGGTGAGAAAGAATGTTCAAGCAACAGAAAGTGCACATGAGAACAGGGAGCGTGCCATGCATGTGGAGGACAGACAACAACCTCAAATGACAGGTCACTCCTTCCATCGTGTCTGAGACAGGGTCTATCTGTTGCCTGTGCTGCAGGTGCCTGGCTGGCTTGTGAGCTGATGGGGATTCTCCTGTCTCCACCTCCCATCTTGCTACTGAGACTACAGATATGTTCTGCTGGGTCTGACTTCTACACAGGTTCTGGGGATTCAAATTCAGGTTGGCATGCTTGTGAACTATCTTCCCAGCTTCTAGGTCATTTTCAGAGTATTTTAGGACAGTGTTCTTAAATGTAGATTTCAAATAAGGACACTATTCAGTCAATGAAATGATGTAGGCAGGGTAGACAAAAGATTATAATCACATTCTTGGCTTTTTTGATTAAAAAAAAAGCCATTCTGACTTTTTTAGGTATGTTCCCGTGATGTGATGTTTATTTTGAAATAAGATGTTTACTGGCCCCATCAGGCAGTGACGACTCTTTTTATTTCAATAACTGTAGTGATGCTGGGGGTGTGTGTGTGAAGAATTCAACCCTAGACATAGGGAGCTAGTTAAGATATTTTCACTGTGGAATTTCTAAATCATGAATTAAGTTGGAAAGAACCAACTAATTTGGTTTATTCTCAACTAGTTTATTCTCAAACTAAGGAAAAAGTAACAGAAGCAAAAGGAAGCAGAAGTCTCATTTGTCCCTTCGTAAACAGAACCCATTCAATCATTATTTGTTGAGGATTGTGCTAGCTCTTAACACAGTCTCTACCCATTCAGGATTTAGGGTCTAGAAAGTAGAATATACATGTTTCATTGATTGAATATCAGAGAAAGAGAGATGATTACAGTCAGGGATGACATCTAGTTCACCAGCTTTGATGACAGAAGAGTGAGTAACAGAAGAAAGAACAAGCAAGATCCTGGGAGGGAGCTGTGCAGTGAACTAGGGTTTGAAGAACAGCTAGGTTATTCAATGGGGTATGTTTAATTCAATGCAGTGCTTCTCACCATTCCTAATGCTGTGGCCCTTTAATACAGTCCCTTGTGTTGTAGCGACCCCCAACCAGAAAATTACTTTTGTTGCTACTTCATAACTGTAATTTTGCTACTGTTATGAACTGTAATGTGGTTATCTGTGTTTTCCAATGGTCTTAGGTGACTCCTGTGGGTCATTTAAACCCAAAGGGGTCCCGACCCACAGGCTGAGAACCACTGCTTTCATGAATGGCTGAATATAAAAGCATGCAGCTCAGAGATCTTGTTTAAAGCTTCCCTATATATGAAGTTATTTGGGAAGAATGTGCAGGAGAGAAGGCGGAGGTTTTTGGGTTCTAACACCAAGAGTGCTGCTGTATGAGGATTTGAAAGTGGACAAATGTTGACATTGGGGGTTAGGAGCAGACAGAAGCAAGAGAAAACTAGGACAGGGAGGTGATGACAGAGTGATGATAACAATGATCACAATGTTGAAGATACTGATGGTGACAAATGATGACAACAGGCTCACTGGTGACAGCCAAGTTACCAAGCAATTACTTAGTCAAGAACTTCCTAAACCTTACTCAGTCATCTCAATCAAGCCTAACGTAGTCTGCTAACGTAGCATCCTCATGTGGGCACAGTGAGCGACAGATGAGGAGATGGAGCCTGGGTCTAACTCACACCAGCCTCTCTAGCCTGTACCACAGTGCCTTCAGATGAACAGACAGCTGAAACTTCTTGATATTTCACTAAAGTCTGGGATCTGGGGCAAGAAACAAAGTGAAGTGTATTTTAAGTGCATGAACCTTTTTCTCTCTAATAGCACAGTGTCTTTTAATCTGTGTGGCTCTGTTTCTTAAAGAGCAATAAGTATTTGTCATATTCCATGGGGACATTAACTGGAACCTGGTCTGCAAAGTTTTCCCTTGTTTTAGATTAGAGGCTCTTCCTTTGTTAAGAAGACAGCGCGGAACTGGTAGGAATAAAAACAACTTGCAAGTCTTCTAAAACTATCTTTTATGTTTTGAATTAACTTTCCTTCTCAATTGACAATCTGGCGCTGAATATATCAACTACATGGGATGGAGCAGAGATTCCACGCATCTCAGACACTTCATGTTGCATAAACTCCTCCCTGGAGGCATATGGGGGCCAGAGAGTCAGAGTACTTGTACCACAAATCATGATATGGCTTGTGGCTTGCGATATGTTTGAAAATTAGCGTTGCCCTACAGAGATCAACCTCAGGCTATATTGTCAAAACCAGAAAAGAAATGGCTCTCCTGCAGACTAGTTTAGGTGAAACCACATGCACTAGTTTGCAGAAAGCAGTGAGTTCAGAGATCTTGTAGTTACAGATCGGGGGGGTATGACTTTACATATCTGATATAAAGGATATCAGTTTAACTTTCCCTTAAGTATACTTACAATTAACATGCTTATCAAAATTCATACAGTCCATGCATTCATAATGAACTATAGCCAGACCTAATGTCATAAAACCAGTAAGTACATACTCAATATGACACCGAAGACTTTTATGGACACGATAGAATTTGCGCTCATCCAGAGGATTGCCTTAATAAAGCCTCCTTATAGACTACTTCATCTCTTGTCACCTCTAAAATCCTGAAGTCTATTCTTGTCTCAACTGAGCAATCAACTATAAAGTCTCCACATAAAAATAACACGGCTTAAGCCCTCTTAGTCCTATTTTTTTGCTTTGTTCAATCAGTTTGCCAAGACTCTTTTTGGGTACAGAAACCCAGAAGATTTGGTATTATGGCCACTCCCAGGTCCCACTAACAGGTAGAGATGGGGCACTGAGTGGGAGTGGAAAGGAGACAGGATAAGCAAATTCACTTTCCAACCATCTTGATTGTATATCGGCTTATAGAAATAGGAAGATTCTGGATTGGCGGATAGATTTTGCTCTTGCAGTTGTTTCAGATAGCTTCCTGTTTCCCAGGCTGGTTCTGAGCCCATGGGCTCAAGCCCTGAATGCTGGGACTGCAAAGTGACTCCATGCCTGACCTTCAGCATCTTGTTCAGACAGAGAAGACAGATGGCTGCATTTAAGCTTACACAATTTGCAGGAAAAAAATTTTTTTTAACCATGAGGCATTTCCCCAGACTAGAAGGCTCACTCAGAGAGCATCTTAATGTCTTAGAAGTAAAGACAGCAGATGGAACAGGCAGAGTTTCGATCTTCTTTCACAAAGTGCATTTGTGATAACAAAATAAAGGATAAATATGAACTTCAGTGGCAAGCTGACTGGCCACCAGTCCGGTGCAACAACCATCTCATTGAACTTTGTGAGGAACATATAAATATTGCACTTGTTCTGGAAACTCAAGCTTTATAAATAGTATAAACTGTCTCTATTTGAAAACATGGCACTGAAAAATTTAAGGGTCTCAAGGGCCTCAGGCTGAGCTAAACTAGTTCTTAAATGTTCTGTTTAAGAAAACAGAAAATGAGTGTGGCTCAGACTGTGAAAACAGGAAAAGTCTGGCTAGTGGGCCTGAGAGGGAATCCTGCTCTGCTTGTTTCTGGTCAGACTCTGACCACCCTTAGTGTGCATGAATAGGAGGGCAGGGAGAGCTAGAAAACCTTCAGACATGTCCACAGGGACCAAGAGAAGAAGAGGTTTGGAGATGGATGTCTTGATCTTTTAGTAGTAAGGACCTGCTCAGACTATGAAGGGTTCCACACAGGACAAGAATCCCGGGAAGCTGGCACCTCTGCCAAAGTTCTATTTCACATTCCACTTGTTTATGCTTAGGGATGAAATGCTGCTCCAGCAACCCCAAGAACACACCTTAGCTTCTCAGCTAGTGTGTGTGTGGAGGGAAGGAGGGAAGGAAGGAGGGAAGGAGGGAAGGAGGGAGGGAGGGAGGGAGGGAGAGAGAGAGAGAGAGAGAGAGAGAGAGAGTCTCAGACCACCCCATCCACCCCATTGTGTCAACACTACCTGTCCTTAAAAACTCACTTGAGCCTGCACTTTCTCGGCATGCAGAGACTTCACCAAAGCTACAGCTAACTTTCTTAAGACTGACCAATATCCCACTTTTTATGGGGCCTCCCAAAAGGAAAACAACACCCCAAATCAGCAGAAACAATTTTAAGAGAGCCATGCCCCCATTCCCAAGAGGTGAGGTGGATGGTTTATGGTCATTCAATGGATGATGGGTGTTTGTTTCATTTAAGGAGTGTGGTTCAAGTTAAGATCTTAACCAGGGAAGAAGCAAAATGGGGGAGGTTAGACTCAGGGATTTTTTCTCTTTGTTTTTTCTTTCCTCTATCCTTCTTTCTCTCTTATTTAGTGTTAAGGGTAATGGGAGAGAGGGAATGAAAAGAAAACAGGGGGTATAGGGTATAATACAGGAGTAATAGGAATAAAGGGTAGATTATTGAATCTACGCTTAAACTATAGTGCTAATACTAGCCAAAAATCTCACATTGGTATATATCTTTATATATTGTTACACATTTAAGGTTATATTTGGTTATAACATACCATGTATTAACTCCTTTTAAGGTGTTGTACCTATGCAGTTCTAAAAAGTGCAATATGATGTTCTGGTCCTTTGAAAGCTGCTATTACAAACTGTTAAGAATAATTAAGAAACGCAAATTAATAGTCAATCCATCAAACTTCTGGTCATGTTAGATTGGTCTAGTTTGTTACAGAAATAGTTTTCCTGGGTTGAACAGATAGCTAGCTTTCAGGAGATTCCAGAAGTCTTTTAATATCAGAGCTTATATGACAAGCCATGATGACATCTGTGGGCACCTGGCCTCTCTGCTAGCCTCAGATGCTCACCCCAACCCCAGACAAACAGCTTCCCCGTGCTGCCACATCAAAAATAGCATGACTATCTTCTCATGGTTCTGCTCATAGACCTTCACAGCCATTAGAAAAAAGCTATCTTGCTTGAAATTATTATTAACAGTTACTCATAGAAACTCAGTAATTTTAGAAAGGTATGAATTTAATGCACTTTCATTTCTCTCATCATTCACTCCCCCTGCTCCAAATTCCAAAAATAAGGAACCATTAACTCTCTTCACGTGTGTAAATCAAGCGCTATGCCACATTAAGAGGCGATAACACAAATTAACGAGGGTGTTGCTGGAAGCTGGCTGGATTAAGTTCCCATTTCTTCTTGGGAGCTGATTGTGATGACTCTGCTTATCTCCTCCCTCCAGTGTGTGCTCAGTTCCTGTTGATTTCCTTGCCAATTAAAGAGTCTGTACTGTGTGTAAAGAAAGGCTAATCAAACCCACACTGATGAGAAAAACCAGTGCAAGATGCAAACTGCATGTGTTCAAACTGTCCTGCTCTGAAAACGTTAAGAGATTTTGACCCAGTAAACCCTGTTCAGAGCCTACATCCTAAGAAAGATTTAAGGTCACAGCTATTCAGTAGTCACAGTATAAAATAAATTATGGAACTAGGGCTAAATTATGGACCTCTAATAACTAAATATGATTTATCCATTTGCATGTTGACCAAGAGTTACTAGTTTCACTGAAAAAAAGACTGTCATAATATTTTATGGGGAAAAACAGTGCATAACACTGTATGGTTCATATCACTCTGTGTGTGTGTGTGTGTGTGTGTGTGTGTGTGTGTGTGTGTGTAAAATGTGAAGGGAATCTACCAAAAGATTAACAGTGGTGAGAAGAGGGTCACAACTGTAGGTGTGTTCATTTCCTGTTCCCAGTTTCTTACATTCTAAACTTCTTACAAGGAATAAACATTGTTCTCATAAAAATAAAGGATATTTCTATTTGAAACTTAGATAAACTGAGTAACTTCTGAACTTTCTTTAGCTGTCTTCTACATTTTATCCAGTCCATTTTTGTAAAGCAATACCAGCCTGGCCAGTATCATTGTTGGCTGAGTTGAATTTGTTACTTTTTCTCGATGTTTTGACACGATACCTGAGAAAGAAACTTATGAGAGAAAACCTTTGCTTTGGCTGACAACTTAAGAATGGATGCAAGCCATCATGGTGGGCAGGTGTGGACACAGGAGCATGAGGAACGCTGGTAACTGTGTGGGCACTCACCAAGTAGGGAGATGAAAGCTGGTCTTCAGGTGTCTTCCCCTTTTTATAAAGATCGGGATACAACCCATGAAGGTCCCGCTCACACTGAGAGAGGGACTTCTCAACTCAGCCAAACCTCTCTGGCCTTGCTTACAAGCATATCCAAAAGTTTGTTCCCTGCATAATTCTCTTTCCTGTAAAGCTGACAGTGAAGATTGGCTATCAGAGAATACATTCTGTATTTAAGCTTCATGAGAGGAACCAATTATCTATAATGTGGACCACAACCACCAGTAAATTCTAGAAATACCAGGCTGATACAAAGTGAGTGCGTGCTTTGGTTGCTGACACAAGCAAAAACCTTCCTAGAGAACCCTTCCTATCTACTTAGGAAATGATCACAAATGTGTACAAGTCACTCTGATAACGCAACATTTGCTGCAAGGAAATGTCAGTGCAGAAAAAAATCTCTGCTATTCCTGATATTTCTAAAAAGGGAACTAATCCAAACCATAGCTATTACCCTCTTGAATTTTGAGAGCATTTCAAAACTAAAGTCACCATTTTCTACTACAGTAAGTTCAATATATTGTATTCTACCTGTGAAAAAGCATCTGATGATTTTTATTCTTTTCTCTTTGCATTCTTGTGTTACATGTATGCATGTATGATGGTGGTGGTGGTGGTGGTGGTGGTGGTGGTGTGTGTGTGTGTGTGTGTGTGTGTGCATGTAGGAGCAGGAGAGGAAAAACAGAACTCAGTGCTAATTAGCCAATATGGACTGATAACAAGAGTTTAGGATTCAAAACAGCAGGGGCCTGGTAGACATCAAGAGGCAACTGATAGATGCTCCACTGTTAAGAAGAACATTGGTGCTCTATCTCAGGGTTAGAAATTGCTCTCAGGTAATAGAGCAATTTCTAAGTCAAACAATAAAAATGTAATGGCTACTAGGAAGAATTTTATTGCGTGGTAAGGCATACACTTAACACTAAAATATGCCCCAGATGTCCAAACTTGTGCATAAAACAACTAGGAAGATTCCAGCATTAACAAGCCCACCCAAACATTCATTTGATAGTCTAATGCTAATTAAAGTCTATTTCTCTGCAAAGTTACATATTAATTTGTAGGTTTGTTTCTAGCAGAGATAAGTAAGAAAGACTGGTAAGAAAAGAAACCCAGGGAAACCTCTTCAGTCCCTTGGGGCATTGACCAGTTTGAAGTGTATCCTAGGAGTCCCATCCCACTGCGGAATTCACTGCTTTGTTACTCAAATGGCCCTTGGGTAAGCTTTGCTTTCACTACTTAATGAGAATTCTTTTTAAAATCCTTAATAGATTTTCCTTCTGTCTTTGTAGGTGAGCTGTGCTTTGCATTCTTTTGAAAAGTATACTTTGGTTCCACCCACCAGCCCAATCCTAACACACATCCTCAAAAGTCTATATTCTTTTTTAAAAGATAGATGTATGTATGTATGTATGTATGTATGTATGTATGTATGTATGTATGCATGCATGTATGTAAGTATATCTTCCCTGAATGAATATCTATGCACTGTCTGAAGTGGCCAGAAGAGTACATTAGATCCTCTGACTAGAGTGAGGTTGGTTACAAACCACCACATGGGTGCCTTGAACCAAACCTAGGGCCTCTACAAGAGTAACAAGTACTCCTAACAAGTACTCTCCAGCACCTGATCAGTATTCTTGGGAGACACCCATACCAGCCTCTCCTCACCATCTCATGATCAATTCTTTTCTCAGGAACTTTTAAAGAACTTATATAGGTGAGAGGAGCTTGCCAGACAAGGAACAGAGCAGACAGAGCTGTGCAGTCATGAGATCAGGAAACAATCCCACTGGATTCCCAGCCAGCTTTTCTTTGGTTCTGAGACACAGTGCACAGCAACCTTTCCCTTTATAGTAGCAAGGACCATTTCTCACAGGATCCCTTCATTCTGCCCCACCCCTGATTTCTCTGACTTCTCCTCTGCAGGGAGATTTCTTTGACAGATGTCTACCCCTGGGCTCTCCCTGTGGCTTGACTCAAACATCTACTAGGGATGTCTGGCTTTTGACACGTGATGGTGTCATCTACTGGTGTGTTGGGTTTTGTTCATAGCTATGCTGGAACGCATGTGCCCTGCAGGCTGCAAGTTGGACATACCTAACAGTGGGTTGTCAAGCCAATAGGAGACGTTGTGATCTGCACTTGATCACCATTCTCCCTGTAACTAGGACTGCCATCTACTTCATTTTGCTTTCCAGTGTTAGCTTTGCACAGCACACTTGAGTGGAAGTGCTGTTGCTATGCCTCTTTTGCTGACTTCTTTCCTACCTCAAATCTTTAGCAGGAACAAAGGACTTCACCCCTGCCAGAAGCCGTCAGGATTCAAGGCTAAAACCCAATAAACGGATTTTCTATCCCTCCTACATTCCTTTCAAAACTAAAGCTCAGTGCTGGGGAAAATGGAACACTATTAAAACAACAGCAAAGCAGCTTACCAAACCCCAAAGCAAAAGCACACTAAGTGAACCTCAGCTAGTGCAAAGGGCTCTTTCTGTCAAAGCTCATAATATTTCGCCTCATTAAGTCATGCTTTCATTTACGTAAGATGGCTGCTAGTTCATGGGCATAGTGATGAGGAAAATATTTTTATATTTTATATCTTTATATCTTTATTATATCTTCTTGTAACATAATAAAACCATCATGTTCCAAAAACTAACTTTGTCAATGTAAAAAGTGGTTTATTCTGTGGGTTCCTCCATTGTGGGCCTCACTCTAGCTGCACACTCTGGGCCCAACCATTACATGCTTCCTTCGTTGAAGGGAGCCAGCTTGTGAGCTTGAGTTTTGTCATCTCTAATCCTCCTGGATTTGTTTCCTCAGACGTGTTAAGACAGTCCACTCCACTGGCCCCGTCTACTCCTTCCCTCATTTCCTATGTATTGCTAAATGGGAAACAAGACTCCTTTCTTTCAGAACGGCCCATTTTCTTGAGAAGAAAGGAAGGAAGGAAGGGAGGGAGGGAGGGAGGGAGGGAGGGAGGGAGGAAGGAAGGAAGGAAGGAAGGAAGGAAGGAAGGAAGGAAGGAAGGGCATTGTTTCTAAGTCTCTCTCAATTCCCATTTTTTATTTCAATTTACCCTCCTATCCATCACTTCCCTCTTTATTACCAAAAAGCAAAACTAAAATCTGCCCTCATATAGAAACATTTCCGGTCTCCAGTGGGAAGATATAAACCCTGATTCCAATGACCACAAATTCCGTGCTAGGGCACAGAAGCCATAAATAGAAATCCCATGCTTAAGCAAGAAAACGTTAACTGTAGCTTAATTTCAGCATTTACTCATTATAAAGAGCTTTGAAGGAAGTTTCCAAGTTTGTGCTTAGGGAGGGCGCTAGGTTGGAAAGATTAACTCAAAACTATTAACATTAAACATTAATGGTGAGTCTTATTAAAATACCAAAGAATCATGAGAGGTCCTGGGGATTCCACAGTTGCAGTTTGGACTCTAACTTATCCTCCCTCCCCGCTTGCACCCGTTCATTCATTCTTTCTCTTTTTCATTTTCCTTCTTTTCCCCTCTTTCCCCTGAAGCCATAGAGGGAATAGGCTGTACACACTGCCTTAGGGGGCTGTCACACCATCCTGTCTTGGATGGCTTTGTCCTTATCATCTCCTTTGCCTGTTGCAGTGGGGAGGTGCACCGTGGCACACAGCTTCTCTGGGAAGTGGGGAAGTGGTGGAGTCGGAATCTCCCCTGCTCCGAGACATCCTGTATTTCTAACAGGACCAGCCATTGGCCACAGAGACACTTAGAATCCTTTGCTAGGTCAGGCTCATGCTAGCCCTCTTTACATCAGCGCCACACACCCTCAGCACAGGGCGGGGGAAGGAGGGACATCTGGACCTCGTGTTCTTCCTTTGTTTAAAGACAGGTTTGGGAGCTTGCTCTCCTCAATACCCCCAGTCACTTTGATGGGCTCAATTTTTCTAAAAAAAATAAATAAATTTTTTTAACATGGTGCCTGAACTAGTTCTGGAAAGAATGTTCAGTTGTGTTGATGCATGAATTTAAAAGAAAATATGAAAAATTATAAACATATCTTTAAAATATAGACTTATAATAGGGAAAAACATGCCCCATAAATCATAGTAGGAACAGACTTAATGGTTTTCTACTACTGTAATAGCTCATAAACATGGACAAACAATAATGAAACTTTAAAATAATTTTTGTTTTTAATATATAGTAAATATTTTCCATGTATTGAGTATTATTTTTCAATGATCATTTAGTGACTGTAAAATCTCAGTAAGTCATTGCAACATTGTATCAATAATTATCTTTTTCTCTTAGTGCTGAATTTCTAAAGTAGTGGTTCTCATCCTTCCTAATGCTGCAGTTCCTTATGCTGTAAGACCCCAACCATAAAATTATCTTCATTGCTACTTGATAAGTGTAATTTTGCTTCTGTTATAAATTGTAATACAAGTATCTGTGTTTTCAGATGGTCTCAGGTGACCCTTGTAAAAGGGTCATTGGACTCCCCAAGGTGGTCTTGAACCATAGGCTGAGAACCGCTATTCTAGACTGTCCTATCCTGGTATTGTTACTACTGCTATTAAGAATAATACGTGTTTATGCAGCTTAATCTATATGATTATTCATGCGATTTCCTGATGATAAATTAAAAGAAGCAGAACATCAGTTGATTTATAATTGGCACAAAGGATCTTTCTGGTTATATAAGCTGAAGTTTAGCGTAGCTCGGTGTGTGGCGCCTGCAGACACACTTGCTAGCTCTCGTCCGTCTTTCCTATGCACTCACTCCCATCTTAAGCTTTCATACTTGAGTCTCATCGAAGCAGCCACTCTCCAAGGAAGAACCTGAACCTCAAAGAGAAAGGAAACTCCCCTCACTGGAAACAGCTCTGAGGCTATTTCCAGCTGTTCTTTCATGCTGGGATAGAATAGTGTACATGCCTCTTCATTCTCTTTGTAGTAGCTAGCACATTTTAGAAGATTAATCTTATTTTATATAACTTCTCTAATTTTAATTCTGTTTGTTTGTTTGTTTGTTTGTTTGTTTGTTTGTTTTTGAGACAGGGTTTCTCTATGTAGCCTTTGCTGTCTTAGAACTCACTCTGTAGACCAGGCTGGCCTTGAACTCACAGAGATTCGCCCCCTTTGCTGCTAGAATGCTGGGATTAAAGGTGTGTGCCACCACTACCCAGCATTAATTGTACTCATTCTTAAACTATGAGTTGAATCACATTTAAGCTATAGCAAAACTTCATCTTTCCTACTAATTTAATAAAAGTAATTTCAGCTTCTGAGAAAGAAAAGAATAAAAAATTAGCGTTGGGATTGGGAAAATGGTTAAGTCAATAAAGTATCTGCTTTACAATCCTGAGAACCTGTTTTCAGTCTCCAGAACCCGAGTAAATAGTCTAGGCATGGTAATATAGGCTTGTTACCTCAGCCTTGGGGAAGTGAAGAGAGTCAGGAGCTTCCCTGGAGTTCAAAGCTTAGCTAGCTTAGACTATCCAGTGAGCTCCAGTCCAATGGGACACCCTGACTCAAAATAGGTGAACCTGAGCAAAGAAAATCAAGATTGTTCTCTGACTTCTACATGCACAGAAGAATACATGCAGCATATGTGCCCATGTGCACACACATGCATGTACACAAAACTTAGCCTTTAAAACATTTTTATAGCTATCTATGAATATCTGGCTGTATGATGCTATTAAAATTTCTTAAACATTTAATTCTGCTTGGTAAATAAAGTTTTTAGAATTTCTATTCTAAACCTACCACCAATGGGTGACATTTCATAAATATTACTGGCACAAATACCACAGCATCTACCTATAACAGTTTTTGGAATATAGGCAGATTGGGCTAAGAATTATGGGCATGGGAATCAAACAGCTTGTTCATTTTAGTAAAAACCACACTGTAAATGAATAGAGAAAGAATCTCTGCTCTAGCAGGAGTACAATAACAGTTTTAATGACAGAACTACTGAACATGAGTGGTTTATTAGAACCGGGAGTATCAGCCACCTTTTCCAAAGGGTCCCTATATTGGGGCAGAAGGATTTAAAGACCTAGTGATTTGTCTAGCAAATGTTCTCGGTTTAAAGAGAAGCAGCAATGGCAGCAAAGGAAAAAGGATCATATGCATATATTCCTAAATGAGTGTGTGTGTGTGTGTATGTGTGTGTGTGTCTCTGTGCTTGTGTGTGTATGTGTGTGTGCACACATGCACACACACGAGTGTGCATGTGAGCATGCCTGCATGAGTGTCTGCATGCGTGTGTACTTGTGTGATACTTTTGAGACACAGTGATTAAATACAGGTCATCAGCCTTGGCTGCACACACCTTCACCCACTGAACAATCTTACCTCCTCCTAGTCTTTCAAGAACCTCAATTATAACATTTATTTCTATCTATATGAATAAGTATTTATATGGATTTCTTGAAATTATAAAAATTATTTTTAGATTGTTTTTCTGAGTAGATCTGTTTTCATATACCCAATTATTATTTTTTTTAATCCTTCATTTTCCCTCTGTAACTGGATACCAAGACAAAAGCTTCACTGCTGAGCAAACAGATGATTTTCTGCATCTCAACCTTAAGAACTTGATCCCAGAAGTGATTTTAATGAAATAAGTAAAAACAAGACAGGGTTCCCTTTTCTATCTTAACACTTACAAGTGGTCCTTCATTCTCTGCAGACTCTGTAAAGTGCACATACTCAACAAACAGTAGAATAAAAACGACAAAAAAATGATCCATGCTAAACATACATTTTTGTTAGTATTCCCTAAGTAATAACGCATAACTATGTATGAAGCACTTATCCAGTATTATAATTACCTTAGAGAGAATGTGTAGGTCACATGCAAATATAAAGCCATCCTATGTAAGAGATTTCCACATCTCTGGATTTTGGTTTCCACAAGAGGTCCTGAATCAGCCTTCCATAGACACTAAAGAGACTGTCCCATTTTCTCTGTCAACCTAGTCTGTGACTCCCTGGTCAGAATATTGGACACCAATACTAAAGCTTCTTATTTTTCTCACGTTTTAAATTCACCATATCTTTTGCTGCAATTAAATATCCTACCATAATAATTACTTTGGCTTAATTAAAGTATACTGCAGTTCCCTTCTGTTGGTGAGATGCCAAGTTGGTTGTTTTAAAGACCTTCTACAATGAGTAGAAGTGAATTGTGCTTATTCTTGGCTGTGCTTGGGCCTGGCGAGAGCCCAGCACTGTTGATACAGCACTGTTGATACAGCACCGAGGCCGCCCTAGAAGGAACACCTCTACATGGGGAGATGTTCCTGTACTTCCTGAACAACTGGACTTGCCCACTTCAAAACCATAAGCCTCTTTCACATTCAACCAGTAGTGGGTACCAGATTGGTAAAATCAGGTATTCAACCAGCTGTTCTCCACATGACCCTTCCCATGATTTGTTGAAGAGCTGAATAAATAATTCTAACTGGGTTTCCAACTATCTATTGTCAGTAGAGATCTATTTGTTTTACTGTTACTACTGCCTTTTGAATACTGTTCTCAAGCAGGGAAGTATAATCAACTGTCCAACCCCATTGAACCTCTGGCAAATGTCTGGCAATATCTTTGAGTGTAAGAAGTTGAGGGAGAGGGGCTGCTGTCGGTGCCTTCCTTTTCATGATATTAACAGTGCAAAGGCTGGGAAGTCCTCCATTAGGGAAGTGAGATAAACTTAGACAAGAAATATTCCCTTTGAAACATTGGGAAGGATTACCACCCACAGAATAGGGATCTGAGTCAGGATTCCATCTTAGACAAGCTGCTCAGGGAAGCCCCATGAGGGAAGAGCCCCAATGTGCTCTCAGGGAGGAATTCAGTGAGTGTGGATTCACTGGTAGCACAATGGTTTCCACAGAAAGTGTCACCAACTTGATACTGAGAAATCCATCCTTCACATTTGGCTTCTCTGCAATAGAATGTGTATGCAATGAAGAGTGAAGAGGACAACAGACACTAACCAAACTCTACAAATGGACTCAGGCTTAGCCTTTCGAGTCATTTTAAATCTTTTCTTCTTTGGGGATACATTTGGCTTAGGGGGTAGAGGAAAGTAATAAATATCATTGATGTTGTGACACCTGAGAAAAGCTGCAGCCATTTCAGATTTTAATCACCTTACCCCTTATTACAGATGCAAACAGTGAGGCAGATGCTCAAGAGGAAAAGCTTTATCAGTCCTATGCATCTAATTACTTATCTTAGAGAAAATTAGGCAAAATTCCAAGGCTACAGAAGACTCAGGCTCTGTTGGGAGTTATTAATTACAAGCAGACTTAAGAAGCATTAATTTGTTTTGGTAACCGTGCCAGGGCGTATCTAAGTCTGCCAAACAAGATGAAAAGGGGAGGCTAGGGAGAAGGTGAGTTTCTTGGATCAGTTGGTAAAGCAGGGGATTAAAACCAGATGGCCCTGATATGTCTCTTCTAGCTGAGCTCCAAACAAAATCTTTCTTCTGCTGGAGTTTAAGTTAAATTGATGCCCAACTGCCTCACTTTTAATCACCTAAGCTCAGCTCTTTAAAAAAAAAATGGGTTCTTGTTTTGCTTTGAGATAATTAACATATACTCTAACACACAAATACCCACCCACACACAAGTATATACACAAAGGGAAACAAATTAAGATATAGAAGTTGGTTGTCTCCAGGTAAGAAAAAAATCACAGGTTTCAATATCATATATATTTTTTTCTATGAAGTCTCCAAAAAATTCTATAACTAGGCACACAGCATTTTCATAATGAGAAAATAGTCTGCAACAGGACAATTATTTATACTTCATCTGTTTTAAGTCCATTCACCACTTATAATCCAGTCCTGCTTCTAAAGCTATCTTCTAAATATCAGCATGGTTGTATATGTTGGAAGAAGATGAATAGTCACTGATATTAATGAACTTTGCGTCTTATCCACTATTATACATCTGGATAAATAACACAGTGTTACATAAGAGGCTAATACATTACTCAGGAACAAAGTGCTCCAAAGGCTCCTCCAACCTATTTTTCATGGGCTAGTGCACATGTCTTTGCATAAATAGATAAAGGGAAGGACAAAGGAAGAGACTAGATACCAGGACACACACAGGATAGTTATAGGACATACTGGAAACATAAGGCTCCAATCATGCAAAGGATCTGCAGTAAAGTTGTGTTTAAGCTCGATGTCTAGCTTACATACAACCTATACATTCAGTTATAGCAAGTGTTGGTTCAAGTACAAACATTTCCTTTAAAGTATGAGATAAAATATACATATAATGCCTATGTCTCATGGTCATGGAAGAATAGAAGTGTCTTGCTAATATACTAATAAAACTCCAATGACTAAACTTAAGGTATTGACTGAACTTAACATACATCAAAGAAACAACTCTGCTGCAAAACAAATAACAAAACAAAACAAAATCAACCAGCCAAACAAACAAACAAATCAAAAACCCAAAACCTAGCAACCATTTAGGTTCAGACACTAATAAACAACTGTGTTCTTCAGAAATGGTAACCTAGTAGCTGTCTGATTAAAGCAATACTTACAGAAGAGCTTCAGTATGGATATTATGAAGGCCAATGTTGGGAGAATATAGGAGAAAGAAGGTTCAAAGTCACAAGAGTTTGAAAGAAAATAGGCAATCATTTAGAACAATACATTCTCATCAGTTCTGGTCTTACACTGGCCT
Organism: Grammomys surdaster; assembly: GCF_004785775.1. NCBI lineage: Eukaryota > Metazoa > Chordata > Mammalia > Rodentia > Muridae > Grammomys > Grammomys surdaster. The sequence goes on from NW_021604613.1 coordinate 8,912,580, forward strand.
TGAGTTGCTCAAATGTCCCTCACAGACCAAAAGTCATGTCACATTCTTTCAAACCTTTCTTCTCTCTGTGTTGAAGTTTATACTGGATTTCTAACATATAGAACTATAAGATAATAAAATTGTGCCATGATCTATGAAACTTGTGGCCATCTTATGATGAAAGTGGTGGAACACTAACACATCCATGGTACTTACAGTTTATTCTTTCTGGGTAACTGCCTTTGTTAGGGTTTTACTGCTGTGGACAGATACTATGATCAAGGTAACTCTTAGAAGGACAACATTTAATTTGGGCTAACTTGCAGGTTCAGAGGTTCAGTCCATTATCATTAAGGAGGGAACATGGCAGTGTCCAGGCTGGCATGGTGCAGAAGCTGAGAATTCTATATCTTCATCTGAAGGCCACTAGGAGAAGACTGGCTCCCACGTGGTTGGGAGGAGGGTCTCATTGCCCACCCCCACAGTGACATACTTTCTTCAACAGACCACACCTACTCCAACAAGGCCACACCTAACAGTGCCATGCCTTGGGCCAAGCATATTCAAACCACCACAGTAACTATGGGGGCTGATCACGTTTCCTGTGTGACAGTGTATGGATATACGTTTGTACAGTGCCTGCTGATCACGTTTCCTGTGTGACAGTGTATGGATATATGTTTGTACAGTGCCTGCTCAAACCTTTTACTCACTCTCCGATTGGGATATCTATTTGTTCAATCAGTGTTAGTTTTTAGAGTTTCTTTAAGTATTCTGCAAGAGTTCTTTGTACACAACTTTTCATGTGAACACCACTGTAATCTCTGAATGGTGCCTTTTAATCCACAAAAATTAAGATTAATATAACCCAACATTTTGCAACTCATTTTAGAAATATTTCCCTCTGAGACATGAGCATGTTCCCCGTGTGTTCTAATACAGTGGTTCTCAGCCTTCCTAATGCTACAAACCTTTAATTCAGTTCCTCATGTTGTGGTGACTCCTAACCATAAAATTATTTTATTGCTACTTTAGAACTGTAATGCTGCTACTGTCTTCACCTGCAATGTTAATACTCTTGAAGATAGAAGTTTGCCAGAGGAGTCATGACCCACAGGCTGAGAACGACCTTTCTTTTCGCATCTTTCCAATATGGATGGCAATCTTACTTGAATTGAGTTTTGTGTATAGTGAAGTATATTCATTTCCCGTCACCAAAATTTAGTTAAAAGGTATTTTGTTCTCCTACTGAATCTTCATGCTGCATTTATCGTTAGAGAGGACACTGCATGAACAGACTTAATCTTTAACTTCTGATCCTCCATTTTTGTCTACTTTGTATAAAACCAGATTATTTTCACTTTTCTAACTCTGAAATAGGTCTTTGATACCTAGAAGCAAAGTTTCTAGGCTTTTCCTTTTTCAAGATTTGCACAAATTCTTTGCCTTTTGCACTTCTATATAAAATTAAAAACCAGCTTTCAATTCACAAATGTGTGAAGAACCTTACTGGGATTTTGATGAATCTATAAGTCAGGTGGTGGAAGTGGTTTATTATCTCTAGTGATTTTTTTAGTCTACAGATAGAAAAATCTTTTTGCATGTATTAGTTTTTTTCTATAATGTATTATAGTTCCATCAGAGCATTTGATACTTTTTATGATATTGAAAATTTTTATTTTATGACTGGCTTCTTTTTAAAATTTCATTTCCCCCTTGATAATTTCTGGGGTAAAGAAAAGAAATAGAATTTTATATTACTGGCCTTGAATATGGTAAAGGCATTTAAGTTTTCTTCAGTTTTTTAAAAATAATTTTTATTGTTTTCATAGAAGGAAATACATTTTCTGTATTTTAGATGCTAATGTAAATGGTATTGTATTTATAAATGTATTTATAAATTGTATGTATAAATTGCATTTATAAATAAATTTGGTTTTGTTTTGTTTTGACTGGCATAAAGAAGTATTCTGGCTTGGTTCATATTGGCCTTATGCCCTTAACCGTCCTTCTCGAATCAAGTTCTGTAGAGGATATAAAATGGGATGGCATACTCAATTAGTCTATCACTACCTTGATGTCTGTAACTTAATTACATATGCAAAGTTTCTTTTGTCATCATTGGGAAGCTTTCCAGCTCCAAACTTTCCCCTTTTTATGTTTTTGTTTTTGTCTTGGTCCTAGTAGTAAGCATTGAACCTAGGGCCTGATGCAGGCAAGGCAAGTGCCCTGCCACTGAACTACAGCCTCAGTGTGAATGTGGTGTATGTGCATGTGTGTCCACATGTGTGAGGGCATGTCTATGTATGTACCCAAGCACATAGAGGCCACAGGTTGATATCTAATGCTCCTCCTTGGTTGTTCTGCTCTTCATTGTGGTGAGGTCCTCAATGAACATGGAACTAGCCAATTCTGCAGGTGCAGTTACCCAGCTTTCCCTGGGGGCCCTACCTCTGACTCCTGAGTGTGGGATTGTAGCCATATCAGCTTGGCTTTTATGTGCGTTCTACAGATCTAGTCTCCCATTCCAGTGCTGGCAAGGCAAACTTTTTACTGAGCCCGCTCCCAAGCCCTGACACTTCCATTCCAACACTGGTAAAAACTGGTATGTGCTCTGCATATTTGGTTTTCAGTGTTTCATTAGTAAGCTTTTGTATTTTTACCAAAGATGGTTTGTTGAAAGTCCTTATCAGATTACTGACGCTTCTTTGTATTCATAGTTTGCTAAGTTTTTTATATTGTTTGCAGACACTGAACTCTGCCTAATGCTTTGTAACTGCACTAAGCTATTTTGCTTATGTTTTTCATGCCTCTTCTCTTCATATGGTAAACTACCTTGCTTAGGTTTTCAATGTTACCCTCCACTTGCATTCTTAGAACACCTCTACTTGGCCATGATATATTTTCCTTTCAATATGTTGCAGTTATTTTGCTGACATTTTGTTTAGGAATGTCAATATTTTCAGTACAAGTTTTCATCTAAAGTATTAATTTTTGCTTCTACGTTCCATAGAAATATTTTTTTAAAAAAGATAAACCTTTGAGAACTAAAGAAATGATGCACTTGTCAAGGCTGTATACTATTATTTCAGAGGACTTGAGTCCAATCCCAGAACCCATGGCAGGTGGCTCACAGCCACACATCATTCCATCTCTGGGGATCTGACATTCTCTTTTGACCTTCATGGGTATCTACACATGTGTGCATATGCTCACATACTTCATGGACTTTTATGTACATGCTCTCACATACAGAAGAACACACAAGCACACAGTTAAAATCTAAAATCTTCTTTAAAACTATAGGATCTAGTCCTTGTCCTCACTGATGCAAGCACATAGTAGTTCTTTTATCTAATTTTTGTGTTGTTTCATATAGAACTAGCAAATGTTACAGAAGCCGATATTACAATAGAGTAATTCATTCACTTGTGTCCTACACTGCTATCAAATTACAATATACACGGAATCCATCAAGATGGGGCGGGGTCTAACTCAGATGAATGATACTTCATACACTGTATGTTCTTAATAAATACACAGTGACCTTGACTATAAGTCATCAGAAGCCACTCTAGGTGACGGTGGCTTTTTGCCAAAAGTCAAACAAAAAAAATTTTTTTTGAGTGCCATCTAGTAATACTCTTGGATTGCAGTTACTGTACACACTAATAACCATCTTCTCTGCTACACATGTGACACCAACGCAATCCTCACATATTTACATAAATCTGGTTCAACATTATCAAAGGAAACTCACTAACGAGTTGAGAGACTCAGAGACAACCCCTACAGGAGACTGAAACATTGTAGTTCCTTGAAATGCTTGCTCTTCAAATTAAAACCTCTTGAAGTGGAAAAGGTATACATACCATAAAAAACAAGATAGGTAATGATAAGTAATTTCAATGAAAAAGTGTAGATATGGTGCCATTTGTCTTGACCATTCACCTCCCAGAACATTATTAACTCAACGATAAACATGTGAATGTTGTCCATAAGGACTTCAATCCTTAGACACCTCCCATAAACATGAGGTTTCCTGAAGCACAAGTATGTAGGCCGATCTGAAAGGCAGCAGGGTCTTCACCTCTCCCCACCATCCTTGTCTATCAAAACAAGCACTCCTTGGAGAGCTAGATTAGCTGGAGTCATGCATTGTGTGACACTAAATTGCAATAAGTGACAGACACCTTGAAAAGGTGTCAGGTGGTCAGCTCTAAAACATTCAGGGCCATGGGTTACATCTGATTGATTCTATTCACTGAGCAGGTACAGCTCTTTGTGTTTTACCAGGACACAGGATGACTGCATTGTGTTTCCATGGTGATTTCTGAGAGCAACGTTCAAGCATAAAAGTTACTCTTTTAATCAGCAGTAATTTTCATCTGGATGATATTCCCATGTTACCCTGAATCAGCACTGTGTTAATTTACTTTCTGCCTCAGGTCAGGGTGCAATCCATTTGCTTTGAGCAATGGAGGTTTTTATCCGAGGGGTAGGAGTAGGAGAGAGATGCTGAAACTGAGAGTCATGGTAATATAATTAAAAATACAGAACAAAAATAAAGAAGACAAATGACTTGAAGGCAAAATTATTATCTATAAAGTAAAATGTAAAAAATAGGAGATGGCAAAGGCATCCCACTTCAGAAAGAATTCTTGCTTGCTTGCTCTTAGTCCCCACAAAGTCTGTGCCAGCAACACAAATCCTTTAGACACCATTTCTTAATGTTGGATGACAGTATAAATTTTTTGCTGTAAACATCAATAAATGGTCTATTGATTCTGTCTCAGGCCATAAAATACACAGCTTTAAGGAAAATTTCTACTAATCCAATTACGGCTAATTTTGTTGGGACTCAAAAACACTGGTCAAAGACCACAAAGGCTACGGCTGCTTGTGTCTGCTTAATGAATAGTAAAAGAATCGGCACAGATTCAAGTAAGTGGGTAAGAAAACTGTTGTTATCCTAAGCAAAGTCAAAGCAGATGGGAGAGACTTGACACGCATATTCAGATACGTGCCCGCCTCACATCGGATCTTTTATGAATGGTTGATCCCAGATGGCGGATCAGCTTAGATGTAGCATCTCTTGTCTGCCTGCTTCAGCGTATTGTGTCACTTACAACTGCTTCATTTACTGGGCGAAGCAGATATCATCAAAATCACAGAAGCCATTACTAGCCAGGTTCTCCGATATCTCATAAATCAAGTACTCGCTGATTTAGCCAGGCAAGCTCTGACACACACACACACACACCTGCCCTTGCTCAGCTTATCGCCACTGTCATGTTGCTGCCCCACAGTCCATAAATGGTGACAAGACAGAAAGAAAGACAGAGAGATGCTTAGCAAACACATTACCCTACGGGAGTCAGCAAGCATCTCATTAACCGCAAAACCCTCACAGCACTGTACCTGTACCTGTTCTGGAACTGTTTCTAGATAATAATTAAAAAAAATAACAGAAATACACAATCCCAATAAGATAACTTACTTTATCACAGTTATTTATTATAGGCTGGTTCCCATTACTAGGTAGTAAGATTGAAGACACAGCATATTTTTAGGTTTTAGATATTCATAGGTATGGCACAGTGTGCAGGAGATGAGGTCTTTTTAAGTTACAATGAATACATAACAATCGCTGTTGCTTTTATTTCTCATGTACTGGGCACTGTGCTAGACAATTTTCTTATAGTCTTTGCCCAACTTTATTGAAATAAAATTTTAAATATATATATATTAAAGGCAGATAATATGATGTTTTAAAGTGTGTATACACAGTAAACTGATAATTGGAAACTACTAAACTTCTGCTACCTTACAGGCATGTGCGTATGTGTGAGTTCATGTTTGTGTGTGTTTGTATGTATGTGTGTTTGCATGCATGTACGTGTAGAACACTTGCTCCTTCCCTGCAATACAGCATTGCTAATGATAGTCATCCTGCTGTTCAACAGGTACTCAGAATCCTGCATAACTCTACCTGTGAAGTCGCTGATATCCTCATGTCCCCTAACCCCTGGCTCGTGGAAACTTCATTTTTAGAAGCTCAATCTTTTTTAGACTCCGTCTACAAGTGAATTTATAGTGTTTTGCCTTTCTGTGTCTAGTTAAGTATAATTTATTCCATATTCACCCATATTGTTATGAAGTAGGACTTCCTTCTCTTAAAAAGCTGAATAAATATTACATTGTACACAGTTTGTGTGTGTGTATATATATGTATATATGTATATGTATATATATAATATATATTATGTATATATTCATATATAGTTATATACCTAGTTACCTAATTATATATAGTTTTATATATATATTTTTGTATTTTATATATAATATATATTTTATTTATACATAACTATATATGTGCATATTTATAGTTATATATGTATATATATGCAGGTTGAGCTGTCAGGTGTGTAGTGAGGAGTGGCGAGAGTAGTTTGAGGACCAGAGAGTGGCCCTGCAGGAGATGATTTAGTATAAATTCTACACATTGACACAGATATTGGCAGCCTCTCCCCTGCCATGGGTTAGCAGTGCTAGGAGCAGAGTTTTTCTGGACATGTATGACTAAAGAGCTTTTGAACTGCACACAGTAATTGGACATACTACTACCAGAAAGCATGGAAAGGGATGAAGGAAATAGTAGCCATGCTGTGCTTGGGGAAAAAAATTATAGACCACATGGCAGCATGCCAAAGTTCATTCGCAGAAACTGGATCAGAGTCAAGCAGAACAGAAAGGGACAGGATGGAACCAGATAAAGAGCCAGGGGTAGCTATTAAAATTCTACTATTATCCTGTGAAGAACTTGGAGATGTGGATAATATTTTGAATCAATATTTATGTGGTATGGTTTTATCTTCCAAACTAGTTTCTGATTTCTTTGAAAGTTATGTCCATGTGCAACATATACCTGTGTCAACCACAGTTCTCAATACATTCCTCTAAATCCTCTCCATGTTTTGGAAAGCAGCTACTGTAAAGTGGCTAATGTAAGAGAAACCACACCTTAGAAGAAGCTCAATTTCCATCAACTATAGAAAAAAAAAGGCAGTGGTAAGGTTCTCCCTGTCTGTCTAGAGGACAAGCCTCCTGAACTAGGGGCTGTTGTAATCTGAATAGCACAGGAGAGGGCCTTGAGTAAGAGGGTTCAACTGAGGTCACCACCTAAGAATCCATCAGCTTTAACTTGCTTCCTTTGAGTCTCATTCCATGGTCAGGAAGGAAACTTCTTAACCATTTAACTGGCTCTACCTGCCATGAATATGAGTCCTCAGACTTCTCACTGCAAGTTTACAAAGGATGCTCTTATGAGATATTGATGGTTTATAATGAAGACTAACACAGCTTTAAAATGTATAAAAGCTGAAAGTACACCCTGATCTCTAACTTCACTAAAGGCTAGTACCAAGTACAGTCCCCAGTACACAGGAAATCTTGACCAAACATCATTATAATTATTGTATTCTTTAAGAGTGAATGATACTCAATGTGCTTCTGTGACATAATTTCTTTCAGATACTGTTTGTTCCATATCAATGAGAAGAATTTGCAAACAAGAAAAGAATGTACAAACTCTAAAAGAGGGGAACTTAAATAATATATTGAGCATGAAATATATTGTTGTTTGAATGTGAAATGTCCTCATGGGCCCATGGATTTGTACACTTGGTTCCAACTGATAGCATTGTTTTGCTATCATTGTTAGGAGGTTATGCCACTTTCCATGGCTGTTCAATTAATGGACTGTGGTTTCTGAGAGAATGCATATATTTGTTTTGCATGATGCTGCAACATGATGTTGTCATCTATAAAGTTTATGGTGGAGAAATGTACATTCAAGTTACCCACTTCCAAAAGTTGCATAATGTTTTAAGATTATGATTTTGTGTTGGGATCTGTTCATAGTTATCCTGGGCCACATACAGCCTATAGGATCTTGGCTGGGTATCCTGAGGGATGTGGGTCACTGGGAGCACATCTTACAGTTTTATAACCCAATCCTATTACCAGTCCATTCTGTGACATTGACCTAATGTGATAAGCCATTCCTTTTCCTGGGGCCACCCTTTTCTTACCACAATGAACTATATCCCTTCTTAAATCATGAACCAAAATAAAACCTTTCTTCATTAAGTTGCCTTTGTCAAGATTTTGATAGAGCCATGAGAAGAGTAATAAATACACTCATGTAGGTCACTATGTCATCCTGATATTCTGTGGTGGGGAAAGCCCCAACTGGGCTGCTGTCTTGTCTTACTGAATGTTGCCTGATGAGTTTTTGAGGAAGGAAGTATGGTGGTTTGAATGAGAATGGCCTTCGTAGGCGCAGGTATTTGAATGTTTGGTTCCCAGTTGATGGAACTGCTTGAGAAGGATTAGATAGTATGGCTTTGTTGGAAAAGGTGTTTCACTAGGTGTGGGATTTGAGGTTTCAGAAGTTCATGCTATTCCTAGTTAGCCCTTTCTGCCTTCTGTTTGTGGGTGATGTGAGTTCTCAGCTGTTTGTGGGTGATTATGCCTCCCTGCCTAATGCCATGCTCCAACACCATGGTCATGGGCTCACCTCCTGAAACTGCAAGCCCCAATAAACTCTTTCTTCTGTAAGTTGCCGTGGTCCTGGAGTTTTGTTACAGTAATAGAAAAGTAACTCAGACAGAGGCGAGAGGAAGAGACAGGGTGGGGAAGGGGAGAGAACAAGGCAGATAAACTTTGTTTTCAGCTCACATTTAAACTACACCGTCCTTAAGAATCTTTGTTTCCTACAGTTCTTTAGAAGCTTCCATTTTAGACACAGTGATGCCTGAATCTCTTAGTGCTCACTATCTTATATATCTAGAAAGAATCACTAGAGGAAGGGGTGTGTGTGTATGTGTGAACTTTTAATTTGCCAAGTATCTTTACATCAGTTTTACATATATTATCACAGGTTTGTAGCCACTGAAAAATAAAAATAATAAGAGAGATTACAATAAAATGCTTTTATGTTAGTAAGTAGTCACATCAAAAGAGAAAACCAGTCCATAAGAATATAAATTTTCTTTTCCTTTCAAACCTGCCATCTTTTTATGAAAGTCTTCCAAACAAGCAAGAGACTCACTTAATACTTAAAAGCTAGCCTTTAAATTTTATCCCTAAATCAAGCTTGATCATTCAGCAATGTATCATCACTTTTGTTCAATGCTTTTTGGCACCTAATAAGTGCTTGAAACTATTAAGACAGTCTATCTTATAAGAGTGAAGTTTAAATCCATGCATATTTCAAGTCAAGAATCATTTCTTTTTCTTTAGAGCTGAACACCAGTCTTCCCTTACAAAGCAGCTCCAGTGTGTGACTAAGTAGTGAGTCACCAGCAAATCCGACTATAGTTCTGTTCTCTTTCTCCTACACCAGGGCCAGTCTCCATAGGAGACTGCCACCCAAGATAAAGATCTCTAACAAATACTAAAAGTTCCCCCAAAGAATTTCCGTCACAAACATAGCTTCATGCCAGCAATTAATCAGTCTGCTCCAGCATAAGAAACATAAACCTTAAAGGCTGCTTAACATTGGAGCTTCCCCCACCAAAGGCTGCAGTGGAGAGTAAGTAGGACAAGGTGGGACCCCTCTGTCCTTAGCCTGGAGCCTCTTGTCCTCTCAATGCCTGCTCCCTCTAAGATTGAAGGGGATAGAAAAGAAGAGGTTACATAGGCGTCAGAGACTATGGTCTTACCAGCAGCATGCACCGTTGGCAATGATGCCCGCCTGGGTCAGAGGCTCACAACATTTCTCTTCCAGGTGTCACAGGAGGTTCTCCTCTTACCTGTAGCTCCTTTGTCCCAAGTAATTCCCCTGTCTCCTGGTAACTGAACCCTCCCTCCTCTGTTCTAGGAGCACTGAACCACCCTCCCCACACTACCACAGACAACTCTCTTAGCACCATTGAGGAGTGCCTTAAGCCAACTGTGGCCTCTGATACACATCTTTGCATTGGGAACATATGACACTTTCCCTCCTCAAAACTAAAAGAGCAGTGATTTGTCACAATGAGCTTTTTTATATGACCTCCTGGCTAGCAAAGTCTGATTTATCAGACTTTATATTTATCATACACCAGACCACTGTGCCCACTAAGTGCATGAATATGTATCAGATAGCCAAGCCACCTCACTGAATTGTTTGGTCTTCAGTCAAGCCTTTCTCCCCTGTCATGGGGATGATGTGATATATAGCACAGCTAAATTAAAAAAAAAAAAGTCTCTCCATGATCTTAAACTTCCTGCCTTTCCTAGTTAGACTTTAGACATAGTTAAGTGGGCTAAGGCATTAGTACTTACCTTTGAAGTGTGGGGGCAACAAATAGCCTGACTGTTCTGTACCCTCCACTAAAGGTAAAACTGAGGTTGTTTATCATAATAAATTTTGTTCTTTCATCAATGGCCAGATTGATTCATAGTGAAGCTAGAAGGATCTTCTGCATCTTGTAATCAGAGTCTTGTAAAGGGTCTGTATCAGACCTCTTGCTGAATTGTCTATTCTAGTGCTCTGAGTAGATATTTATGTCCTATATCTGATGCATCTTTTGTGAACTTATGAGAGTGAGAGGCTGCTAGTGACATCAGAATGTCTGAGTCTATCTCAACTTCTCCCTGGAGTTCCATCTAAAAGCCGAATGTCTTCCCACTGAGGTCAACAGTAAAATGGTCACATTTGCATTGCTGAGAGTCTCACACTGCTTCTTATGCAAAGCCAGCCAGCTCAAAGTCATGTACTCTAAGACCAGATCATAGAACCTCTGAGGACAGAAAAAGGTTATTAGAGATTTGCTGGAGATCTGGGTTCAAATTCACTGGCTATCTTCAGATGACCTTTCTTTTAGATGTGACTACTTCCTAACATAAAAGTTTTTTTTTTTTAAAGAAAACTAACTCCTTTAAACCCTACTTTGTTAGTATGCAAAAGCTTAATTAGACACTGAAATGCATTCTATACAGTCAATATGTATTTATTCAGAGCCAGTTACTAACTACTCAAGTCTGTGATAAAAATCAGTAATATCTAGGAACTATATGAATGTAACATGATTTTGTTTTTAGTTGCACAAAACATAGCTATCTTCAGAGAATCATTATACTTCTGGAATATACATGCAGGGATTGTCTGCTTCCCCTATTTATTCTCATTGTTAAAGTTCAAGTTCACAGGAGATCCTTCGGAAGCAGCCAAATTCCAAGTGATTACGCTTAGCAAAACCTTGGATTGAATTTAATCTCAAATCTCTAGTTTCAAGCCCACTTTTCTTAGTGTAGGCAATTCATGTAATTACACTAGAAAATGCATTCTTCCACTTTGAAAGTCAAAGTCCTAAGAGTCTTTGTGTTCACAAACAAATGTTCAATATTGTAAAAGAAAACTAGAATGCCAAGAGAAACTGAAATTCCAAATAGGGGCATGCTTCCCGCATCTCTGTCTTCCCAGTCAGTCTGAATGCACTGCACGCAGAGGCCTGAGCCCTCTGCCAGCTCTCCTCCTCCACTCAAGCATGTGATGTAGACACAAGGTGCTTTATTAGACATGAACCCCCCACTCTGCTTTGATAGTTTGAGCCCAATTGAATTTGACTGATCACAGTTCTTTGTACACAGTGGTGGGCAGATTTTTGGAGCAAGCTCAGGCCATACATCTTTGATCAAAAGCAATGAGAGCACTGGCTTAAGTAGGTAGATGAGATGGAATCCTGAACCTGGCTCTTCTGTCAAGACTGAGAAATCCATCACTTTCTAGAAGATTTTTGTTGGTGGAACCAGCTTGAAATCAGTTTAAATATGAATGTAGAGTTAAAACAGCTAATGTAATTCCTGTTCTACTTTGATTGCAGCAAAATAAGTTGAAAACAAAAATATGGTTTATAAATTCTAAGTTTTTAATCACAGACAAGAGCCACAAACCATGAATGCCAAGCAAATATATATTAAGTTAAATGTCACAGTCATTTATACATATGCATAAAATTTAATGATACATATTTAATGATCTGTATAAACTCAGTAATAGCTCAGTTAGCTAAGAGGAGGGGCTGGGAGCAAATGTCACCAACTGTACAAAAGCCAGCTAGTTCTAAGGGCCACCTGCCATTTCATCTCACTTCTGCTTTCAAAAGACAAAGCTTGGTCTAGTAGAAAATACTCATTTATACTTTCTGTTCCCTCTACAGATCAGAGCACAGCCTGGGAATGTGAACTAAAGAATTGTCTCTTGGGGGAGATGGGGCTGAAGAGATGCTCAGCAGTTAAGAGCCATCTGTCTGTTTTTCCAGAGGACCAGGGTTCAATTCCCAGTATCCACATGGCAGTTCATGACTGTCTGTAACTCTAGTCCCAGGGTTTCTGACACCCTCACACAGATACACATGCAGGCAAAACATCAATGAACATGGGGTGGGGGAAGGGAGTGAGAGAGGATAAGAATGAGAATTGTTTTCTCAGAAGAAAGTTGGCTCAGAGACTCTAATAGGAGACCCAGAGTACCATGAAATAGAGCTATTTGTGGAAAAACCCAGCAGAGAATCAGGTCCAACTTGTTAAGAAGATGACCGCTGGTAAGAGGTGGTGTTTGAGATAAGGGGTATTTGGCAAGACAGTGGATCACAGAAATTTGCCCCTTGTGTATACTGGTTCACTGGTTTGCTTTCCTAACTTCCAATGCCTAAGGTAATGGGGATTTTTAAGGACTATAACAAAAGTGTATTCCTGAGGGGGGGGAATTAGAAATGCTCCCCCATACAGATAAAAAACTACCTTGCCTTATTTCTTCATTTAACACTTGTCCCAGAGATGGCCCTATTCTCTCTCCACTCCTTATAGAACCTATCCCCATCCTATCTCCTCCCAAACTGGTTCATTGTTGGGTGAGCTGGCAGGAGGATAAGATTCTTGTAAAAGTAGTGCTTCACATCCGGGGTTGGGGGTGGGGGCGGTGGGGAACACCTGGTGTATGGTGAGGTGCAAGACTGTCCTCTGTTCTGTTTGCTTTTATCCAGTGTTGTGGGGGCTCTAAGAATGTCCACAGCCTGCTTAGGAACTTTGCTAAGTACAAACTGTGCCCAAGAGGAATTTTAGGATGCACTCCAAAATGGGAATACAGAAAGCTTTTCATCCAACAGTAACCATTCAGGAAAATCCTATCTGTGAGATAAATGACTCATGGAGGCACTTTCTTAAAAGCAAGCAAGGATGATGTTTCTACTAATTTATATTGATAACCTGTCCTGATTAAACTGAAATTAAAAGTGAAGATCAATTACTTCTTCCCATATCTACTATAGACTATTCCTAATTCCCATTAATAATCACCTCTGTAAATACAAAGGCAAGAGTTGATTTAATCAAAGAGCCACATCTTTTCTGCCTTTTGGGTAAAAAAAATCTTTTTGTCTGATAAAAGAAATATTGTCCCTAAAATGGCATTCCTGAGAAAGGGAAACAGTTCATGCAACATATCACTTGGACAGAAAGAAGGTGTCACCAGCTTCCAGTATGGGCCTGAGCACTGAGCAGTTCCAAGGCAGCTCTGCACCCAATCTCACAAACCCCAGAGGAAGCAGCCCTGCTAGGAGCTCTAACCCGGACAGTATCTTTGGTAAGGAGACAGCAACACCTGCCCCAAACAGGGAGTAACTGGGACCCACTGGGATTCAGGAATTCACTCCTGGCCCGGAGTGCTGGTTCCTTCCTGTCTGCGTCCCAGCACTGAGCAGATCTTGGGCCCCATCTCTAACCCTAGTAGTAACACCCATCCCACACATTTCTGAAACAATGAAGATAATAGGAAAGACAGGCTCCAGTCAGAGACAGGGCAGGTAGCACTAAGGAGATCAAGATGGCAAAAGGCAAGTGCAATGACATAAGCATCAGCAACCCAAGGTACTTGGCATCATTAAAACCTATTTCTCCCACACTAGAAAGTCCTGAATTCCCCATATCACCAGGAAAGCAAGAGTCAGATTTAAAATCACTTCTAATGATGGTGATACAGGACTTTAAGAAGGACATAAATAACACTCTCAAAGAATTTGAGGAGAACACAGGTAAACAGATAGAAGCCCTTAAAGAGGAAACACAAAAAATCCCTTAAAGAATTACAAGAGAACACAACCAAACAGGTATAGGAATTGAACAAAACCATCAAGGACATAAAAATGGAAGTAGAAACAATAAAGAAATCACAAAGGGAGACTACCCTGGAGATAGAAAACCTAGGAAAAAATCAGGAGTCATAGACGCAAGCATCACCAACAGAATACAAGAGATAGAAGAGAGAATCTCAGGTGCAGAAGATACCATAGAAAATATTGACACAACTGTCAAAGAAAACACAAAATGCAAAAAGTTCTTAACACAAAACATCCAGGAAATCCAGGACACAATGAGAAGACCAAATCTAAGGATAATAGGCATAGATGAGAGTGAAGATTCCCAACTTAAAGGGCCAATAAATATCTTCAACAAAATTATAGAAGAAAACTTCCCTAACCTAAAGGATGAGATGCCCATAAATATACAAGAAGCTTACAGAACGCCAAATAGACAAGACCAGAAAAGAAATACCTCCTGTCACATAATAATCAAAACATCAAATGCACAAAACAAATAAAGAATATTTAATGCAGTAAGGGAAAAAGGCCAAGTAACATATAAATGCAGACCTATCAGAATTACACCAGACTTCTCAACAGATACTATAAAAGTGAGAAGATCCTAGACAGATGTCATACAGACCCTAAGAGAATACAAATGCCAGCCCAGGCTACTTTACCCAGCAAAACTCTCAATTACCATAGATGGAGAAACCAAGATATTCCATGACAAATCCAAATTTATACAATATCTTTCCACAAACCCAGCATTACAAAGGATAATAGCAGGAAAGCTCCAATACAAGGAGGAAAATTATACCCTAGACAGAGCAAGAAAGTAATCCTCTTCCAACAAATCCAAAAGATAGCCACACAAAGATAATTCCACCTCTAATAACAAAAATAACAGGAAGCAACAATCACTGTTCCTTAATATCTCTTAACATCAATGGACTCAATTCCCCAATAAAAAGACATAGGCTAATGGACTGGATATGTAAACAGGACCCAGCATTTTGCTGCATGCAGGAAACCCACCTCAGTGACAAAGACAGACATTACCTTAGAATAAAAGGCTGGAAAACAATTTTTCAGGCAAATCGTCCTAAGAAACAAGCTGGAGTAGCCATTCTAAAACCTCCAGCCTGAGAACGCAAAAGAAGGGACTCATGGCTCCACCTGTATAGATAGTTGAGGACGGCCTTGTCAGGCATCAGTGGAAATGGAGGGCCTTGGTGCCTGAAAGTTTGGATTCCCTAGTGTTGGGGAATTTGAGAGCAGGGAGGCGGGAATGGGAGGATGGTGGGAGCACACCCTCTTAGAAACTCCCAGAATTATATGGATTAGACATGACAGAGGCAGGCCACCAGAAGACTAGATTCCAGAATTCAAACAAAAAATTATCTTGATACTAAAATTTGTTTTGAGAATTGTATATTGCAGAATACACAGCCTTGGTGTATGCACTCATCAAGCAAGCTGAGCAGACCTGCTCGAACCTCTGATGTCCTGGAATTTCAGCTGGATGCAGCAAAGACACAGGTGTAAGAGGCATATCAATTTACTCTTCCCCCACCCCTCTTCTAATATCTCCACACCCGTAATCAGCTTGAAGAAGTTAATGAAGAGTTGGTGCCCCTATTCCCTGGGTTTGGGGACTGAGGTGGTTAATATTGGGCTGTCTTTCTAGGAAAAAGTAGTGGCTTTGTCGGAACAGGGAGGAATAGCTAGGATTTATTGCATAGCCATAACGTATTGGTAGGAATCTGTATAATTGTTATTAAACTGAAGTTATAATTTCTTAAATGGTACACAATTTACTTTGATTTCAAATTTAAGATTTTCATTGGCACGACTTTCTTATTGATTTCAAAGTGAGATTAATACTGTTACTCTCATAGACATTGTGCCTATATAACACATTTAGGAAAACAAGGCTTAGACCCAGTCCTTCTTTAACTCCTTTAACTGATTCAAGATGGTTAGACTGTGAGTTAAGGGCCTACAGCATATTCATGGCTCTGAGTTTATTGTTAAGGTGTTTTCTATATTTTATTTAGAAATAGCTGAGAGGAGTTAACAGACAACAGTCCAGATTGCCTTACATGGATAGTTGGTTTTCAAAACGTCAGAAGTCCAGAGAATTGATGTTACAAACATTTCTGTATTAATGTTCATTTTGATTAGAGACCTGTCTGCTCCTGACAGCTTCCCTGTCTTGGATTCTAAGAAGAAATTGGGCATCTTTCGCATTACTCCAGTTGTGGTGAGACAGCCACTAGTCAAGAGTTGCCTCTTTTCATCTACAGAAAAATTACTGTCCAGAAAAGGACACACTTGTGGAATAGTCGACTGATTATATCTGCGAAGACAGAGTAATCAACCCTTAATAATTCTGCATCACTAGGTCTGTCAGATGATCCTGGGCCAGAAGGCTGAAGATCGGATGCTCCAACATTTTGTAGTATAGGGACTGTCCAGGTGTTCAGTGGTCTTTATAAATTGGCTAAGTTTTAGAAGCTATGCTTTGTGCTTCCCATAATTTCAGTTAATTCAGTCATTCTGGATTTCTGATGGGGTTGAAGACTTATAGTCTCATAGCCAATCCTGGCTATTTACTTTTAGAGAAAAGATTTCAGAGGATGATTTCCAGCTGACATTCATTCTAAAGCCAAGAAAAAAACCAGATTCAGAACAAAGTCTTTTAGTTAGGAGAGATGACAGAGGTTCTGGTAAGTCAACAACATGTTGGACTGGGTATTAGGTCTATCTTGTACCTTACTGATACAAATTGGTATAGTTATGCTCTAATTGTATTTTAAGAGAAAAGTTTTATTTTAACAGGAAGGGTGATATGTAGGAGGAGCTAAGGTGGGAGGAGTAAGGAGAGGAGGAGGAGGAGTAAGGAGAGGAGGAGGAGGAGTAAGGAGAGGAGGAGGAGAATGAGAGGAGGAGCTAGGAGACGAGTGGGGGGGACATGCAGATGGATGTTCGAGTGTCTCTGCCAGTCAAAGATAGTTGGTATGTCTAGGTTGGGTATTGGGTTACACTTCTGATTGTATGGGCATCTTGTTATTGAGCATTACCAAACTTACAAAGCCTTTGATTAACATTTTTAAAAAGTTACTAATTTAAAAAAAAAGGATGAGGAAGGAGAGTGATAGAATATATGTGACAGGAAATCAGATGAGGAAACTAGCTGGAAGAAGAGGCCGAGGGAAACAAATCAGAACTCTAATGACACATGTATGAGGATGCTGTAATAAAACCCAGTACTTTGTATGCTAAGTTAAAATACTAATAAAGGAAAAAACGCAAGAAGGAGGAGGGGGGATAAGATAGGAGGTTTCTGCGGGAGGGATGGGGGAAAGGGGATGACATCTGAAATGTAAATAAATAAAATATCCAATAAAAAAAAGAAAATTAAAAAAAAGAAGGTGTCACCAGAAAATTATGCTCTGTACAGTACAGGACTGAAGGTAGCTCCTTTAGCTCACTACAGTTCCATAGAGCAGCATGCAGTATTAAGAGTTTAACAACAAATTTTGTAATAAAAGTTCATAAATCTAACTATAGCATATGGTTTTCTGGGAGAAAAGCAATTAAAGACAGCTGTGTCTTAAGTAGATTTCAGAAGACAGGCTCATAATGGGTAATTACAACAGTAAGCCCTCACTCTCTCCTCACTGTCTCAGTGATGACAACACACATTTATATTTGTGCACACGTTATAGGAAGTGTGTGTATACAAAGTCTAACCACAAACTTATACTTCTTATAGGTCTAGAGCAAGTACCACTGCAAAGCTGCAGTTAAGAGCCAAAGATGATATTGCCCTTTAAAAACCAGTTCCTACCAAGCATCAGCTCTGTTTGAAAGGCTTCCGTTAATCTGTAACGGAAAGTGGTGGTTTGCTGAATAACCACTTCCTTTAAAATCAGAACGCATAAAATGTCCCACTACTAGTCCTCATCCTTCCAAAGGCCAGCACCCTACCCTTGGATAAACTAGTTAATGCCTTTATGACTCGTTTGTTCACCTGCATGATTAGTGACTGCTCCTTGGCCATTTGGGGTTCTATATCACAGCCAGCACTCAGGAGTCCTGAAATCACTGGCTTCCTACATCTGCAGTGGAGGGAACTAGCACTTTATGCTATTCTCTTCCCTCTTTATATTTTATGACCACCTCAAGAAACGGACATACAGAAGAAACTACAAGTAGTTTTCAAAGCGAGACCACAGCCTTTCTCCTTTCTCTTTCCCCCTTTGATTGATCTTGAGTCACCACGTAAGATATCAAACTACACTAGGACAACATGGAAAAAACAAGAGAATAGTGGGGTACAGCTATAATCCCAGAACTGAAAAGGTAGAAGCAGGAGGATTGAGTGTGAGGCTAACCTGGCTAAATGACAAAATTATAAAGAGGTCCATTTGGGAAGAGGAGATAGATAATGGGGAGAGGTACAGGGGAAGAAAGGGGAAGGTTGAGAAGGGAAAGATACACAAGAACACACAGAGCTAACATCATCTTAGGAAGGTTATCTGTTTATAGCCCATGATGCCATGGAAAGAACAGCCCTTGTGCTAGCCCACCATTTGCCTCTTCAGATATCTTTGCCTAGAACTACACAGCTTAGCCATTCCAGAAGTCCCCAGCTCACAGAAACTATGAGACAGAGCACATCATTACTGCTGTTTTCAGCCACTAACGTTTGGGGTGACTTATTACATATGCAGCCAAAGTAACTGAAGAGGAACTAGCAGAAGAAAACAAACAACTAAAACAATAAAATGAAATGAAACAAAACAAAACAGAAAACTGCTACCTATTCCCAACATCAAACAAGGAACTTGTCTGTATTCACTAGGCCCTCAGAAAAAGATAATATCAAATTCTTCAAGATCAGTGATAGTAAATACAATTCACCTCCCACACAATGAAAAAAGATATAAGAATAACCCCATTTTTGTTTCCAAGCTGGGTAACTTTTTATGGATTTTCCTGTGTTCCATAGTAAAAGAATTATAATGCTGATCCTAGGTGGAAGCAACTAAAGGATAGTTAGTTCTCCACATAGTTCTGTAGACACTGGGACCCTGGCTTGCTGCCTCCCTACCTCATCACGTCTTTCATAGTAAACCACAGACAGTAGATATTTTGTGGTTCTTCAGAAGAATGACACAGGAAAGTAGTAGGAAAAAAATAAATGAAAGTAGGGTTGATTGATTAGTAGGTTGAGATAGGATTTTACTATGTACCCCTTGCTAGACTGGAATTGGATATATTGACTAGGCTGGCCTTGAACTCAGAGCCCACCTGTCTCTGCCTCCCAAGTACTACTTAATTAAAGGTATGTGCCATCACACCAGATAAAACTTCTTTAGTTCTTAAACAGGTAATATTATAAGCCCAGGCTGGCCTCAAACTTGAAATCCCTTTGCTTCAGCATTCCAAATGTTGAATTTACAGGCTGTCTTAGTTAGGGTTTACATTGCTGTGAAGAGACACCATGGCCATGACAACTCTTATAAGGAAACTTTTCATTGAGGTTGGCTTACAGTTCAGAGGTTTAGTCCTTTACCATCATGGAGGGAACCATGGCAGCACACAGACAGACATGGTGCTAGAGAGGTAGCAGAGAGTTCTACATCCAGATAAACAGGCAACAGGAAAAAAAGTAAGACACTGGGCCTGGCTTGAGCATTTGAGACCTCATAATCCATCCCCCAGAGACACAGTTCCTCCAACAAAGCTTGATCTACACCAACAAGGCCACGCCTCCAAATAAAGCCTGTGCCTTTGGGGCTTTGGGACCATTTTCATTCAAACCAACACACAGACATATAAACACATTCAAGGGTGCTAAAGAAAAATGTCATTTGTCATCAGCCCATACAGTGAGTTTGAACATTCATATATCCTGTTGAAGCTGGACCAAGCATGGTGTCAAGAAAGTAGCAAATTGTGACCTATAGCTGGATAGCTACGAATGAACTTTCCCCTCAGCCTCTCCAGGAAGATTTCAAAACAGATTATCTTACATTAAGAAGTCAGATTTTAGGTCTGGCTATATGGCTCAGTGGGTAAAGTACTTGCTGATCAACCTGGTCATCTGATTTCAGTTTGAACTCATGTAAATAAAGTTAGAGCCATCTGGCTCCATAAAGTTGTCCTCTGTTCTTCATATGTGCTGTGACACATGCATGGGCACACACACACACACACACACACACACACACACTATTTCTAGCAACCTTTTCCTTCCTGACCTTCCAACAGGCTGTGTCTCCCTTACGTAAAGCAGGGCTCTCTATTTGCTGTATTCGCCATCATGCCTGACTGTCTTACATATGAGCTCACTTCCCCTCCAGACTTCAAGTCAGTGTGGGCACTTGAATTTGCGGTTTTCTAAGCATCACCAAGAGAAGAATTCAGATTTCAACACACATACACACAGCCCAGGTATCTCTTAATTGTTTGATTTTTCCTTTAAGTTCAAATTCTGTTCTTGTTCCTTGCCCGTCTTTCTTTCCACTCCAGACACAGGACTGGCCCAAATGAACCTTTGTCCCTAATGACTGAACAAGTCAAGTACTAAGTTACAGTACTGTTTGTAAGTACTGCAGTGCTAAGTTCCTTTCTGGAAAGAGCTACTTAGCTTTATTGACACATCCTAATTATCTTTAAAACAAAAGCCATGTGTACACACAGATCTTATATCCCTATCACAATTACTGCAGATGAGTCCACCACCAGTCAGATGAGGACAGGAGCAAAGAAATCTATATCCCATAAGGTCTATCAAGTTTTTTCACTTAGCAGAAAATATCTTCCCAGAAATTTCTAGTGGTGACTAAACTAGGTGGTAAGGGAGGCTGCTGAGAGTTTGGGGCCAGTATTGTGTGAGAAAAAAAAAAAGAACAGACAAGACAACTCACCAGTTCTAGACACTGCCTGTGGCCATAGGCAGCAGCATAGTGGATGCTATTGTAGCCTTCTTTGTCCCGGATGGATGGGTTTGCATCATTTTGAAGCAGAAATTCTAGACATCTATAAGCATAAAGATGCAGTCTTAGAAATACCTCTGGGCCAGAAGGGATAATTACCACAAAACCCTCTGTTATGGACATTCTACAAAGCACCTTGAGAGTGCGAAGGAGCCCATTACAGAAAAAGCTTTATGTGCTGGGGTGGGGGAGGCCAATGCTCTCTTTATCTGTCTTCATGACATCTTAGTAATGCTTCTAGAAGTCAGGGAAAGCTTTAGAACAGGTGGGTAATTAGGTATCCTTTTCCCCCTTCTTATCCTGAGGTAGAGAACATATCTGTTATCAAGTTTACTGAATAACAAGAATATGATCTCTGTGTTCACAGGTCTCAAATGTAATAAAGGAGTAAGCAAGTCCTTGCAACTCAGAAAGCCCAGATGGAGACGGGACTAATTCTGACATCAGTATTGGAGGTGAAGATTAAGTTGTTAAAAATTGGAAGTTTAAAATAGATTAAGAAGAAAAGAACATGAGAGTAGGTGGAACAATAAAAAGACCAAAAAGAGTGGCTAATCACTTAAAAAGCATGAAGAATTCATTCAGTGACTACACTTGAAGGGAGAAACTTACACTACACAATCAGGAATATAGACAAGACAAAACTATGAATTTCAAAAGCCTTTCTGGCATAGTTATAATTTTTCTGAAATAGTGATAAAATGGGCCACAAGTATTGTCCAATCTATGGCCCATGTTCTACATGTAGTCCAAGGATGACTACAAATGTGGCCCAATGCAGAAGAGAACTGACTTAACATACTCTGAGGGGTTTCTGCAATGACAAAATCATGTTTGCAATGGGAAAGGCTGGATGCGCTGGGCAGAGGAGCTTGGTTTGACCTTTGCTGAAGAGCCTCAAGCTCTAGAACACCAGCACCTGGGATGCACACAAATCCAACCTTTGCTTTACAAGAGGCAATAACTAACTAGCTTGTTGCAGTACCATTTCCACTACCACGAGACAAATGTGTCCCCAACAAGTCCATGCTGATTCAATTTCCTACTCTAATCAACATTTATTAATTTTGACTTTTTTTGAAACAGAATGTCATGTAGCCCAGGATGGTCTCAAACTCACTACTTACTGAGGATGACTTTGCATTTCTAACCCTCCTCCTTCTACCTCCCAAATTCTGGGATTACAAGGATGAGCCACCAACCATGCTTGGCTCTCTGGGTTTTAAGATTCTAAATATAAGCCTACTCATTAAATAAGAATTTGCTGTGGGAACTTTCTATAGTTTTTTCTTTCTTTATTCACTAACTTTGAAGTTACATTTACTTATCTTTTGGTTTAAGGCCAAAAGGATTAAAAAACAAACTGGTTTCTTAATTTCTACAAAACTAAAGAAAAATAAATTTGTAAACATAAATCTACTTGCCACCCTTATCTATAAAATGTTCCAAAATAAGTTGAAGCCTTGTTAAAGTCCTGCTATCAAGCTGGCTTTGGTCCTTCACACCTTAAAAGGAAGTGCTATTTTGCTTGGTTATTTATTCAATGTCCATGGACAGGATCCTGTGCGTGACTCACTGTATACTGAACGTGGCTCCTTACGTAAATCATTCATGAGAAACAGCATGGACACACAACCCCCAACCTCTGACTGGGCTGCAAAAAAACCAATCATTTGATATGCTAAATTTATAATTTGGAAAACATTAAGAATTCCTCCCAGAGAATTATTTAGTCTAGAACATAGCTAAACTACATGACAACTGTACAGATACAGCAACAGAAGCACTGTGGAATTTGGATATTCTCCACACAGCTCCTATGGGAATAAAAGGAATCCAGTGTTCAACTGGTGAGGCTTATCTTTCCGACCCCCAGGGCTAACTACCAGTTCATCCACTTGAGATGCAAAATTAACAGGTCCTTGACTTGGACAGCAGTGCAGTCTCACTTTGCAAGAAGGAGCTCAGGGCTTCAGTTTCTGAGCCTCCCTCTACACACTTTGCCCCTTTCCTCCCTATGAGCCTGAACAGTCACAGGGCAAGCCTGTGATTCAGCGGAGAAAGGGAAGCTTCCTGAGGTAACTTTAAATCCTCTGTTTTTAAACAGCATCCTTTTAAATCTAGGTGTATTAAGGTGACACTTGGTCATTATGTTTTATTCACAGCAGTGTCTGTCCCTATCCCAGAAATACTCAGCTATGTCCTATAACCTGCACGGGGCTATCCTCTGTGTTCATAGCATAGACACAGGGACAAGAGGAGAGAGCAGAAGGGGCAGTATAGAGGCCTTAGAATGAACACAGCACTCAGGCACAGAAACTCATCTCTCTGGCAACTTGAGAAGAAAATAAACACATTCTGGACCATAGCCTGCAGACTTTCAGGGCACTGTATCCCCAGGGGTTGGAGGTGAGGCACAAAGTGATTCACTTGCTTGTTCATTTATTTGATAGCTATTGTACTAGCTACGCGTCGCTCACCACTGGCCACAGATCTCTGCTCTGTTTGTGATTGGACTACAGGACTATACTTTCAGGGATCATTTCTATAGTTCGTTGTGATTGGACTACAAAGGAGTGCCCATGTGACAATGCCCCTGAGCAATGGCAAATATTCCAGGTCTTTTCACAGCAACAGTGAAGCCCCTGTCTGAAGCCAGTCAGGAGCAGGTGAGGTGAAATTGGTCAGGGGTAGAGTTTACAAACAGCAGGATGTTATCTGTAAGTCAAGGATCTGAGGGGAATGTCACACCAAGATCTGAAGACTTTTATTTATAGACTCTGATAAATAGTCATCCCCAGGTCATCAAAGCAGACCCTGAGGTCCCAAGGGGAAGGTTATCATGCTCCCACGGCATCTGATACATGACAGAATCAGATATGTTATTTAAGACTGAAGGCTGCTGGCCCATCCACAGTGGTATTCGAAGAAAGCATATTATTTTGTAAAGAGTCCCACATACAAAAACAGTAGAATGGATGGATGTGTTAAAGGTGAGCCCATACCCCATCCCTTCCTCAGGATTCCCAGTGAAACCCCCATTGGTAAGACAGGCATGTGGCAACCGAGAGGGACAAAAGAATATGGCATCCCATTCCGACTCTCGGAAGAAACTTACAGTGCAGCATCTTTTTCCTTCACTTCTCTGGCTCTTTCAAGTTCTTCAGAATTGTCATGGGCATTTCCTAAGATCATCTTACTGTTCAGCATAGGAGATAGGAAAAAAATCACAATTAGGTTTTTAATTAAAAACTTATTGATAGTTTTGCACAATTATATCTCCGCAATTTTATCCCAACCCAAAAGAGACACATTCGTTCTCACCAAGAACATCCAGGAAATCTATTTTCTCCCAAGGAATCCAACTGAGAACATCCTAAAACTTCTCCCTAGCTATGAGTGATTAAGACCAGAATCAAGTTGCCTACCCCACTATAGGCATCCTAAAACTTTCCAAGTAAAAAGAAGAAACTTAGCTCAGGCTCCTCCACCCTCTACGAAACCCTGATGCTCTCTGGCCAGTCCAGCATCTCACACCCTCTAGGGGACTCTTGACCTTCATCTCCTAGAATGACTCTTCATTTAACATTTCCTTCCTAGCTCTTAAAACATGAGGTATATTTGTTCCCTAGCCCCTCCTTCAGCCGATCTTTCCCCAGTGCACAGCATTGCTCAACCTCTGTGGTTATAAGATCCCAAGTATGACATTTTATTAGAAAAATATTTACATAGACACAAAATGCGGCTGGGCCATGCATGCTCATTTGGGTGCATATGTGTGGGTACACATGTGTGGAGGCCAGAGGTCAACTTTTATTGAGAGCCATCTATCTTGGTTTTTTTTCAGACAATGCTGCTCATCGTTCTGCAGGTCATCTAGTAAGCTAGACTCGCTGGTCGGCAAGCTGTCATCATGCCTGGATTATTTTTTAAGGTTTACTCTTTTACTATTTTTATTTACATGTGTCTGTGTGTCTGTGTGACTGAATGTCACATGTGTGAGATACCATCCTGTGAGAGAGATCCCTTAGAGCTGGGGTTATATGTGAGTGTGAGCCAATTGACTGTGGGTCCTCTGAAAGAGCAGCAAGCTCTCTTAACTAATAAACCGTTTCTCCAATCCAGGAGCCTGGGTACTTGTATGTGGGTTCTGGGTATCAAAATCAGACCTCATGTTTGCATGGAAACATTTTATCAACTGAGATACTTCCCCAGCCATGCCATGTGTGTGTGTGTGTGTGTGCGCATATATATATATATATATATACATATATATATTTGCTGTTTGTTCTTTAAGACAGCATTTCATGTAGCCCAGGCTGTCCTCAAACTAGCAGAGGATGAACTTGAATTCTTGATCCCCTTCCTCCCACTTGTAAAATGCCAAGATTCCACATATGTGCCACCTCTTCTGGTTCTTCATAAACACTGGATTTCTTAAACACTGGATCACAACCTATTACTAAGTGAAATCAATTACATTGAAGTTATCAAAATATGATAGAAAATATAATGTATCACATACAATAAATGTAAATATGGTTTGTGAGATCTTTTTCTATTTCTTATGTATGAACATGTATGTGAATATGTGCATTAAATCATGATATAAGATTATTTCTTTTTTAAGATTTATTTATTTCATGTTTATTGAGTACATGTTGCTGTCTTCAGACACACCAGAAGAGGGCATCGGATCCCATTACAGATGGTTGTGAGCCACCATGTTGTTGCTGGGAATTGAACTCAGGACCTCTGGAAGAACAGTCAATGCTCTTAACCATCTCTCCAGCCTAAGATTATTTCTTATTTGGTTCACCATCTTAAATATTTGAAAGGGCTGGTGGTATGGCCCAGTGGGAAGAACATATACTTAGCTTATTTATATGTTAAAATTGAATGTTTAGAGGTCATTGTTCTAGAAAAGAAGCCATTACCCCTTACCCAGCATCAAATGCACCACAGGGGACAGCAAAGAATTCAACAGTTGTCATGCAAACTCATCAAAATCTTCCTGTGAATTTAAGAACTACACAGATGCTGGGACCACACAACTGTCTTCCTTACTGAGGGGTTCAGGGTTATAGACTTTCCACGTCTAGACATCTATACTCCAAACATATTCAGAATAAGACATTCCTCTTCTGCAGCTGCTGGATGAGCATTCATGAAGAACAGCACCTAATCTTATCACCAGGGCAGTATTCACTGCATTGGTGGGTATTTTTTACACAGGACATATATATATATGCAGATGAAACATTTATGTGATAATGGTGGAAACTACTGTGTATGTCAGAGAAATTACAACAGATTTCCAAAGAACTGGAAAGCCTGGGCTTGACAGCTCTACTTGGCATTGAACCCAAGAGCAGAGAAGAAGGAAATTATACAATGGTGTGTAATAATCAAACCTAGAGACAGAACCGGGAAACCTGGGGTACGGATGACCCTCCACTCTGAATGAGAGAGTCCTCATGTGCAGTTTCTAGGAAGCAGTGTGAAGAAAATATAACACACACACACACACACACCCAGCTCTACCCAAGATGAAGCACAAACAAGGTTATTTTTACTTTCTATCCATGTCTGATGCAGCAGCATAGTGCAGAGCTGTCCGTCCCCAGTCATCTGTTTCATTAACGTTGGCTCCAGTGGTCACTAATGCTTTAATACAGTGGAAATGACAATTTGCAGCGGCATAGTGCAAAGGGGTCCTAAAAAACAAACAGTGACAGTTATCATTATTACTATTTTACTTTACTCAAGTCTAGGAAATAGACTCATCTCTAACAGAAGCACTGGCCAAAGTCATTTTGCTTCCACTTTCAGTGTGTGGAGGCTGCGGAAAGCAAAGCTGAGTTTGCAAAGACATGTGGCTCTGGCAAGGCCAGCCTTAGTGGCACTGTCCGCTCTATTCCTAGTGCCTACCTTGGGTCAGAGCTATGCTATTTCTTCCCCATGGCAAGATTGCCCCATGAAGAACCATCCAGAGCTGGGCAGCGGTGGCGCACGCCTTTAATCCCAGCACTTGGGAGGCAGAGGCATGAGGATTTCTGAGTTCGAGGCCAGCCTGGTGTACAGAGTGAGTTCCAGGATAGCCAGGGCTACACAGAGAAACCCTATCTCGAAAAACAACAACAACAACAACAACAACAACAACAACAACAAAAACCCCAAAAACCAAAAACCTAAAAACCAACCAAGCATCCAGACCATGTTCATTAAGATCATCCTTAGAGACTACTGGGGAAAGTAGGGGCGGGGTGTATGAGAGGTGGGGGATAAGAGAGGGCAATGGAGTGTGTAAATATAAAGTATGTACTGTGTGTATATATGAAAATGTTACAATGAAATCCATCATTTCGCATTAATTAGAGTATGCTAAGGAATTGTTTTACAGACCATTCTTAACTCTTATAAAGCTTCTTTTAGTTTCTGGTTGAGTTTTCAAAGGACCAATCTTCACCTTTGACAATCCCGTTCTAAAATCATGAGTCTTTCCCTCATTGGCAAAGGCTGGATTTCTCAGCTTAGAACTGAAGGCTTCCCTGAGCTGTCTCAGTTTCTTCTACAGAGCGTCTCTCATACCTATGCACATTATGAACCCACTAATGAATGCAAACTGGATGACAAGGGTCCTAGATCACGTTCACAGCTCACCTTCACTCACGTGCGTCTCCCTTCTCTCCTATTAAGCCACATTCACCCTTTCTGTTCGAGAAGCTAGTTCTTTGCATGAGAAATAGGAAACAATTTATATTACTTATTTTTAGTTTCAATTATTGACAGGTTTTTTTTCTGGTGTGACCAGCCAATATCCTCAGAATAATAGCCAAATAGAACACTAAAATAAAGTAACTTTAGCTCAGGAACTATTTATTAGTTTTCAAGTATTTTTTCATTTTGTAGACAGTTTTAGGGTTCTTTTACTGGTTAATTTTTCTCTTCAGTCCAAAAGGAAGAATTACAATTATAAATTTTATATATTTGATTGCTTTTGACTAATTGGACTGAAAATGGCTAGGCATCAACAGCTCCGATGAAGCTTAAGGACAAAGAGGAAGCTAGATGCAGGGACACTTGCCTGTGACTCCAACACTGGGGAGGCTGAAGCAGAAGAATTGTGAGTTCTGAGTTCAAGGCCAGTTTACGTTACAGAGCAAGACCCTGTCTCAAAACTAAACAGTCTATGGATGTAACTCAGTAGTAGAGGGCTTGCCTAGTATGTGCAATACTGTGGCTTTGATTCACAGCAATACACACACGTGTGCACGTACACACACACACACACACACACACACACACGAAGTGGGGACAAAACAAGAGAAGAAGAGAGGAGAAGAGGTGGGGGGAGGGAAGGTAATGGAAAAGAAAAAATGACAGTTTTTGTTTTCAGGAGACTTACAGTCAGATGAGAAAAGATCCCACTAGTAAGGTGAGGTTATAGAGTATTCAGGATGGTAGGGGACATAGAGGAGGGACAGTCTCATAAGAATGACAGAGAAGTTTCATTTTATCTGCTGCTAGGAGTCAATGTCAAAGAGCTAGGGGACAAATGGTAAGGGCTTAGAAGGAATTGCTAGAGAGAGAGATAGACATACCTACATACAGTCTTGTGTCACATGTGTATGCATCCATACGGTCACGTATCTCAAGCAGGATGAGTTTTAGGAAGTGTAGCATTAGGTGGGTTTGTCATTGTATGAATAAAAACTAGATGGTAAGGCCTAATACGTACTTAAGATATATGGGACCACTATGGTGTATGTGATCAAGTATTGAGTGAAAAGTTGTTACTTGGTACATGACTGACTCTGTGTGTGTGTGTGTGTGTGTGTGTGTGTGTGTGTGTGTGTGTGTCCCCACAAACCAGCTGGCATCATGACACTTTGACTGCACAAGGGGTTATGAAAGTAAAAAGTTCTGTTCCAGTGGTGGTTTGTGTTTATTTAATATTGCAAATGACTACAAATTCATCTTAAGATGAAATGCCCAATACAGAAAAGAAATTCTGTAGCTCTTTTGACTACATTTTAACTTTTTAATTTTATTTGTGTGTCTGTGTCTGTATGTATGTCTCTGTGTCTGTCTCTGTGTATCTGGGGAGTTGGGGAAGTCCCAGAAGGCATCACGAGACTTCTGGAGCTAGAGTTACAGGCGGTTGTGAGCTACCAGACTTGGATAGCTAGAGCTGAACTCCAGTCCTCTGTAAGAACAGCACACACTCTTAACTGCTGAGCTATCTCCAGCACATATTTCAAATTTGGTGCGCTAAGCTGGTCTATTCTGCTGTTTTTCTAAAATATATCCCGGTAGGCAATTTAAAAAAAAAAAAAAGCTGAAGCTGAGAGAGGCCTTAACTTGTGTTTCCTGTCAGCTTAGTTGGTGTTTCCCTACAAGGAAGGATTGCCTTCTGAGGATGGAGGCACCCCAGTTGTCCCACGGTGACCATCTGAATGATGATGAGAATAGGACTTCTCCATGGACCCTCTACTCGTCTCCCTACTCATTTCTAGGTCCTCGAGGGAGGTCAGCCCTGAGTACATACCTCCCACATTTGTCCTTTTTGTGAAAATCTGCTCCGCTGCTCTGCAAGAGCTTTATACATTCGACATTGCTAGAAAGACAGGGAAAACATAATTAGTAAGGTCGGGGTTAATTACTAAGATACTTTCAGAAAGACCTGTTCTCCACAGACTATGGGATGAGATGAAATGGGAACCTCAGATCCAAAATTCTGCTAATAAGAAATAACCTGGTTGCATTCCAGGAATGCTGCATTGTAAGAACCTACATTTCCTTTCTCAAAACTAATAAATCAGTAAGTGCAAGGGCTTCATGGGACGTTTTCAACCCAGTGACTAAGGACTGTAATGACTGCTACATGATTAAGCCCTCTGGTGATAGCCTCACCGTTTATCCTAAAATTCTTTTTCAAAACCATCAGGAGTTTATGAAACCACTTCAGCCTCTAATAACTCCGTGTCACCTTTAAACAATGAGGCAAAGTGGCTGAGCACTACCTTTTATCACAGCATAATAAATCCCCACAAGTAACCATTTCAACTCAATACTCCTTAATGGAAAAGAGACAGCTGCATTTCCCTGTCTTTGTAACCCAGGTGAATAAATGCCCTGGACCAACACTGAAAATGATGGAGCAGATTGGAGCCCAGTGATCATTCAAAGAAGCTTTGTCATTCACAAAAGCAATAAATCACCCACAACAGAGAAGAAAGAACCCATCGAAGTGAATTTTCCTGTTAAAGGGCATGTAGCTAATATTCATTCTAATCAGCATTTCAGATATAAGCCGAGCACGGTGTGTTGCCACTTTCTGGGCAGGCCTCATATTAGGCATAACCATCTATCATCATTCTAAACCTTAAATGCTAAGAAGTGGCCTGGAACATATTGTTTTATTATAATTTAAATAAGAAAAATGATCCTATTAGTGACAAGCCTGAGCAGGGCTCTCCCCTTTCTACATCTGCCCTTCATAGCCTCTCTTCTCAGAGAACGAGATGTAAGAGCCACAAAATACATGGAGTTTTAAAAGGCACATATGAATTGGTACAGCACCTATTTCTTACTGAATGGTGGATGGAAAGGGGGCAAAGATATAGGTGGATTCAACCTGTGTGGTTTGTGACTCTCATTTAGTTTGAGGACTGGGGTTAGGGAAAGGGGCTTCTTTTTAAAAATACAGTAATTTGTGTTCACTTCAGCAAAATACAGTAACTCCATGTAACTCCATGTAAGACTTAGTTTATGACTCCAGAAGTTATCCACGGAAATTAGGATTTTATCATTTCATGGTTCATTCATCTCTGATAAATAGGTGATGTCTTTGGTAACACACATGATAAATGGAGAACTAATTCCTTTAGTACTAGGAAACCGATTTTAAAACCAACACCTTCCCAATACAAGGTCATCTAAGAGACACTATGCCTGATCAATATGTGGTCATATATCAATAATATATTGATCAGAGCTTTCATCTAGCCATTGATATGCAAAAGAAAAAGACTGATGAAACAAAGCTCTTTGCTACAAGGGAAAAATGCAAGGATTAAATCACTCTTTTATTTTATTTATATTTTATATTTTATTATTTTTCTTTAGGATTTCCCTGGCTTTTGTTCACCTTTAATCATTCTATAATGTCAAAGCTCATTTTTGTTACTAAATATCTATAAATGAGCATAAATGGATTCAACCCTTTATCCTCTTGATCACCACCTATCAACTGGCAACAGACGGGAAAACTTGAGAACAAAGTTCAAATTAATTTCTTTTGGTAGAAAAGACGCCAAGTAGATACCCATGTTGTGTAGCCTGACATCTCATCTCACAGCTGGGGTGGGATGGGTGCGAGGTGGGGTAGATAAGGACACAAGGCCCATGAGTTACACAGGATGGACTGTTCATTTTTCTTTAGAAGCACAAAATCTGAGTGATGTGGAAATGGAGCTAGTGACACTTGATATCTGGTAAAGTGATTGTGACCCCATTTACCAAGGAAATTGCCTTTGGTTCACAGCCAATTCATGTCAATTAAGACATATGAAGTCATCAAGTCATGAAATCATTGCCACTCAGAAGTACTCACCCTCCTGCAGCAGCGGCGTGGAGGCATGTTCTTCCAAACGTATCTGGGGTGTCTATTTCAAAGCCTGCAGACAGCACGTGCTCATTACTAAACAAGGACACTATGCTATACTTTTGTCCTAGTTAAACCACAAGAAACACCGCAGAGACAGAAAAATCAGTTAGTAGGAAAACCAGAAGGCAAGCAATTGTAGTCAGAAAGAGGCTGTCATGGAAACAAATAGTAACTGCTCAGGCTTGGCAATTTTATAGGAAGCACCATGAAATCAAGGAGGATTTATTTTTTTGCATTCAGCCCTTGGTGAACCATGGCCCCATTTTTCAATCCCAGGACAGAAATTTATGAAACTAATTTGAGATAAGTAGGGCAGTGGACAGGCAGACAGACATGTCAGAAAGACGGAAGGTAGGGGAACAACCCTAACAGGCAGGACTAGACAGTTCCTTAAGTGCACCCCAACCTTCCCGTGGGTCTAAGATGTGGGAAACACTTTCATGCAGGGATTATTTTTAAGCTTGCCAAAAGCAATGAGACCAGAATCCACCATAGGCAAAGTACTTAGAGGAAGAAATACGCCTCTGGGATAGCTAATGAATTAATTCATAAACAATCTTCACCCTGCAGGCTCCCACCACTTTGGAAAGCCCGGGAACTTCTTAATATATTGAGATTGGCAGAAGCAGGGATAAGAAAGATCAGCAAAGCTCCAAAACAGGCTGGTTCCAGACAGCTCCGCATGAAAAATATAAAAAAGTAAACCTTCTTAAAAGGGGATCTGCCTTGAAGATGTTTCCATGCCCATGGAGCTGGATGATAACATGATATTTTCTGTGACTGAAATGTTGGAAGAGCAGCCATTTTCTTTTGTTGAAAAGTATTAAATGTTAAGTCACCAATTTAAGCCTTAAAGATTTTTTTCTTCTTCTGTGACTTAAGATTCCCAAATGTAAACTCCGGCCATTACCCACACCCAATTCTGAACAACTAAAAATCGGACAAGACTCTCATTCTAGGTAGCAACACTGGCATCCGAACAATTTTGACATCAAGGAGTGCCAGGAGGTATGGAACCACCTCACTCTGCCAAGGTACAGCAACGGCCGTATGCAGCCAGCTACTGAGACCAGACACCTAAAGCCATTTGGCTCACGGACAGGACACACCAGGCCTGATCGCTGGCAGATTCACTTACCAGATGATAACAACTTCCTGCAGCAGTCAGAGTGAGCATTTAGAGCAGCTAAATGTAGGGGGAACATGCTATGGATTCCACACCTAAGGAGAACAACAACCATCCACAGTAAAGGTCCCAAGAATAAGTACTCCTTCGAAAGTCCTCTGTTGAAAATTCCCATAAGGATCCCTGAAGTCATTTTGTCATTTTTCCATTCAATAAATAATTACACAACCATTTTCTACCTTAAAATAAGATGACCTTGGCTCTAAACCAATTAAAAGCCCATAGCCATATGGATGTGTGCATATGTCTATATGTACATATGTATTGTGGACATATGTATGTATACACACATATTTGAAAAAAAACAACCTGTTTCACATGAAGAATTAAACATTACCCTATTGTTTCTTTCAGCTTAGTTGTTGAAAATCTCATTTGCTTGTTCATTCATTCATTCAACTATTCTCTTAGTCATTTATCTCTCTGTTCAACACTGTGAGCCTAAGATAGGATGCTTACTGCCAGAGCTAACAATGCTGAGTAAGATAACTCTCAAGCGGGGAAAGCAACCTATTTTATTCCTTGATTCAATAAATATTTACTATCAATCTAATATGTGTCCATGTTCTTTTAAGAGCTAATAGTGGTTGTATTATTAAGAATAAAATGTTGATAAAAGTAACTGTTTACCTTTTGCAAGACAAAAGTTCATCTTCCTAATGAACTATGCTGATGTACACTAACCCACGTCACTATGCCAGTCACAAAACAGAGGAGCAATAAACATCACTGAGCACATAGTTCAGAAACCTAGCATGCTTTCCCTAAAAGTTATTGCAAAAAGAATCTAGAAAAGGATTTAAGCCTGACATAGGAGCCCCTCCTCGGGACGATCCTGGAAAGGCAGGCAGTTCCTGCCTTTAGTTAATGATCCTCTGAGCATCCCTCTCCACCTCTCTGTGCATAAGCCATAGGCTGCACTTGCTTCAAAACCAACAGTTTTGTCTGGGGCTGCTACGTATCCATAACCATTTCATGTAGCAACTCATTTTAACCAAATGATACATTTTAGATTTGTAAGTCTTCTGCACAAGCCCTGCAGCATTAACTACCCAGATGTATTCTTAGATGTCATGCTTCATAAAGGAATCATAGATCTGAATTTGTTAAGCTTTGGTTATAAATAACTTATTTTCTATCCCGAGTTATTACTTGGTATGTGTGTGAATGTGTGTAAACACATCACCACAGATAATTCAGTCTTCAGTGTTTTGCAAAAGGCCAAGCATCATGAACAAGCCTCTTTCTCTTTCCTTGTTGGCCTCTGTTGGTGTTTTCTTCCATTTTCTGTTAGTTTTCCTTCCCATATATGGAGATTTCCAGGCCAGTGTATGCAAAAGCTGGCATCCATAAAGAGATGTAACTTTCCAGTCTTCCAGGCAACATCATGTGCAGGAGAGCTGCCTGTTATTGCCTCTCCCATCACTTACCCACCCCCATTACAAGATTCTAAAAGGCAGTCACATCAATGCTGATCTGGATGCCCATGGAAAGGAGTCAAAGCACGGGAGGAAAGGTTCTTATTTATGTGACTATTTATTTCATTCCTACTTGGTTTAATAAAACATACTACTTTTTTTTAAAGTATGATATATTCTAAATCTAACTATAGGAAACTTAGAAGCTAATGCTATTATCATACAATAAGTTGATTTGTTTGGGGGAGGTTAAGCAAAAATAAATGATTAAAAATATTTCTGGACTTTTGAAAGAGGATATGAAGAATGTACAGAAGTTTTTAAATGTATAGATTATTATCTATGACATTTTTAAGTTTCTAAAGGAATGTGTCTGAGTCAAGACTGCATTTCTCATGATGCCTTGAATGAACCTCATTTTTACATATATACATTCACATATACATACATACATGTAGAGATATGCAACATATTTTATAAAGGCAAATAATATATATGTATATACATACAAATGATCAATATATTTATAAAGCGGTAGTATATATACACATACATGTTTATACACATAGCATATATTTTATAATTATATATGTATATAGTATACATATATATACATGTGTGTATATAAACAATATATGTTTATGAAAAAATGTATTTTATATAGAACAGAGCAAGTATGAATTAGAGAAATATCAATATCATCTATAAGAAACTAGATAAAACAGAAAGCAATAGTGTAATAATTGCATAGTATATTTTATAACCTATTAACAATACTTTTAATCAATCTTTCCACTTTCAGTAATTCATCACAATCTACATTAACTAATTATTTCCTTTGTCACTGATACTTAGAAAGATAAAAGATAAAATTACTCTGATTTAGACTTTCTAGCAAAAATTCTGTTTGTTACATTATATCTTATTCTGCACTTAGTAAGTAGTCATTTCAGTGCAGAGTTTGATGGTATCTGTATGGGTGCCATTATTATTGGCATTTGAACTTGAATATGACACTGATTCATAAGTCAAACTGTACATCAAGGAAGAAGGGCAGAATTCAGAGTCTCTGAATAACATAGAATGATTTTAACATTTGCGAAAAATGTTCTTTATTGTATAATAAGACTGCTAGTAGAGGAACAATTTTGAAATCTTTAGTAGAAAAATCTGGGCATGGCTGCCATAGTTAAGTGAGAAGCCTCGGTCTTCACTTCAGGCACACATTGAAGAGCACTGGGACTAAAAATGCCAAATCACCCTAAAGTTAACAATGTATAAGTTATAGAAAAGAAGGAGACCAATTCCAGTTAAATTGCTGCATTTATTTGGCAAGTCATAAAATTAATGGAAGCCATTTGTATCTAGCTATTTCTAATTTAGCAGTTAACCAGCAGCTCCAACTCAGCTATTCCAAAATAAATGAGGTCTGAAAGATTTTCCTGTGGTGTGCTATCGGAGGTGAAGGGGCTTTTGTACTAGAAGAATAGTGGGGTCTTTTTAATTTTCTCTTGTATCAGTGGACATGTTTTCTCCTTCATATACCTAGTGTACTGTAGAACTTCTCTTAACCCTCTGCAGTAAAGAACACTGTGTTTAAGGAGACAGAGTCAGAAGCTCTGAGTCCTGGCTTTGCTCTTTTCTAACTACTTAGTGATTGGCAAGTATATAATGAATCCTCCTAAGAACTCAGCCCCATACCCAGAGAGATACTTTCAACATTTGTGTAGAATTAACAGCCTCACGCTTCCCATGTGGCACATGGACTTGACTGTATACTATAACTCTATTTTTAAAACTGAACAAAAACTCTGAGTAAATTTGAATTTGCCCGGTCATCTTTCCTCTTGGACAGTGGATGCTGAAACAATGAAGAGACACTAGAAGACAAAGCTAAAGAAAAAGAAGTCCAACATTTCCTCAGAGAAATCTAGCAGAATAGACCTGGTTCTATGCAGCTAAAACCAACTGGTACCTCCTGGGCTGTCATTAAAGTGCCTTCCTTGATTTCAGATTTAATCTGTGCTTAGCATAATGGCACAGATCCACCATACCCTGGATAAATGGGCATCCTGCACTGTGTAACAGCCTCCCTTGCCAGCGCTCCCACACGTGGCAGTTAGGCCTCAGCATTTCCCAGTGACCTACTTGGCTGTGTCGGCTCCGCTAGTTATTAGGGTGTTAATCAGAAGCTCGTGACCATATCTTGCAGCCACATGGAGAGGCGTGTTGCCATCCTTATCGACACAGTCGATTTCACCTCCTGAAAGAGATTTTAACACAGCATCAAGCAGGGCTTCGGGTAGATTTGAGGACCACATCCTGCCCGTCACCTGGGAACACCAGCTATTGATTTCCTTTTTACCCAGTATGCATCTCTGCTCTACAGCATAAAAAATGACAGTTACAGAGATAACTCACTATCTGAAACTGTAGCAATGCCATGTCTGCAGAAAGAGAAGCCTATTAGAAATGCTTCTGAAAAATCTATTTTGCCTCAAGAACCTAAAACCTTCTGGCTCTAACTGAACAATACAATCAAATTTCATAAAATACAACTCGGGAGACTTATGAAAATTACCTCACACAAACCAAATGAGACAGAGCAGCCAGGGAAAGATTTGTGTAGTGAGGTGACCTAACTTAAAACATGGATGGGTAAAATGAGAAAAAGCATGAATTAAAAGCCAAAGATGACAGTATTTATTAAAAATATCTCTGTAGTGACTTGCAATCCTTTCTTTTATATAACATTTTCATTTTCTCATTTTGTTTTGCAGTATTTTCTCTGACTTTTTATTTCACACTTCCCTTTCTGTGTTTGTACAGATACAAAGGGTCTAGTTAGTTATTGGAAGAATTGTTTAAAATAGATTAGATATTGTGGCATTTTATCTGTATTTGTGTTTCCCTTCAGGACAAAATATTCTCAAACAGAAATGCATCTCCTTCTCTTACCAAAGAAAATGAACATTGTTATAATTTTGTGTAATATACAGTGCAGATAATGAACATTGTTATAATTTTGTGTAATATACAGTGCGGATGGCACTTTCTTCAATTGTCTTCCAAATAGGATTTGTAGGATATTTTCCTTTTTAAGCTGGACTCTGAAGACTCTGACAGCATCTCTTTCATATCTTACTTTGCATTTTGTTTATTTAAAACCCCTCATGCCATTAATATCTTTGGAAACTAAGCCAAGCTTTGGAGGATATCCTAAATCTACGCCTTGTCTGATGGTTTCCTCATTAGAATCCCACTAATCACGTTGGCAGGGATACTCCAGGGCAGATGGGGACTTCCCATGACACTTCCCCGGTACACATGCTGGCTGCATTGTTCTGATGCTGAAGTATGGTGCAGTATTATATGCAACAGGCACAGGGCTTCAGGGCGAAATGATGATGCTACTGGCAGTGGTTGTGTAACACTTGTAAACACTTGTGTAACGCTTGCAATCCCAGCACCAGTGAGTGCACTTAATGGTACTGAACTATTAATTCTTTTTAAATTCATTTATGTTTAACTTTCATGCATTGGTATTTTGCCTACATTTGTGTAAGTGAGGGTATTGGACTACTTGGAACTGGAGTTACAGATAGTGGTGAGCTGCCATATGGGTGCTGGGAGTTGAACCTGGGTCCTCTGGAAGAACAGCCAGTGTTTTTAACCACTGAGCCATCTTTCCAGCCCCAAACTATTAATTCTTTAGAAATAGCTACAATGGGAATGTTTCTATTTTATGTATTTTATTTCATAAAACCATTTGAGTACTTAAGATGGCACCTGCTAACATGTCCTATAGGCTGTGAGAATATGTAATTTAATATGCCATTATTAAATAAAACTTTCCCATAATGATTTCCCTCATACAGTACTTTATGCAAAAGCTATCTGACTACTGTGCACTTGCACTAGTGCCTTGATATATAGTTGGTACGTTTGATTCTGTTTTAAATTTTTAACTAGACTCAGTTTAATGTGTTTTATTTGTATTAAAATATTTATACTTCACAAATCAAAAGTATGTATTTTTAAAAGCCTCACGCTTAGGAGCTATCTCAGTTGGCATAATGGTTGCATGTAAGCCATGAGGATCGAAATTGGTTCCCAGGACCTATGTAAAGACTTGGCACTGTGGGGTACACTTGCAATCCCAGCACTTGTGAGGCAGACAAGGCTCACTGGCCAAGAACTGAGTCTAATTAGCAAACTCCAACTCCTAGTGAGAGACCTTGCCTCAAAAACTCAAGGTAGATGGCTCCTGAGGACTGACACCCATGGGTGACCTGTGGCCTCCATGTTAGTGTGCTTGAGTGTGCTTGTGCTGTGTGCATGCCTGTGTGGGTATGTCTGTGGTTGTGTGTACACACACACATGTGCACACGCACACACACACACACACACACACACTCCCCCATTTCATCCTCATAGACTTACTATAGTAGTCCTTTCCATTAGTTTTAGCATATGCTTCATGTGTTTCCCTGACAGTGTCTTTGAATGACTATACCCTGGAACTATAGTTGAGTGGTCACTTCTTGAGGACAGCCTTAATATTATGCAATTGTGGTTTTCCTCCTGCCTGGATGACCTAGTTTAGCAAATTCATATCCTATGAATTGGATTGTAAGCAACATTTTGCTATTATCAGGAACACTGAAGTGGAGACTCTCATGGTATGTATACTATTTGTTTGTTAAGCAAACGGACATGTGGTTTTGTTGGTTTTGCCAACTCTCCCTCTATAGGTGCTGTGTAACTTGCATGCTAACCAGCCCTGTGTGCCTCTTCTTCAGACTCAAGCTTTTGAATATCAGCCATCTGATGACTTAGAACCAGCATCCCAGTGGGATTTGCATTTGAATTTATCTTATTATGAAGGAAGTGGAGCATCATCTTCTGTATCGAGGGGCATTTGTTTATCTTCTCTGAAAGCATTTTTCATGACTTTTGCCCATTGTTCTAAATTTGTGTGTCTGTGTGTGGGCTTTTATTCATTGATTTTCAAAGGTTCTAAAGACTTTGGGGCAGGGGATTATGTATTTTCCAGTAATTCACACTACAAATATTTTTTGTGTAGTCTTCCTTTGTCTTCATCTTTGTTTATGGTGTTTTCATTCAGTTAAAAAATAATAAACCTTTCCTTTATTGAATTTGTATTGTAAGTAGGAAGGCTTTTTTCACAGTCTGGTACCAAAGAAATTAACCCATTGTTTAATGCACTGGAAGCATCTGTTAGGTTGACATGGCTGACCCATTTGAAATTTATTTTAATGGCTGTGATGTAAGTTGTCTGACTAAATAAATGTTCCCCAAAGGCTCAAAAGAATTTGTCTGAGGAAAAGGCTCAAACAATTCGTAAGGACAGAAAGTAGATCAGTGGTTGCCAGGGTCTGGAGAGGGAGACTGGAGAATGAACACTAATGGGGAGGAGGTTCATCCCAGGAATGATAAGAATGTTCTCAAGTTACATGTGGTGATAGTTGTGTAACTTTGAGAAAACACTCAAATTCACTGAATTGCATATAATCTTAATCTCAACTTAAAAAGTAAAGCCTACTGGACACGGTTACTCAGGCCTGTAATCTCAGGACTCAGAACACTGTGGCAGACGAGTGGTGAGTTCAAAGCTGTCCTGGGCTACATAGTGAGTTTTAAATTACAGAGAGAGAGAGAGAGAGAGAGAGAGAGAGAGAGAGAGAGAGAGAGAGAGAGAATATATAAAATGAAAACTTAGAGGCCTGAAGAAAGATACAGGAGATGAAAGGATCAAGCCAAGCCAAGCAGAGAGAATGAATCATGATAGGTGCTCATGGTCATGTAAACAAATATACTCATTAGCTACACTTAAAAATAGAAATATCCAGTATATTAGAGCAGGATGAGTCATTCTGAGGTTAGCTTTTGGTTATCCTGTTCAGAAATAAATCTCTGTATCATTATAGAAATCTGTACATTATTGAGCTATCGGACCATGCTCAGAGATAACAGGTATAGAGTATATCTTAGTGAAGGACTATGCTTGACCAAATAGTTACCTCACTCACCAGTACTGCAACAATGAAAACCAAAAATCATCAGTCAACAAAGTCCCATCACCTTTGACCTTATTTTCATTATTAAGTATATCAATATATTAATATATTCATTTTTACAAGATATACTAATATTAGTATATCTAGTATATACACCTAGGCACATGCACACTGTACTTGACAAAATAAGAAATGTTAATATATGAATTAATGAATGACTTTGATCAAGTTATGAAGATATATTTGGTTCTAAGCAATGGATTATTGATAAAGACAATACAAAGAGAGAAAGGTAATTATTCATAAATGTACTGATTATAAGATAGTATTAGTGTTCTGGAATCTTTTCTTGCATTTTGTGAGTGTGCGTGTATACATGTATGTGCATGTTCATTTGCGTGCATCTGAACATAACTATGTGCATGTATGTATGCATCTGTGTGTGCATCTATGCATGTGCATTTATATGGTGCGCATGTGTGGATTATATGTAGAATTTTCCATGGCTGAACTCATATAGTGTAGAAATATTTGCATCTTGCATTCTCCCTTAATGCTGCATTACAAATACTTCCATGTGTTATTTTTTCACTAATATAACTATAAATGGCCATATAATAATCTGTAATTTGGAGCATTTACTTAACAAGTCCCAAGTCACTAGACATTAAAGGCTCTTCCCAGATTTTTGCTATTAAGAAAAACAGAAGAATAAACATCTTTCTGAAGACCCTTCACCCTGCAGCTCAGGAACTGCTGGATCAAAAGTCTGTACCTTTTAAAGACTCTGGATAAGCAGTAGAAAAACAGCTTCTGATAAAGGCTGTGCTGGTTTACCTCCCTGTGAAGTGTTCTCAAGCATTACCTCAGAATCATCCTGGCCAGGCTCCAATGTCTTGTGAAAACAATATTACCGCACCCCCCCAAACATCTGCACATTTCTTCATTCCAACGAGCCAATGAATCCTACCTTGGCTCATCCCAACCAAAATATCACCAAGGTTGCTTTTACAGGAAGTATTTTTTTTTTTACTGGATAAGTATATTTTAAAAATATGGCAGTTGATAACAATCTATACAATAAAATACTAAAAAGTGTGTGGCCCTTGTGAAGGAGGCAAAAGCATCAAAAACTGTGCTCATCACAGAAATATCTGAGGGACGTCCCTCTGTCTAAGAGACTTGTGTGTCTAAATCTTTACTTGAAGCATCAATTTGTTGCTGACAGCTCTGTGCATATGCGGCTGACAACTTAACACTGTTTACGAAAGTTACACCCCTTGCCTTTGACCGTGGCAAAGAACTATCAAAGGCTGCCTGAACCCAACATTGCTCTCTACTAAACTCTGTGTCTCTCTACTGTGGTATTCATTTTTAAAATGAATTATTCAAACAAACACACTATGATCATTCCTGTAAACATAATAATTATGTATCTCTCTATAGAATATATATAGAATATCATACCTCATATATATGTATATATTGAATATATATATTCAATCTGATAGGGAGATCTTTCAATGATTTTATTTTGGTTTGCAGTAAATGTACAGTTATTTTCTAATAATAAAAATGATAAAGTTAATTTAATTACTGTAATCATCTAGGGACTAGAGAGATATCTCACTGTGGCCTGATTTTAGAGGGTTCCATTTGAATAATTTTTATGACCTAATAGTATTTAGGGCAGCCATTTGGTTCCCATTGTTACTCAGCATAGTTCAGAGTGTACAGATCTGTCTAAGGACCTGAGCTGTCTAAAACACTCAGCCATAGAAACTGAGCTAGGGAAACGAGGAAGGAGACAAGACAAGACTTTGTTCTGGACACCACTACACAGCCACACATGCTTCTGAGCTGAGAGCCATCAAATATTTCTGAAGGCCAGCTCGTACCCAGGTTTACCACCCTCAAATATGTCAAAAATTTAGAAGAGAAAGAAGATGATACAAGAACCAACAAGGGTAGGAAACCACTTTTCTATGAGTCTAAAAGGTTTCCCATTGATGCTGTCATTTTATGTCAGTTTTTATAAGGCACATATGGATAATTAGCATATCTATATGCTTTCACTATCATTTCAAATATATTTTAGGGGAGCATCATAACAATAGAAAAGTAAGAGAGAGACTTTGCATTTGTATCTGAAAATACATTTCTATTAAAATAAATCCTCTGGATGGATGAGTTTTTTTAGTTTATCAGCACTCTACAGACATTTCCATTTCCACTTGAAAATCTTTAAGCCTTCCTCACAGTATACATTAAATTATACATTAAATATCTTTTTACCCTTCGTCTGAAGGTTACAAGATAAATGCGGCAAACTGGTCATTAATAATCAGTGAGTAAAATAAGCTTTCAGCACATTAAAGGTGTGCACAGCATGTTCAAAGGGACCATCGGCATTCGTCTGAAATTAGCTTTTCACTGCACAAACCAGAATGGTCAGCTTTCAGAAGGACTGTGAGCCAAAAGGTCAAAAATCTCATATTGAGTCATCTTAGGCTAGTACTTCTAGAAGCTTTAAAAATAAAGAGTCTCTGTTCCGGAAGAGCCTAAGTCAGCCTCATTAATGAACTGTGTAACTCACTGGACAGCTCTGAGGCAGCTGCTTCATGCCAATAGCTGGACCGAATGCCTCTAATTCCACAGTGTTCTCTTCAAGAGTTCCCATCCCTCTCTTGCTGTGACAGGTTGGCTTGCAACAAGAAACAAGGTGATTTGAGCCCAAGTATACTTTGTTTTTTAACTAGCAAAGGAAAAGTTATGGGTTTTGTACTTGTCTGTGTGAGTGATTGCCTTCCCAAAGCTGATAATGCTAGAGGAGCCAGGTTCTCATGCACTTAATAGCCCTGGCTGGAGAGCAGAGTGAGAGGCGTGCGCTACCGAGGCAGGACATCTACGCAATCTAACTATAAACAAAAGTACAAGGACATTCCCCAGTGGTGTGGAGAACTGTGTCCCCTCGAGATAGAGCCTCCCAGACCCAACACAGCAGTTTCTGTGAGCTGATGAGCTCTGAGACTGACACCAGGCCTGGAAATGAGCCTCTGGGGAAGCAGCATCTTAGCAAAAGCAGGATTTTTTTTTTTCAGAAGGAACAAAATAAACAGGAAGAAAGAAAAGAACTTCCTCTGCTCCCTAAGAACATTTTTAAATGCTCAGAAAGGTCAAATGGAAGAACTGACAGTTCTCATGAATGTAATAAAAGCAGAAAGAAAAAAACCCATGAAGTTGTCTATCTATGGAGATAATTCTCTCTATGGAGATAATTCTCTCTCTCTCTCTCTCTCTCTCTCTCTCTCTCTCTCTCTCTC
>NW_021604613.1:8956443-8968886 GCF_004785775.1 Grammomys surdaster
CTCTCTCTCTCTCTCTCTCTCTCTCTCTCTCTCTCTCTCTCTCTCATACAGGAAACTCTTAGACTGGATCAAATTCAAGTTTAAGAGAAAATCTTCAACTTTCATTGTTCTTCTTGGGAGATGTATATGCACAGATGGCGGCTGAGGGCTGCTCTCTAACACTAGACTGTGTTCCAACCCCTGACCCCACATGCTGCTCATAAAACCACCATCACTGACTGCCTCACTGTGAAGTTGATGATAGTACCCCTTCCTCCTGGGGTGGTGAGAAGGAAACACATGGGATTTATGGCAAAGAGCCTGGCACAGCATGAACATTTAGCCAGTGTTAGCTTCATCATCACACGAGCTAACCTCTGTATTAGAGCCACCGTATGTCATCAGTTCAGGCCTGAGGATCCTAGCCCATCCTGTCTACAAGCCAGATACCAGCCAATCAATGGTGGGATAAACTTTAAGACAGAGGGTTCTTAACCATAGAAACTAGGACTCTCAGCTCCTGTTCTAATGTCAAAGTGCAGCAAACTCCAAGTTTTTACTGATGGAGAAGTCAAGGCAGTCAACAAACCCCCAGGAGTGATGTAAGCACACTAGGGTGGGAGAGGGAAGCTAGGCCAAGTTCCAAACCAGAGGAGATGCTGGTGTGCTCTAGCAGATGGATACACTAGTTAAAAGGGTGGCTTACATGGTTTTGTTTTTGAAGTGTTCTCAGGGCTGAAGACCTGGCTCAGTAGTTAAGAACACCACTGTTCTTGCAGAAGGCAGAGTTTATTTCCTAGCATCTCTATGTCTGCACACAACAGCCTGTCACTCCAATCCCAAGGAATTTGACACCCTCT
The DNA here is from genome assembly GCF_004785775.1 of Grammomys surdaster. Classification (NCBI taxonomy): domain Eukaryota; kingdom Metazoa; phylum Chordata; class Mammalia; order Rodentia; family Muridae; genus Grammomys; species Grammomys surdaster. The sequence goes on from NW_021604613.1 coordinate 8,957,283, forward strand.
TATGGTCCTTATGAACACTGGGAACATGGATAGCCTACATACATACATGCAGGTAAAACATTCATACATATAATTTTTAAAAATTATTTTTTAAAAAACTGTCTTCTCTCTACCTTATCTCTGCCACTGGAGTGTGTCTATGGGGCAACTCTAGCTGAGACTCTTAGCAGTAGTGGGTATGGATCCTGAAGTGGCTATGGCAAGACTCAAGTGGAGGGAAGAGAACAGCAATCCATCCACAAAACTTTCAACCCAAAATGTGTCCTGCCTACAAGATGTGCAGGGACAAAGATAGACGGAGACAGAGGGCATGGCCGACCAATGACTGCCCCAAATTGAGACCCATCTCATGGGCAAGAACAAATTCCTGACACTAGTTATACTCTTTTATGATTGCAGACAAGAACCTAGCATAACTGTCCTCTGAGAGGCTCCATCAACCCAGCAGCCAACGGAAAGTGATGCAGAGACCCGCAGCCAAACATTAGATAGAGCTCAGGAAGTCATGTGGAAGAGTTGGGTAAGGACTGAGAGACCCGAAGAAGACAGGGACTTCACAGGAAGATCAACAGGGCCAATTAACCTGGACCCTTGGCACCTCCCAAAGACTAAACCACCAACCAAAGAGTGAGCATGGGCTGGACCTAGCCCTCCCCCAACATGTGTAGCAGATGTGCAGCTAGGTCTTCATGGGGGTCCCCTAACAATTGGAGCAGGGGCTGTCCATGACTCTCTTGCCTGCCTGTGGATCCAAATAGGCCCCCTCATCTGGCCTCAGTTAAAGAGGATGTGTCTAGACCTGCAGTGACTTGACGTGCAGGGGCTGGAGGGTTTGGAGGGGTAAGAGGTGTGAGGGTTAGGAGGTTTGATAATCAGGGCCACCTCTCACTTCTCAGAGGAAAAGGGGAGAGAAAATATGGGGAAGATATGTGTGCTAGGGTACCTGGAGGGAAGGGAGGGACAGATATTGGGATGTAAAATGAATTTTTTTAAAATGAAAAAAACAAGTAAAACTTTTTATTTCATATAGCTAAAGTCCACTGGTTAAACTCACATCAAAAAAAATTCAAGGGGTTGGGGAGATGGCTCAGTGAGTAAGAGCCCTTGCTCTGCAAATGAAGGGACTTAAGTTCAAATCCCCTGTACCCACATAAAGAACTGGATGTGCACAGAATCCCAGCATTGGAAGAGAGGGAAATTCGCATAATTTAAGCCTCATTTGTTTTGAGGGGGATAGAAACTTTCTGAAAAGCTGGTGAGAAATATAATAGGGTAAGAAAAGAACTCAAAGGAGAAAGACATTCATTTCATGTCCGTCAAAATGGATGTCTAAGGCACCCACTGAAGGTCAGGAGTAATGGGCACTGTGCAGTGACTTTCCACTCAGCCTTCCTCCACTCACTGGAAGCGTGCTCAGGTAGCTTTTCCCACACAGCTTTGCTGACATGGCTATAATATGGCTGTAATGTCCTCTGCACTACTGGGGATATTTTGCTTCCTGAGGAGCATCGTCAGTGCCTGGTTCTCTATCTAGATGACACATGTTGTTTGTTTATGTTTTGGTTTTATAACTTGAGTGCCTAAGTTATAACTCAGTGCCACTAACTTTCCATGCTGCCCAAAATTCTTATAGTTACAAAGTAGAGAAATCCAAGAGAAGTTACTCACATTAGAATTTAAGGTTTGTGTCTGCTAAATATAGTTTAGGCATTACCAAATTGGCCAGATGCACGATGCAAACCTGTGTTTGGCTGTTTTTGTTTTCAAATTGTCTCTACGGCTTGCTCAGATCATATAAGCTGTGTTGTCAGAGTTAACCCACTCACAGATGCCAACCATGGCCCTAAGGGTAGCATAAGCTGTGACACAGAATGAGACTACAGGGACTTTGGTCTCTGAGACAGCCTGGTGATATTCAAGTACACTTGGGTTGAAAGCCTGGAAAATTACTATATTTCATGGCTCCCCCAGCACTCTCATTCTCTCTCTCTCTCTCTCTCTCTCTCTCTGTCTTTCCCCCCCCCCCCCCCCCCCCCTCCCCCCCTCTCTCTCTCTCTCTCTCTCTCTCCACCTGTGAGTTTATCACAGACTTACCTGCTCAAACCCTGAGTCACCTATCTCACTCTTTTCTACCTGTGTCTGAGTAGTTTAATGAGCTCAAGCTTGGGGATCTTTACTGGGTCAACAATCTAAAGTAACCCAGATCAGCTGATTGAAAACGCAAGCAATGACTGCTTAGCATCATTAAAAGTGAAACGCCTCAGTATCTAAAACCTGTCCATCTCTCCCAATAGCCAAGCACGCATGTGTTCACCTGACTGGGGATTGACTACATCATTTTATGTTCTCCCCACTAATGGGGGAACACTGAGGATATGGGTACAGTAAGCATGCGGCAAGCCTGCAACGCCTCTTGGAAATCCATGCTTACTAAAAGGTCCACCAGTTTGCATGCAGCTGGTTAAAACCAACTCAATCTAGTCTGAAAAACTGTTCAAAACTTTAAGTACCACCAAAGCATGCCTCTTACCATTCTGGATGAGGGTTTGTGACCGTGTGAACCGTCCATGGACAGCTGTCATGTGCAGAGGACTTTTGCCATCCTTACTCTACAAAATGAGAAAGTAGAGACAAAGTTGTGAGCCACATCATAGATCTGAATCACCACCACGAAAGCCGCTCTCGATGCCCTGGAACGTCAATTTCAATTTTTGTTTTAAAAGTATGGTCAAGTAAAGAAGAGATAAATTAGAAATAAAAAGACAGAGTCTAAGAGGCAGATGATGGGGAGAAATGGGACAGATGTTTTCCGAACTCGAGACAGCTGATACACTCAGGGTTCAGCTCCTGCTGCTTCCACAGGATCAATCCAGTAAACATTCAACACGGATGGGATGGGGCCAAGGGGTTACTGATCACCAATGGCTGCTAATGGAAGGGCAGTCTGTTTTATGTAGGGGTGTGTTCCCTAGTAGGCTGAACTTGCTCCAATAAATGGTCCCACATTCGTGCATATATGGTGGGGACATTTGATCTATGGAGGAAGCAGTTAAATTTGATCAAAATACATCATATACATGTATGAAATTCTCAAAAAGTATAATTATTATAAAAAAGATGCAACATATAAGACTTCTCCAGTTATTGTATCATTATAATATCATTAAAATTTTTTATATTGTTACTATTATTACGTGTGTGTGTGTGTCTGTGTCTGTGTCTGTGTGTGTACAATGGTGGGAAGCAGGGTAGGGGTGGCAGGGATAGTGTACATGTGGAAGCCAAAAGATAGTTCTGTAGAGTCCATCCTCCCCATCCAGCTCTCTATGGGCTCCAGGGATCACACTCAGGTCGCAGGCTCACATGGACCTTTACCTGCTGAACTATCTCACTATCCGCCTTTTCTTAAAAAAAATAATAATAATAATTAACAGCACATCTTAAATAATCTTACAGAAATTATCATCCAGAATGTTCTCTTCTCCTTTGTCATCAACTGACAAAGGACATTTCCTGAGGTGTTCGTTTCAGCGTCTAGAAAAGTAAGCAATCGTGAATTTGCGTGGGCCTGTTTAACCTTCAGCTACTTAAATTGATGCTACTCTCAAAACTGAGGAAACCCTACACCATTCTCTGCATTTTATTGGTAGATAGTAATTGTGGGCTGAATTTATGTCTTATTCGTGACAAAAAAGTTAGGAAACTTCCTAAAACAAAACATGGAAAATGTACAGAACTTATCCACTGTTATATCAAAGACCAAACTCCCATAATTAATTAAGAAATGAAAGTGCATCTGAAAGAAATTGTCTGAGTCTGGAACAAAAGAATGTCAGAGGAGCAGGTGTACAAACATTCCCTCAACTCACAACACCTCCTCCACACATCCTTCCTGAGCTTGGGATCGTGTGGAGCTGTTCATATTCAGTAGAAACTGTGCTTCAGAGCTTCAGTGTAACTCCTTTTCTGGGCTACAATATGCAGTATGAAATGCTGGAGGTATGGTGGGAGGGCAGCAGCATGCAGGTAAGCAGTATACAGGTAAGCAGTGTGCAGGTAGGCAGCATGCAGGTAAGCAGCGTGCAGGTAAGCAGCGTGCAGGTAGGCAGCATGCAGGTAGGCAGCATGCAGGTAAGCAGTGTGCAGGTAGGCAGTGTGCAGGTAGGCAGCATGCAGGTAAGCAGTGTGCAGGTAGGCAGTGTGCAGGTAGGCAGCATGCAGGTAAGCAGTGTGCAGGTAGGCAGTGTGCAGGTAAGCAACAGACATGTAGTAGACTGCTGCCAAGGGATGTTCAGTGTGTGTGTGGGGGGGGGAGTACTTGTTAAAGGCATTTTAAACTTCTGATAGGTTTGAACTTATAATGAAAAGTTCCCATATCATGCCAGTAAGCAGCGTGCAGATAAGCAGCATGCAGGTAAACAACAGACACGCTGCAGTGGACTCTGCCTAGTGATGTTCAGTGTTGGGGAGGGAACTTGTTAAAGTCATTTTAAACTTATGATAGGTTTGAACTTATGATGAAAAGTTCCCATATCTTCATTCAAGTGTTGCTTTTTAATTTTACTACATTTTACTTAAGGTATTTAATGTATATGTGTGTGCATACATATGCCTCTGTGCCTGTGTATGGAAATCAGAGGATAACTTGTACAAGCAAGCCAGTTTTCCTCTTCTATCGTGTGGTATCCAAAGTTCTAGCTCAGGTCAACAGGCTTGGTGACAGGAGTCTTTACTTGTTGAGCCTTCTTACTGGCTCTCAGAATTTATTTTAAACAGTTGTCACTGTTATTTTCCTAAATATCTGTAGAAAAAAAATTTTCAAGTCCAGGTTAAAAAAATGAAGTGTCACAAATGAACACTTAATCTTGTGATAAAATCTAAACATCTGTGCTTTAAAGTGGTTTTTAAAATCCCCAATTGAGGGCTGGAGAGATGGCTCAGTGGTTAAGAGCACTGACTGCTCTTCCAGAGGACCTGAATTCAATTCCCAGCAACCACATGGTGGCTCACAACCATCTGTAATGGGATCTGACACCCTCTTCTGGTGTGTCTGAAGACAGCTACAGTGTACTCACATACACAAAATAAATAAATCTTTAAAAAATAAAAATAAAATCCCCAATTGAAAGCAAATAGTCATTAAATAAGTCTTAGAGGGATCCACTCCTACCCAGGGTGCTAACTGGTGACACAAATTCTGTGCACTAGCTCATACCTACTGAATCTCAACATTGTCATGGGCGTCATCACCTCAAGCTTGTACAAGACAACCATACTGTTAAGAGCTATGCTTTAGATTATGAGTGGTATTGTTCTTGTTGCTGTTTGGGTTTTTTGTTTGTTTGTTTAGCTTTATTATATCCTGTAAGTAAGTATTCCTTTGAAAAAAGGAATGTAGTTACACAAAGTCTATGCCAACAAAAGAGTTAATCACAGTAGTAACTACATCCCAATTGAAGAAACAAACAATATGTTAAAAGTTTTCTTCAGCTGGGCAGTGGTGGCACATGCCTTTAATCCCAGCACTTGGAAAGCAGAGGCAGGTGGATTTCGGAGTTTGAGGCTAGCCTGGCCTACAGAGTGAGTTCCAGGACAGCCAGAACTACACAGAGGAACCCTGTCTTGAAAAACAAACAAACAAACAAACAAACCATATAGATTGTTTTAAAAAAAAAAGAAAAAAGTTTTCTTCGGTAGATGGGAGGGAAGACAATAGGACCCATGTAAGATTAATATGCCCTGATTTGGCAAATATTGAGAAAGGATAGAAGTAAGACTGACACCTTTTTAAGGGAAAAGCCAGTGGGAGAATGAAGTTTGTGTGCAGTGCTTATCAACACAGACATTTCTAAACCCACACAACTCCAGAGCCTGGTCTGGAGTAGAGACAGTCCCAATAAACTCTAGTATCTGGGAACCACTCTGAAAAAACGAGTAAACACAGACTCACACAGACACACGCACACACACAGAGACACAAGCACACACACACACCCTCCAAGTAAGAGGGACAGAGACTGTTGTCCAAGACTCATGGAGAGTGAAGGTGGGAACTTACAAGTTGACACTGACTTGTCCGTAGGTGGTGCTGTTTTTTTAAATTTTGCTTCAGTATTTGCTCTTAGATTTAATATAAAACCGTAATTATGATTTAATTACATGTATATAAAGCTATAAATACTTTGTGTTTAGGAAATATCTTGATAAATATTGAAGCAGGCACCTTCCCACGCCTGGGAAAGAGCTGGAAGGCTCTACTAAGGATTATTCAGTTGGTAGCTGTATGTGTGCATACACACACACACACACATACACACACACACAGACAGGGAGGGAGGGAGGGACGGAGGGAGGGAGCATCCAAAAGCCAGAAGCAGGGGCAGGCAATTACTAGCACATAGATTGCAAAGTCAGTCCTGACTGGAAAACAACTGCACGCTCTGCCCCATGGGAGTGTTTGGGTCTCTGGTAAAGGGACAGAGAAACAGGGATGACCACAGCTGATAAAATGCAAAGAAGGGCTGCTTGGTGCTGGTGGTGCTCGTTTCAGATCTGTCCATGCAGCCTTCCCTTTGTTCATCTACTGATAAGACTGGGCACTAGCCAATTGTCCTAGGTTTCATGGCTGCCATTTGGAGGCCACTTTGCTGACATGGTATGGATGTAGACAGTACTTTTTCAAAAAAAATAAGAAACAAACCTGACCACCGAGGACATTCGAAGGGCAATCAATGTTCCTTCTTAAGTCTTTAACATCTGGAACTCAATAATCAAGCTGAAAGTGGAAATACTGCTACATTTTCTGCCTCAGACCTGGTTGTTGCTACTGTCCCTGGTAGTTTGGACAAGAGTAAAACTGCCTGTGTATCCAGGACGATGTGCTCAATCCTTCTATTTGTTCAAGGCTTTGCTTTTATGGAAAAAAAATTACTTTTCTTAATTCCTAGTATCCCTCCAATTTCCTGGATATATTTTTCCCATCGTATTTAAGACTTTGAAAGTTTTATTTTGAGAATTCACTTAATTAAACAAGAATTCCTTTTGTTAAGTATGTCCAAGTCCTGAATCATAAGAGGAAATTAGCCAGAATTAAGATTACTTTGTGACAAATGCTAGTAGAATCCAGCATGTCCTTGAACTAAATAGGATATCTAAGTGGTCTTTCTCATCATGTTCCTCTGGAATCCATTCATCCTTTCTTCTATTCATAATGCTTTCTGTGCTCCTTCTCAACACATCCCAAAGCTTCCTCCCTAAACAGCACTGCTACTCCCTGGAGACAGGACGTGTTCTGTGGCATGGGGCATCCTAGTGTCACAGGAGTCGGTGCCCCATCATAACATCATAAGACAATAAGGTTGTTATGGGATCACACTAAGTCAGTCTAGGGGTGTCATTATGTGAACATACCCAAGAAGGAATCCTAAGTCAGTAGGAGGATAGCTAAAAGCTGATTGGGAAAAGCCATGTGTATTGTTTTTAATGACTCAAATACAAAAGATGACATGTGTGGACTCAAATGTTCACTTTTTCTTTACTTCCTTCCTTTCTTTACTTCCTTTCTCAAACTCCAAGGTCATGTTTCTTCTGCTACTTCCTCCCGCCTGTTCCAGTTTGTGATAAACTCCATTTTACAAATTAGCCCTGGACCGTACAGACAAGGGAACCAGCCCACTCAGTAGGTATGTGGCAGGCTCCAGTCTCTTAGCTACAAATGTTCCAAAGGTCCATGGGCAACAAGTGGACCAGAATAAACGTTAGTGATCAGGAATTGGGCAATGTGGCTGCAGCTATCTGAGATGCTTTCTATCTTTTCCACTGTGGCTTTGTATACTATACCTTCTTGAAGTCTGAGTTTAAAAAATATCAGCATTGAGATGCTATAGAACTTATAATCTATAATAGAGAAGAAAAATTACATTTTTCTTAAGTGCAAATTACAAGTGAATCTTCAATAGATATTATATAAAATAACATGTCTTTATTATTTTACCCAAGTTCAAGAGTGAAAGGTCAAAGCTAAGGGAAATGAGATGAAGCAGGTGGGACAGAGACTGTGCCTTGCACATGGAACACGCACCCTCTTCCTCTTCCTCTTCACTCTACTGATCATGAAGATATCACTCAGGGTTTCATAAGGTGTGGCGGAAACCCAAGTGAACGCTGATATGTGCTGACTGCATTACAATATGCTGTTTCTCTCAAACTTGAAAAATACCCAAAAAGCCCCAAACTGTCTAATATCCACAAACATTTTATAAATCTAAAAGCAGCATAGTATAACTTTAACTAGAAATCTACCTACTGAGTCAGACAGGAAGGCTGTATTTAAAGGCAGACGGGGGTTCATTTAGAATGTACGCTGAACCTTGAAGGAGGATCTGGAGGCAATCACACACTCAGACCAGATAGACAGAGGAGATAAAGGGAGGCCAAGAAAGGCTAGCTATGCATTCAAAACCCCCCTTTCCAGAAAGTAGATACAGATAAACCCTTTGTTGTTTTTAAGATGCCATTTCTTGCATCCTATTTACAATTAATGATCTATAAGAAAAATTAAGTATCAATGCTAAGTATATATGTATTTATTTTGGTCTATTTTCAAAAAATTACTTATTTTATGTATATGTACATGTGTGCCTAAGTGTATATATGTGCGCTATATATGTGTGTGCAGGTGCCTACAGATACCAGAAGATGGCATTGAATACTCTTAAACTTGAGTCATGGGTTATTTTAAATCCCCTGGATTTAGTTCCTGGGAACCAAAACCAAGTCCTTTGCAAGAGTGTCAAGAGCTCTTGACTACTAAGCCATTTCTCCAGCTCCTTTGGTTCACGGTAAAGGAGTTAAGCTGACCATGTAACCTCTACAGGGCAAGTCCATGATCTGATCTGAACTGAGCACTGGGCAGCCAATTGAAAGAAGCAGCAAGGCATGGCAGAAGGAGGTGTGTCTGGGCATCAGACACACCGAGAGCACTAGGATGCATTTTGTGGGGTATAGGAAGTATCAGACAACTTGTGAATTAACTAAGTGGAGGGTTGCAAAGACAGTGCCTTTATCTAATGTCCATTACCCTCCTTAGTTTGAAAGACCCACAGAGGCCCACAGGCCTGTTGTGACCTTCTTTCTCCCCCGACTGTCATGCTCTAAAATTCTACCTGACACAAAAACTCTGTCACCTTAGTTTCTGTCTCTTAGGTCTCCTTGCTGTAAGGCCTTCTCACCTCTTCCTGAGACCCTGCATGGTCTCCATATAAAGAATGTGGGGCTCTGAATCACTCTTCTATTTTCTCTTTCTGCATGCCTCAGACCTTCATGAAGATAACACATTCCCTTCAGTTCTTTCTTCACTTTCCTACCTCTTTCTCATCCTTTGCTCTGTATCTTCCTTCTCCCGACCCTAAGGGTCAAGAGCTCCTTCAGTCTTCCCTCAGCCTCTCCAGTCATGCTGTTGTATTCTTTCTCCTTGGATGACAACCACCCTTTCCTGTCACCTTTATGTGACTGAAGCAACCTAAGTACTATTTTTTCACATCCTTTATTGCTCTTCCATGCTAAAACATATTTCCCACTACTGAGTCCTCAACCTGGCTCAACATGACTTTCTCAAAAATTAAATGCAGAACTTGTGAGATGGCTCAGTAGGTAAGGACGGGTGCTCACTGCCCACTGCGAAGCCAGGGCATTCAAGTTTGATCCCCATAACCCCATAATACAAGAAGAGAACTAACTCCTGCAAGATGTCCTCTGACATCCACATGCATGTGTGCTATGGCACACACACTGCACCCACACACAAAATAAACAGAGCCAGCTTGCCTCCTAGGCCTACTCTTGCTCCTGTCATCCTCTCAGTGAATGTGAACATCATCAAGTACTCACTGGATGAGAGCTCTGAGCTGTGCAGTCAGGTATGGCATCTATGCTTATCTACAACATGCCCATGAAGAAGATGCTATTATTTCTTTAATTTTGCAAGGCACAGATAGGCCGCTTTTAGTTAAGACAGTCTAGCCCCAGAACAAATCACATGTCCATTCTATAGTGTCACGTCCCTTCCAAGATTCCATTCCTCATCTTCAGGTCCAACCCCTTGTCTTGCCAATCTTTGATGATTCTCCCTCTGCAAGGCTTCTCCCTTGAATGGCCCTTCCCATTCCTCAGTGGCCCCTCCCATTCCTCAGTGGCCCCTCCCATTCCTCAGTGGCCCCTCCCATTCCTCATACCCATGACTCATTACCTACTCCGGTTTCACTAACTTTCAGTTATTTTGAAGCCATTCCATTTGTAGGTCAGCTCAAGCTATGTTATTTCTTTCCTCAGAATGAAAAATGCTTTCTTTTGAATTTAAAAACATGGCCACTGATCAAAATCAGAGGGTTTTCCAAAATACAAAAAGAAAACTAAAATCCCAAATCAGAATTTTGTCTCTGCAGGTGATAGCTGATATTAGTGTACAGATATTACTCCAGCTAGTTTATGGTCTTTCTGTACAGACACACAGACACATACAGTGAAGCTTGAGATGGTGTCTCCACCTGGAATCAGATTCAGACCAGCAGGAGGAAAGGCATTCCCATGCCAGTCTGGGCTATAAAGTGAATCTTGTCTCAAAAATACAAATGAAACCACATACTTATTTATCGTACTCTGATAACACCAGGTCTAGGCATTAACATTCTTTATGTTTGTCAACCTTAAAGTATTAGCCTGCATTTTTTAATCACTGGATATGGAATTGTTTTCATGGACTTCATGGGTATTACAAATTTTCTCTTGTGCTCCACATTTGCTTAAATTTTCTAGTAGCCTAGCATGTTTCTTCTTATCATGAACTCTTTATATCTTAAGCATATTAAACATATTGTCATGTATACTGCATGGAAATTTCCACTCTAATTTGTTTGTTAAGAGCTTGTATTTTTTTTCCATTTTGGTCCTATTTTGTTTTATCATGTCAACGTTTGAAATATTCCTGTGTTTGCATATTCTCTGGGCCTCCATGTTCTGCAGTTAGATTGCTGTTTCTTTTTCCTTTTTTTTTGGTTTGGTTTTTCGAGACAGGGTTTCTCTGTGTAGCCTGGGCTGTCCTGGAACTCACTCTGTAGACCAGGCTGGCCTCGAACTCAGAAATCTGCCTGTCTCTGCCTCCCAAGTGCTGGGATTAAAGGCGTCCACCACCAATAGATTGCTGTTTTTAAGTGTTCTGCAAAGGTCGGAGATGCCGCAGCCCATGGAGGCCCAAGCTGCAGTGTGAGCCTGTTGCTTTAGTTTCTCCTGTGTGTGGGTTCCTTCTCCAACTCACACTCCGCTCAACTACAACAAAGTGTTATTCCGGTCATTTGTCTCACATTTCTTCAATGTGAGAACTTGTAAGAAAAAAATATAAAAATATTTAACAGTAAATAGAGCTTAGATCTTGAGATTAAATTTAGTCCTGAAATTAAACCTTTGAAATCATGACTTTTCAACACAGACATGGAAGATCCTGAAACTTTGCTCTAGGAGTCCTGAATGCAAGCGTAACAGGAAGTAAGGCCGAGGATGATGTGGGTGCTGAGGATGAGGATGGTGGGGGTGCTGAGGATGATGATGGTT
>NW_021604613.1:8968896-9023120 GCF_004785775.1 Grammomys surdaster
ATGGTTGGGGGTGCTGAGGATGAGGATGGTGGGGGTGCTGAGGATGAGGATGGTGGGGGTGCTGAGGAGAGGATGGTGGGGGTGCTGAGGATGAGGATGGTGGGGGGGGGTGCTGAGGATGCTGTGGGGCACTGCTCAGGATATTCTGCTACAGGGTAAGAGCATTTCAGTACAACCCAGATGGGAAACACTGAGTGTACAGCAGCATAGGTTGTCTCTATCATCCATCATGGTGAGCTGAGAAGTCACCAGATTACTCACAGCTTTTCTTATCCATGGCTCCGGCCTCCCTCATTCACACCATTCTCTGTTGGGAATGCCTTCTCCCGAATTATTTCTGTGGTTCCTTTCAAATTCTCTGCTCGAAAACGAGCTCATTTTCTTTTATCCCCAAACAAGAGACAAGCTAACATGTGGGCTTTGCAAAGTTTTATTCCTCTTTTTCTCTCGACACTCATCACATTTTGCCTCAAACATCTGTGTGTGTTTTAATCTCCTGTATCGTGAATCTGTAATGGCCAGAGATCACATCTCATGCTCGGATTCTCCTCCACTGTCAAATTAAGAGCAGGACAGTCCTTAAGCAACTCCACAGCTGAAGGAATGCTCACCACTATCCACTCAATGTTCCTTCACTAAGGGACAGCTTGCTGAAGAAAAGCATTTGAAGAGCATGCTGGAATTAGGCACAATCATGAGTCGGTTATTCCTCAGTGTCCTCAGCAGCTCTCCCCTATCAGCTAACCACACTATGCTAAAATATGGGCTGAGCTAGCAGCACCTTTAAGGCCGGATATTCACCCTGGAGCATTCATTAATCCACAAAGGAGATACAACTGGAGCCTTGGCGCCAAGGACTGGTACCACCATACCTAGAGAGGCAACCCAGCATCTCAATCCAGGACAAGACTATGTAAGTCAAAGCGCTTCCAATTCATGAAAATACAGCATAACTGACAGTAGTTAGGTTAGCCCAACGGCTCAGTGCAAAGGTGTTTAAGGCAGAGAGACCGAGCGCCATACCTGAATGTTCACATCGGCCCCATTGTTCACTAACAGTTCCAGACACAGAGCACCATGAGTGGACGCCGCTGCGAAGTGCAGAGGGGTGAAGCCACTGTTGTTGGGCTGGTTCACGTTAGCACCGTAGTCGGTCAGCTCATTAACGACAGCATCCTGGCCATTGTAGCAGGCAATGTGAAGCGCTGTGTTTCCATAGACATTGATTTCATCAATCTGCAAAGCATCCAACAAGGGCAGTTAAAAGCACTGGAGCCAATTTACTCCATTTGCCACAAAAGGCCTAATGGCTCTGGTGAGAGAAAGGAAATATCCACCCATCAGCGTAATTATTCAGAGATCACTTGCTCTCCAGCGGGTTATCCTGAGAGCACCTATACCCCCAGCCCCCGCCCTCTGGGGAAAGAGAAGTGAAATTGAATATGACAAAACAAACAAACAAAAGAGCCACAAGGTTGTTAGAGGTTTCAGCCTGTGGAGGGTTTATCCAGATCTGATGGATAAAGAAAACGGAAAGCAAAGAGCCTTTCACAATGCTAGAAAAGAAAAGGGCAAACTCCAACTCATGGGCTTGGGAACTGTGACCATTAAGCGAGAGGACAGGGATAGCAAGACAGTGGCTTGTGGACACAGTGTCCTCAAGTCAGGCTCAGAATCCATTCTGCCTGACACTTCACCAGGCTCGTCTTCCTGTAGAGAAGAGGTATGCTAGTCCATGGCTCCCTACTGCTTTCCCAGACATGCTCAAGGATCTGGATGTTAGCATCTTGTCTCACACAGCACTTGACTCCCCTTTCCTCCGGGAGAAAGATGCCCTGAGCATTACTGCTCCCAGCTGAAGAAGGTGGCCAACAGTTCAAGCTCATCATCGACATTTCTTATACAACCCCTGGCATCCATTTACTCCCTCCTGCTGTGAGCCACAACTTCCAAGGTCCACTCCAATGGGCCTTTTAAAATGACTGATTATTATAAATTACATAAAATATAAATGTTTCCTGGGAGGTGCATGAGGCCAGCCTACAGAGCAAGTTCTAGGACAGCCAGGGTTACAGAGAAATCTGCCTCAAAAAACCAAAACCAAACCAAAACAAACCAAAACAAAATAAAAAAGAAGAAATATAAATGTTTATATACTTCTCTACATCTATAGTCTGTTTCTAGTTTCCTGCTGTTTGTCCCTATCACACTTTATCAGCTCAGATAAACTAAGAAATACATGTTCCAAGGAAGTAAATTTTTCTCCACTTGAACAAAAATGCAAAGAGGATTTTACTACAGAGTGGAAGAAAACCCAGACAGAAAGACGTGAACCGACAGCAGTGCGGCCATCAGAGCTTACCTCCACCCCCAGGTTCAGGAGATGTTTGACAACGCTGATCTGACCGTTGGAGGCTGCAGCGTGCAGCGGGGTGTAGCCCTTCTTATCCTTGCAGGTGACTTCTGCACCGTGGTTAATGAGCATCACCACAATGTCCAGGTGGCCTTGATGAATAAAGCAGCAAAAATATACAACTCACCACAAGAAAGATCATTCTTAACTGCTTTTACCACCAGTATTTTCCTGATCCATTTAAAAAAAAAAAAAAGCTGCCTCATGGAAAATAATCAATGAGCATTTATTGAGTACTGACTATACGCGGACATTATGTAAATCCCATGGGAAGAAACAGATGATTCATACATAAGAGTTGAATGAGATGTAGCAAAGCTGGTAGCTGTTCCCCATGATAACAAACAAGAACCAGATACTAACAATATATTAGAAGCTCCGCCTCTTAAAAGTTGTATTGGTGTTGAGTATGGAATCGCAGCATTTGGGTGAAAAGGCAAGCAAGTTACAAGTTCAGAGACAGCATGGGCTACAGATTGAATTCCAGACCAGCCTAGATGACTTAGCAAGAGCCTTCAAACAAACACAGTAAGAACAACAAGAGTTATGTTAAAATGAAAACAATTACCATCCTCACCAAAAAAAAAAGCCTAGCAGTAAAAATTTAATTTAGAAAACCAAGTTTTTTAAAAATCAGAATACTTACAGATTACTGTTAAATCCAAAATTATCACTGCCTTGTTGAGTTTTAATACATAAAAAGGCAATTTTTTATGTTGCTATGTAAAATAACTCCCATAAACTGTTCACTAAATAGAAACTGTTCCTAATCTGGGCTTTTGTAGGCATTTGAGCTCTGTCCCCTAGTTCACTATGATATATGTGTTTGCCCTTTATTTTATAATTGAAGACTGTTCAAAGCTTAAGTTCATTGCTATAAATGAAGCAGCTAACTGAAGGGCCCGAGACAAATACTGATTCCAGGACCTACAATGTGTATGTAGCTGAGGCTGAGGGGGTGGAGGTATAGGTTGCTTTATCAAAATTTGATTTTTTCATCTACAAAACCTTGTATATATAAAAATATTTTCAGTTATATGGTGCTGTCTCAAGCTACCTGTCCCAGTTTTTAATCCCCTATCTCCTAAGGATTATATGTCATCCTATTTGTAACCTGATGGCATGAGCAATAATGATTTGACTTCTTTGGGTCACAAAAATATTTTAACTATACATCAGCAGCCCCAGGTTCTTTGAGTAGTTCTCTGTATAATTGTGCCCAAAGATGTAACTGGTGTTAGCCTACTCAAAGGTCTGTGTTACTCAAGAATGAAAGAAGGGCAGGTATGGTGGCACATACCTGGAATTCCAGCACTTGGAAGGAAGGAGGATCAGTTCAAGGTCCTTTCCTACACAGGGAGTTAATTCTTACAAAGTTTAAAGATTTTTGGCATCTGTAAGTCTAAGAATTCCTTCATATACCTGCAGCAGTGGGATTTGTTTTATTCTCACCCCAATCTACTCCTTTCCCCCTACAATTAATGTTAATTTTTGAAATGATGAGAACAGAAATGTATGCTTATGAAACTGACTCAAATGAGCAAAAATGCTCAAAACAAACAAACAGAGGAAAATAAAAAAAACAATCACTAATCTCCGGAGATATCATCTAGTAGTTCAGTATTTATTTTCCAAATTTTCCTTCATTTCATAGAAGCTTCCACAGGAAAAAAAAAATATATATATATATATATACACACACACAGATACATATACTATATATATTGATTCATCTTTCATGCCTGCATTGAGGACAAACTCTGAGAACTATCATTTGTCCAAGGTCTTTGCACCAATCAAAACGAAAGGACAAAATAGAAATGCAACCTTTTCAGTTCTGGGGGTGAAGTGGACAGAGGGGAGCCTGATCTACTGGGGTCCTCCATGTCCATATACAGAGGAGCCAGGAAGCTGCCCTCTCTTCCTTCCCTTTGTTTCTTTCAAAAATATTTAGAAGCTCAAAGATAAAGAGCGCAGTGTCCTTGCTTTGTTAGCCAGCCTGCTTTCTTTCCTAAACACTTTATTTGATGCCATAACAAACTAACATACAAGCAGTGTTTGTAGCTTTCAAATCCAGAGTGAAGAATGTTCAGAGAGGTCCAGGCCATGAGTCATCCTCCCCTCTCTTTTGGGATAAATAAACCTCTGACAAGGCAAGAGTCCAACTAGAGCACTTCACAGATGCCAGATGCCAGGAAAATGGGCCAAATCTTCATTCAAGTGAAATCCAACACTTAAGTCAGACTTGTCTTACATGGCCAACACGAGGCCCATGTGCAGTTAAGGTCATCTGTCTGTGGTCTTTAGTTGTTTGATATGTTGGGATCAAAACCAAGATCTTGTGCACAGTAGGCACTCACCCTACCATTGAGGTAGCAAAGACCCAGACACTTTGCTTTCCACACACAGAATCCTCACCCATGTATGCTGCCCAGTGGAGAGCACGTCGGTCCTTCTTGTCAAATGCATTGATGTTTGCCCCTTTGGCCAAGAGTAAATTGACCATCTGAAAGATAACAAACAATGAAATCAGGTGTTCCTTCCAGTGATGATGGCTCCTTGTTGCTTGCCGGTGGTGGTCTAAACCAAATTAGCATCAAGCCTAACAGCAGCTCAGGGATTCAGACTAGGAAGACAGGCTAGAAAGATAGGCCCACTGCTCATGTCAAGGGAGAAGACTGAAATGACAGCCTACTGTTTCAACTCATTATGGTCTGAATTTGAGAATGTATATAACTCCCCAGGTAACATACCTCTGTTACTCTCACATTCACATAAAGTCTCAACAGTGGTTCTATCTGTAGCTGACTAGGTCTGAGTAGTATGGCCCAGTACCCAATGATGAGAACACTCACCTCCATGTGTCCATTCAGAGCCGCGTGGTGCAAGGCTGTGCGCCCCCCGCGGTCAGAGACATTGACACTGCTCAGTAGGGGAATGATCACTTCTGCACACTTGACAGCCTTATTGGCTGCTGCCACATGGAGGGGGGTCTGCCAATTCTTGTCCCTTGCATTGACATCAGCCGAGTGTTTAATCAATACTTGCACTGCCTCCTACAACAAAAGCAGTTTGCAGGATCACTGACAAATGCCCAGTCAATACTTCCTGTGGGAAAGGTGCTTCTCTGGACACAGGAACTGTAGTGAGACACAGGAACTGTAGTGAGAAAGGAAAGAGTGCTGCCCTTCCAGGCAGGCTGTGGACAACCCAAGCCATATGAGGTAGAGATGTGAAGAGTAACACAGAATGAGCCAATCGCTCTGTCTTGCTCTTTCAAGTCAAGAGCCTGGCCCACATCTAAAGTTAAGTTCACCTTCTAAAGACACAGTTTTCTGATAAGGCATCCGTGGATCGCCTGAGGGCAGTCATGTGCAGACATGCAGATCAGGTTAAAGATATGTAAAAAAACTTATACAAAAATGTCCTCTAAAAGGAGAAGAGTCTAGGAATAAATAAGTCAACAAACTCCTAAAGCCTGTCAAACATTCTTGAACTTCTTTTTGAATCTAGGTTCTCCGCGCCAACGTGTAACACATGACCTACCATCTTGTGAGACTGATATGCAGTCAAAGGAAGAAATTAATGACTGTCTCAGTTTAAAGCTATAATAAAATGATTCCAACTTTTCCATTACAATTAGTAAACCTTTTCTGTTTTGGCTTGGTTTTCCATTTGTTTTGAAACAAGATCTCAGAAAGTTGTCCCAGGATAGCTTGGAACTTTCAATGTAACCCAGATTGTCCCTAAACCCACGATCCTCCCATCTAAGCCTCTTGTGTGATAAGATCATGGGTGTGCACCACCAAGCCTGGCTATAATGAGCAACTTCTTTTGCTGTTCTGTTTTTTTTTTTTACACAATTGTTTAGACTTTTGAATTCTATTTCCTTTCCTTGACCCAACTAGCTTACCCATTTCTTCATCTATAACTTTCAGCTATACTTATATTATGGAATCAAGATGTCTGGGCCCACTCAAGACTATTAGATTCCAGCATTTCTTTATACCTCCTGTTCAGTCAAGTGACTTATATAGATCCTTTCGAGAAGAGAATATCTACTGATTGCTTCTCTCTTCTTCCAGAGGCTACCCCAGAATTCATTAGTAGCATTATTCAAGGATGTCTTGTCATTGTGGCATCAGTGAACTGGTGAAAGGCATCAGTACCACACTATTGCTCACCTACACATGAAACACTGCGAGAACTACAAAGATCCAGAGAAATTAATTTGGCACTAGCCTAAAAATGATTGAAAGAACAAAAATAAACAGAAGAACATTTAAATCACAACATAACAGATAAATCATAATATGATATTGTAGAATAAGAGGACACTTTAATCTATGTTGGTCTGATAAGTTCTGAAGTCTATTTTAATGCAGCAACAGTCTATTGTGATATGGGATGGTAGTGCTGGAATTTCCGCTTGTTGCTGCTATTTACCTCAAGGTTGGCCCTTGGCTCTTCCCTCCCTTACATAGAGAAATCCTCGGGAAGAATGGGGCTTCTACAGTACTAAAGAATCCAGGCTCACCCTCTCATCTATTCCGTCTGACTGCGACTCAGTGCACAGTGATGACCAAAAGTGCACTTCCAGATTCTAATGTGTACCTTTAAATTAAGAGCCCTAAAACTCCCCAGATCTAGTGGCACACAGGACTGAAATCTCAGCTATTTGGAAAGCTAAGGCAGGGGGACTGCAGTTTGAGCTACAGACATTTAATAAGACACCATCTTAATAAGAAAAGTTAAAGGGGGTTTAGGGATTGTGGTAGTTTCAATAAAAATGGTCCCATCAGCTCATAGGGATTAGGAGGTGTGGCCTTGTTGGAATAAGTGTAGCATTATTGGAGGAAATGTATCACTGGAAATGGGCTTTGAAGTCTCAGATACTCAGGTCAGGCCTACTGTAAGTATCTCTTCTTGCTGCCTGCAGATCCAGATGTAGAACTCTCAGCTACCTCTCCACCACATCTGCCACACACACCACTATGCTTCCTGCCATGACAGTAATGGACTAAACCTCTGAACTGTAAGAAAGCTCCAATTAAATGTTTTCCTTTGTAAGGGGTGATCACAGAGTCTCTTCACAGCCATAGAAACCTGACTAAGACAGGGATATAGCTTATTGACAGAATGCTTGTCTAGTGTATGAGGCCCTAGGCTTAATCCTCAATATTGGGGGATTGAGGAAGAGGTCCATGCAAAGTACCCAAGAACCAGAGATAACAATAGTAACAGAGTAAGTATAGTCCCAGCACTGAAGCTTCTTATAGCTCTAGGGAAAAAGCTTTACACCATTGGTATTTGGGGGTAAAAAGCAGTGATAGGTTTAATCAGCTCTGACAAGAACATGGCCAAGGCAGAGAAAAACCATTAAGAAGACTGTTACCTTCACAGTTGTGTAAGCAAAAGATAAATAAAATATCCCACCCTGGATATACATGCTATTTTGTGTATCTATAACTTAAATATAAATGAGATAACACTATTTTGAAGATGTGTGCCACAAAAATGTTTTGCAGATATAGGACATGAAATGGTAGCACCCACTTCTCACATTCACAGCAAAGCAATAATACATACTGTCACTTGAACATCTTCGCCTTAGTTCAGTGTTATTTCACTGTGCTTGTGTGGGTTCTTGCTTCTGTTAGGTGTTATGTGAATTTAGGATAGATAAACAAAATGAAATATGCAAGATCATTTCACAAGCTTATTCTGTTGGGAGTTAAGACTAGAGAATTCTTGAGAAATGTATAATTGAAAGTTAATCAAATATAATTATCATTTTTTTCCTCTCAGTGCTAGAGATCAAACACAGAATCTGTATGCTAAACCACTGTCCTACCAGCATCAATATTCTCAGCATAAAATGTGTGATTATTAACATAATACAGAGGAAGTGAGTAAGACATAGCCTAGATACATCTAAATAAATGCTTAAGAATAATTCACAATTCACTTATTCAAGGCAATATGCTAAGCAAAGATCATATAGAGTTATATGCAAGTGATATTTGCATATAAATAAGTGCTTTTTGTTTGGGAGGCTGGAAGATCTTGAATTCAAGGCCTATGCCGTAATCACTATCTTTAAAGTATTTTAACCATATACATACTGCGTCTTGTTTTTGTAAAAACTATTTGAGGGGGACACAGTCCATCTTTCAAAGTGTCCATGCCTGTTTTCATGATACCACAGCTGAGCTGAGAAGCTGAGGTGGGGAACTACTGTGGAGGAATCTTATCCAGCAACAAGGCTGCTTTGACCACATCCAAAGATCTTCTAGATTTATGGGACCCAGCTGGAATGTTGACTGGCCCTTAGTACACACCTTTAATCTCTCTGGCTGGAATCCTTTAGTATACACCTTTAACCCCAAACAGTGACATCTAATTGAGGGGCAGATAAAGTGACGAATCAGAGAAAGAACTGACAGAATGAGTCAGAGATAGGATACACCCAACTCTCAGGAGAACGTCTATGTAAGAGCAGCACAGGGAGAGAGTCAGTTGGGAGTCAGTGCAGTGAGTACAGTGGAGCTGAGCTCATTCCTGAGTCCATGCAGTGCAGCGCAGCACAGCAGACATGCAGTGCAGCGCAGCAGAGGCAGCTGAAGCCAGAGGATGAGAAGGAGCCAGAAGATTAGAACAAATTACCACTTAGTTTGAGGACAAGCAGAGCAATTCAGTGAGAAGCTGAGAGAAGCCAGATTGAATCAGTCACTTGGAGAAGAGTTTGAGGCAGAACAGCTGAGTTGAACTAGCCAGCCAGAGCTCAGAAAGAACTAGCAAGGGTGAGCTTATTCAGCAGTAAGCCTCCAGATGAGTAAAAGTTACTTTTACAAACTGCAAAGGTGAACACACTATCTAGTCTTTTGCATAAAAAGTTTAAAGACCTCTGTGGGACTACGTAAGGGTATCCTGGATCATGGTGGAACAGGTGCCTAGAACCCCGAGACTCTGTAGATTCTAGGTGGGATTCTACATGAGAACCGGCAGGAGTTCGGCACCCCCCAGAACCCAGGATCCTGAAAAAGCAGTCACAGTCTCCATAGAATTACATAGGCCAGGCTATAGGCCTCAGCCCCTAGGGATTTACATACTAATGAAGGCCAGAGGGCAGAGCAAATTAAACATGCCTCCCCCAGATCCTCCCCCAATCCTCCCCCTTTCTCCCTCCCTATATAACTCGGGACTGCCCTGAGTTTTGGGGGGTACACCTAGATCCATCTATTATCCGCCATGACAATAAACCTTTTTGGAACCAAGGACTTTCTCGTGTTATTGGGGCCTGTCGTCACCAAGGCCCCCAGGCCACTGGAACTATAGAGTTCCCCCACCCCGAATGTGGGACCCACCACAGACAGGGGTGGAAGCCCCTCCGGGGCCACCGCGCCGCTGTGGTGGCCTTTTAAATTTTCCCCACAGACCTCCAGAATAGCCATCCCATGCTTTGAATGATCAGAAACTGAAAATCATCAAGACTGGTTAAAGTTTTATTTGCTGGGAAAATGTTGCTTATGATTAAGGTTCCTCCTAAGGAGGAATCGTGCTGAAAGTCAGAGGTCTCCATGTGAAGTAAGGCCCTGGTTATGCAGTGAAGGGTCAGTTTTTAATTTGATGAAGGATGAACAGAGCTTCAATGTTTGCATAGTGAGTAGGAAGCCCTAGTGTGCACCAGGGATGAAGATGTAAGGATGTGAGCCATGTGTGCTGGGGAGAGGTGAATGCCAGTGCCTAAAAGCAAACCTTCAAAAGCATATACATCAATGAGACAAATTCAGGGAATACAAGCAGCAACCCAAATCTACCCAAATCTTTGAAATCACCAAGAGAATGCTAGACTTATACAAGATGAGGCATGTGGTCCTTACATAATCTTTATCAGCTCTGAATCCAAGGCAATCATGACTGACATTGGGCTGCAGTTCAAGAGTTCATATTTATTATCATACAAGGTTAATGTACATGGCATGATATCTCTTTCCTCTGAACTTTTCCCATGTGACTGCAAATGTCACCACACTGGCCTTTTATGCCCAACTCTTACAGATCAGGGATATCCTGAAGAGCCGAGACCTTTAATTTTTCTCTCTACTTTTGTTACATGTGTTTCTTCTACCATTCTCCATTTTCATATTTATATCTGTTTACTTCATGATTCCACTTTCCTAATGTAAGAAGGCTCTACCAAGAAATAAACAGCATATAAAGGAGTTCTTAATTTCTAAAAATTCACTTTTCAAAATATGAAAATATCCACAACACAGCACCTAAGACTCAAGGAACATTATAGAAGAGGGGCAGAAAGACTGGAAGAGGCAGGTCAGGAAATTTACTGTGAGGCTGTGTCTTCTAGGAATGTCAGAAACTACACTCAAAGTTTCACCAATTTGACTGCCCAAATGTGAGTTGAGCAACAACAGATATGGTAAAATGGACAGGGAAAAATCCCATAACCTACATGAAGAACCAAGAAATGCTGGAAGTAGGAGAAATAGTCTTTCCTAGGGAAAAGCACATCAAGCACTCAATACTAAATAGTCAGCCCTGAAAACATACACACAAGTTAATGTTATACAGACTGAGTAAGTAGTAATTATATTTATATATTTTTTATTTTTATACATATTTATTATTTTATTATTTCTTTTATATTTTATATATTTACTTTAAATATGTATTTAATATTATATATATGCAACAACAACTAACGAAAAACAAGAGGCTATGAATTTGAAAGAGCACCAAGGAGGTGTACATGAGAATGCCCGGAGAAGAAAGAGAAGAGGTAAATGATGCAAATATATTGTAATCTCAAAAATTAAAATATTATTTTTTAAAAAACCATAAAAATAGAGTAGTTTAAGATGATTTGTGGGCTGGGGTATACCTTAAAGATAGAGCACTTGCCCATTCTTCACAGACCCTAGAACTAATGACCAGTACAAAACAACAACAACAAAGACTGTGCCATTAAATTCACAAACATACAAAATGGAGCAGGCCTAGTGGTCCCCTGAGATGATGCTCTCCATTCACGGGCAGCCTCAGTTCATCGGCAGATGGCTGAAGCTCAGGCTGATGATCCATCAGCAGGCTGACTCACGGTTATAGCGACTCTACCAGATTTGGATGAGTTCAGCCAAGTAAGTATCCTGTCATAAATGTATCCAAATGTTAATTCTCCTTAGTTACTTATAATTTTAAGCTATAGCTTATCCTGCCAAATTGGCTTAATATATTTAATAGAAATCTAATATAGTATTCAGACCACACCAAATCCTTGCTTTCAAAACAATTTTGATTTTAAAGCTGTGTTCCTATTTCAAGCATGTCAGCCTTGAAAGTGCTTTAACTTGGTTTTGAGAAGAAATAATTTTATAGCTACTTAGGAGACTATATTTGCACATTGGCTAAAACTTAATGTCTAGGAGTTTTCAACTTAAATATACAAGGTGAAGAAGAAGTTAACACAGGAGGATGGAAGCCAGTACATTTTGGACTAAGTAAAGATACTTAGTGGCTTCTCAACTATCTGTGGTAAGAGTCTAGTTTTTTAACAATTACATTTTGAGCTAAGTGTACCAATGTAACACACTATAATCCTAGCTCTCAGAAGCAGAAGAACCATCACAAACTTAAAACCAGCATGGTACCCAGTCTCAATAAAACTTTTATTATTATTTCCAGTGCTTCAAACCCAGAACTCTTGCAAAATATAACCAAAAGCAATTAGAATAAAAATAATGAAGAATAAAATTATTGTCTTATTGTTAAATCTAAGAGGTAGAGAATTTTCCTTTTGTGAGTCATTTTTTTTTCCTTTTTGCTTGTTTGTCTGGTTTTACTGAGGTGTGGCTCCCTGTGCAGCACAAGCTGTCCTTGAATTCAAGATCCACTGGTTGCAGACTCTTGAAAGCTACAATTGCAAGGATAAGCCACCACACCTGGGTATGAAGTTATTTAATTTCTTCCAAAGTTTCTGGAAGTTCACAGGTCGATCACAGTGCTGGGCTAGTGGCCCAGGGCACAGGCCACAACATGCCATGTTCTTTCAAAGCCCTTTTTCTCATTTAATGAACAAACACCGGGGAAGAGCCTACTATTTCTCCTGAAGGAAGATTCCAGCCAAGTTAGTGCTCAGCCTTACATCTGTAGGCCTTTTCAGACAATGCCCTGTAGCAGCCTGCCCTACAGAAGATGCAGTCAGAGGGGAAGACTGACTTGGATGCCACAAGTCACCTGATTTCCACTTTTTACGGGTTTCTGTCTTTAGACAGCCTGTCCATCCTCCAGATAAGTAGATGCATACATTGTAGCACATGGGAAAGATGAGGAGAAGCTGTACACATCTTAAAACTACCACCTCCACTTCTGCTTTTTACTCTCACATGTGCACTGCACTTACCTCAGCCACAAATCACTGTGGAGGAGTAAGGCTTAGAACTATACATAGTTGTCACAGACATAAGCAATGTCAAGTTCGGTGACTTATATAATTTGCTTTAGACCAGGCTCTGGGTCTTAAGACAACTTTCTGTATTCTACTCAGAGCTTAGTTGGTGCCTTGTACATATTATACATTCAGGAACTTTGGATGGCATAAATACAGGAACATGATCATTAGCAAGATTTGTAAATGATAACTGGCACATATTAACAGGATAGTTACTGTGCTGTGTGTTAATGTTCCCTGAGGCCACACATAAATCCTGAAAGCTTAGACTGTATTACTGTAATCCTTTGGGGGATTTTATCCCATATTTATTATAACATTATTATGTTCTTTAAGAACTGTATAAGTTGGTCCTCAACTAATCTGCTCAATTAATGGGATTATTCTTCTAGAAGTGTCTAATGTTGAACTAAATTCTGCCCACTATCATAATTATTATTAGGGTATACTTATTCTATAACCTAGCAATACTCACTGAAGACTTAGGGACAGGAGAACACTATGGGGACTATTCACATAACCTTGTTTTTGAATGTTAGGAAACACAAACAAAGTATTCATACTGAACTGGAGTATTCAGTATTCTCCCTACTGGCTAGCTTTCACAGTGCTGGAAGACGTTATGCATGGGGGCTGAGGGAGAAAATCCATCAACAATCTTACCCAGCTGTGAACCCTAGGAATTATGATACCAACCTGTCAGGCAAAATGTGTCCATTTGCACTATAGTGGCATGACAGTTATGGAGGTAACCCAACATCTCCCCGATTGGATTGTAGACACACTTCTCAACTCCATTCAAAAGTTCATGGAACTGGGTATGTCACAGGTACTAGAGGAAATTCCCTTCTGTTGTTTAACTAAGTTAACAAAGTGCAGAACCACCTTCAAAGCATATATTTATACACAGAAACCATGACCACTCTCAGCACTAATCAGAGAGGCCTCTTTCCAATGGTCTACAGTGAATGCAGAGACTCATGGCTCAAAGGGTGTTGAGAGTAATGGTGGTCGAGTAATCACCCTTAAACTAAATATACACTCACCTCCAAAGCTCAGAGGCATCACGGAAGATGAGTTGGAAAGAATATCTGCCATCTACTGTGATGCCTCTGAGCTTTGGAGAGCTGCCATCTTCTGGGCAATACATGATCACTGTAATCACAAACCCTCAGCAACAGTGGGTGATCACACTAGCTCTGCATCAGAATAAGCTCAGACACGGCCCAGACATGAACAGTTCACTGCTAAAGTCTATTCAACTGATAGATTCAAGGAAAGAGGGTGTCGTTGCCTTCAATCATGTGCCCACTGGAACTCCACCAAGCTCTGATGGAAAGTGCCAAGGCAATGCTTACACGGGTGATCTTGTTAAAGAAAATGGGTCATAAAGGAGACCAAACATAATGCATACAGGAAATCAACAAGTAGGGAGACACCTCATAAAGGCCAGGAGATTTTTTTAAAGGTGGGTTAAGATTATAAAGTTTTTAAATAACTAACTTAAGACAGTATATGAATTTCTTTATAAGTATCACCAATATCCAGTCTTAAGTTTCATACGATGTCAGAATCTCAGAGATTAAAGTAGACTAATGCTCAGAAAGTCCTTAGCACATGGTGAATGCTCAGTAAGTTCTCAGAACGGCAACATTTAGAAAAACACAATGTACTCAATCCAATGCCCCAAAATACTTTAACTTTTCTAACCCAAACAGTTTTTAGAACAGGGAAGTGAAAAGTTTAGCAATTCCCCTATAGTGCCCCTCAGCCCATCACAGCAGAAGGAACCCATGTCTGATGCTGGCACATTCATACTCAGGCCCCAAACATCACAATCTCCGAGGTCAAGCTATGAACTCCCTGAAAGCCACGCAACACAGCTGACAGTGCATCCACCCCATAAGCCTCAACAAACAAGTGTTAGGCTTTTCTATGTTCAACTCCAGGCTTGCATGCACTTAATTCTGTTCCTCACAGGTGCACTATTCCAGAAAGCAAAGCAAAGCAGCAAGAGGAGCACACTGGACACAGAAAACCATATGAAATTGTTCACAGTATTCATATTCTCTCTCCAGAAGCCTCAAGTCTTTCTTATCTCTGTTGGCCACTGTTAAAAAAAAAAACCGTTTCTCTAATATTTAAGTTAAAGTCTCTCTGTTTCTCCACCACCTTGGAGAAAGTCAACAAAAAAGAAAGATTGGATTGACAGAGCATTAGGTGGCAGACAATGCTGTTTGGTTCCGAATTGTCTTGATCCTGGGACAATCAAATATGTCAAGTGACAAGGGATACTGTAGAGTTTAAAAGCTTCTCAATGAAGAAAATGTTTTTACTACACATTCATTAACAATCTCAGTCTGAAGAATGGATGGATGTACCAGCTCATACCTAAACCCAGCATTCTCTTTATAATAAGCCAAATACTAAAAACACAATCCAAGCCCCCTCTGTCCTTTCCATTAGGCCTACTTCCCTTTCTCCCAACTATTAGTAAAGAGAAGCATAAAAGGATAGCAAGAGGACCAAATTCAAATGAAAAATGAGCCTGAATTTAGGGCTTCCACAGCATCACGATGAGCCCAAGTTCAGATGTTCAGTGCATAATCAACTCTAACAACAGGCTCAGACACCCCAGTTGTCATTAGAAACAGGTCAACTGTGGAAGATACAAAAGATGATGCCTTTATAGTGAGTTCACACTTAGTTCCTCCCTGGCAAGAGCCATCTGTAAGCAGTTTTTTTTTTCTTTTTACCCAGAAAACCTGCAGAGGTTGCTAATTAGTTGAGGAGGCAACAAGTGCTGTTCTTAGACACGGACATCTAAAACCTGTACAACCCGTCATCGCCGGCTCAGCTCAAACACCAAGTCATACCATAACAGCAGAAGACGGCTGAGGGCAAATGGATGACGGGATGGATGATGGGATCTAAGCTTTTGTACTTTTCTAAGAGTGATCACTTAACAAGGTCACTACTACTGCAAACATGTATTGTGTGTCCTTTCTTCCCCTAAGGCTGGGGACCACAGCCTTAATGGCTGTGTATTATTTGCTTTGTAGCTCTATCAGCATGTATAGTACCTGCTATTTAGAAAGCATCTAAATTCTTCTCATTCTTGGTAAGGAAGAAAAGACTGTATTCACATATTTTTAAAGGCATTAAAATTACTAAGGATTTAGCCTCTGTGGTACTCCCATATGAAGAAGCTGGTCTCTTGAGGCTGGCCTTCCTATCATGAGCAGTCATTGTCTTGTTTTCCCAGGTACAACACAAATATAACAGAGAGCCCTCAGATGAATTCCCTAGTACCTGAGCAAACGTAGTTCAGGATTCTTTACCTCCCTCCTTCTATACGGGCTGCTTGCAAAGAGAATACAGGCAACCTGCTTTTAAAAACAACTCCGAACACCGAGCACAACAAGGAAGACAGACTAAATAGATTCTGAAATTCCCAGATAGCTGCCAACAAGGAACAGCTGGCACTGAGGCCAGGCTCAGACACGTGTGATGTGGGCAGGCTCACTGAAGAACATCATCACCTCCTCCAATGCCAGGGGAGCAGCTCCACTGGGCAGTTACTCACACAATGCTCACTGCCTTTGAGGTCAGAATCTTGTGCCCTCTCTGGCCAGGCTGATATTTCCCGGTTCCCCCCAGCCCTGTCCCCACAGTGGCCCTCCCTTCCCTCCAGCCCTGTCCCCACAGTGGCCCTCCCTTCCCTCCAGCCCTGTCCCCACAGTGGCCCTCCCTTCCCTCCAGTCCTGTCCCCACAGTGGCCCTCCCTTCCCTCTAGTCCTGTCCCCACAGTGGCCCTCCCTTCCCTCCAGCCCTGTCCCCATAGTGGCCCTCCCTTCCCTCCAGCCCTGTCCCCACAGTGGCCCTCCCTTTCTACCCATCAGCCTCTCACTGATCCTGCCATGCTTTCCATGATCATCTCCATCCCTGAAGCCCAAACCCAGATAAATATGATGACATATTCAGTATCTTTACATATTTCCAGCACTCAACAAGAAACTAACTGTTCAGTACCATTCTCAATTGTTTCTAGAACATTCTAAATTTAGGATCCATCATAGAATAATAATAGTAATAATAATAATAACAACAACAACAGTAGCAATAAAATCCTCCTGCCCCCATAAAGCTTACATTCCAGTGACATATTTCCCAGATTGTATCTTGAAAAAAAGAAAAAAAAAAAACAAGCTAGTTTCTAGGACTTCAACCTTCTCAACCCCATCCCATACCACCAAGCCTTCAGTGAAGGACCTGTCAGCTTCTTTTCCACCCATTCTCCAAAGATGTCAAAATTCTGTGAGGTTTGTAGCTAATGATATCTCAAATGACTATGCAACTAATAATATCTGAAATGACTGGTTCTCCGACACACACACACGCACGCACGCACGCACGCACGCACGCACGCACGCACGCATGCACGCACCTTCTCCTATTGCTTTTGGAGCATCCCCTCTTCCACCCTGCAGCCACAGTGGTTGTTCAGAAGATCTGCTGAGACCACTGCCAATTACTCACAGGGTGTTGTCTCCCTGGCAGCCCTATGATCTGACTGACCCCACACTAAGCTCTCTGCCCCAGAAACCTCTACCTGCCTCAGGTTCACTCCTCTGCTTCTTCTCTTCTTGCACCAGTCCCTCCTCTTCCTGACCTGCTGGGCCCCTGCTTATCCTTTGGAGACTAGCTTGACAGACCTCTGCTCTGGGGAGATGTGCCATGCTCTGTGCCAAGGTTGCTCCCTTCCTCCTCCTGTCCCCCTCTGGCATTGCGTGGATCTGTTTGCTGTGTTCCCTCTGTTCCAGGCTGAAGACTCATCAAAGTCAAGGTTCACTGTGTCCAACTTGGATAACCAAGATGCCTCCTACCACACCATGTCTGACATGCACAAGACACACAAAGAGCTGCCCATTTGGGGTAACCCTCTTGCTCTAGACTTAAAAGGCTTTTTTTCTACCAATGACTGACTTTCTGCTACTCTCTCCATCCCAGGAATCTCCACCTGACTTCGGTTCACTCCCCCTGCCACTTCTCTTCTCAAACATGGATACTCTGCTACATCTCTCCCTCCTCATGCTAGGTTCCTGCTTATCCTTTAAGGACTCAATGCAAAGAACTCTTTTTCTACAGACCAGAGAAAGTGTTAGACTAAACGGGGAGACCACTCACTTCACTTCTGGAAGCAACAGCCCGGTGCAGTGGGGTCAGCCACATGTTGTCCTTGGCATTTACACGAGCTCCTGCAACCAAACAGCACAAGTTAGGGCACAGCGGAGTCAAGGGCTGTGTGCAGATCTTTTCTTTGTATCAGTTGTAATTTGACAAGATTTTATATGGGATAAAAGGGCCAACAGAAATCTATCTTGCCCTGAAATCCCAATTAGTTCTCTAGTACTAGCCAGATATTTTGATATGAGAATCCATATTACATGAAGTGTTTGGACAGGCGCCTGTGCAGATTGTTCATAACTTCTTCATGCTATGGAGCAGATAGACAGGTTCAAGCCCGTGACAAAACTGGCTCACACTGAGAGACATGATCCATGCTCAGCTCACTGAAGCCAGGTCACACACAGCACAAGATAGGAATGAAAGCTACATATGAATGGACTCTTAGAAAACAGAATACACTTTGTTCCCTTGACATTTCCAAAACTTTCCATGGGAGCAAAACTACCAAAGATACATTTGAACAATGGAAACACCCTATACAAGTCTTTGGTTCAGGGTTTTGATAAATCTTCCTGCTAGCATGTGGTGGTTTGAATATGCTTGGCCCAGGGAGTGGGGTATTTGGATGTGTGACCATGTTAAAGTGTGGCCTTGTTGAAGTAGATGTGGTCTTCTTGGAGTAGGTGTGACCTTGTTGGAGGAAGTGTGTCACTGTGGAGGTGTGCTCTAAGACCCTCATCCTACCTGCCTGAAGGCCAGTCTTCTCCTAGCTGCCTTCAGATGAAGATGTAGAACTCTCAGCTCCTCCTGCACCATGTCTGCCTGGATTCTGCCACACTCCCACCTTGATAATAATAGACTGAACCTCTGAACCTGTAAGCTGGCCCCAGTTAAGTGTTGTCCTTAGAAGAGTTGCCTTGGTCATGGTGTCTGTTCACAGCAGTAAAACCCTAAGTAAGACACAGCTAGAGACTACTTCATAAAAGAGCTGGAACAGGAAGAGGGAGAAGGTACCTATAGATGCAGTGAGAGGCATCCATTTAGGTCTTAGGATAGTGAAGACGTTCATGAGGGTGGTGTAGAGGCATGAATGAAAGAAACTAAAAGGACAATGAAAAGGAAGAAAAGAGCAGGCAACCTGAGGAGAAGAGCTGAGGAAGTGAGTCAGGTGAAAGCAGAGGTTAAACACAGAACCTTCTAGAAAGGCAAAAGTCTTCTTGAAGGGTATCAGGAGACTTTCTTAGGTAAAAGACTATTTAAGCTACAGACTTAAAGAAATGATGAAGCATAGAATGGATAGTATTTTTAACTGTGATCAAGTACCATCAACAGCATTCATCACAGAAACAGCATAATCCTCAAACAAAGGGGAACCCACCCCAACCTCTTCCCCTCCCATCTCACTTCATCGGTTTAAGATGTCACCAGACACAAGTAGGTTTTTGTTTTGTTTTTCTTTTTCTTTTTCTTTTTCTTTTTTTTTTTTTTCCGAGACAGGAGTTCCCTGTGTAGCCCTGGCTGTCCTGGAACTCACTCTGTAACTCCGTAGACCATGCTGGCCTCGAACTCAGAAATCCACCTGCCACTGCCTCCCAAGTGCTAGGATTAAAGTTGTCCACCACTACTGCCTAGCTGTGTTATTTTGTTTTGTTTTGAGAGCCCAAGCTTATTGTAGCATGCTGTCAAGGTTGAGACCTACTGACAAACTTAATTTTAATCAAAGTTAAGATAACTTGAAAGTCAACTTTCATGAATTTCATCTAGTCTAAATGGTCTTTTAAGCCCCTTACCAGCATGACAACTACAATAGAATGAGAATCCTTGAGCTAAATGCTCTGAAGTGAAATGAGTTGGGCAGACAGTGGGGTTTATGGACAAAGCTTGGGATTTGTATTTCAACTTTAGCAGCCACTATTCTAAGGACTCAATTTGTAGAATAGGCTAACAACCACATACCACTCACTTTCCTGGGAGAGTCAGAGGGATGGGAGGTCACTTCACATATCACAAAGCACTAGAAAATTATTAGCAGTTCTTATTTCAAAGTCACTCAATATTTCATCCACCCCCTAAGTCTATGGCTAAGATTTTCAATAGCTGCAAAAAGTATGGTTTAACACTTAAGAACTATCAACTATGAAATAACAAAATGAAAGCATATTCTTTTAAATTTTCACTTAAATTTTAAAATTTTATTTTATGTGTGCAAGTGTTTGCTTGCATGTATACATTTATACCATGTACACACCTGGTATTCACAGAGATCAAAATTCCACAACCCCTGGAACTGGAGACACTGATAGTTGTGAACCAATGTGTAGGTGCTGGGAACCACACCTTAAGTCTTCTGCAAGAGTCAACAAGGGCTCTAAGCTGTTGATTCATCTCTCCAGGATCCAAATCCACACTTTTTAGTTTTCTTTATATTTATCTGTGTGCATGCTTTCTCCTTGGAATTTAGAGATAAAACTTAGATTGCCAGGCTTGGAGTTTGGTGAACATCTTAACCTGCCAAGCCTTCTTGTTAGCCCCATGAGCACATTCCTTTTCTTCCTTTAAAGAACTGTGTGTGTATGCCATGTGTGTTGGAGTGTACAGAGGACAAAAGAGAGTGTTAGATGCCCTGGAGGTAGAATTACAGGGTATAAGGAGCAGGCCCTTAATAGGACCAACTCCATTTTGTAATAGGAAACTTGTAGAGACAAGTCTGGAAGTAAAGTACTTGTAGAGACAAGTCTGGAAGCTGTGCTGTGATAACCAGACACAAGTGGTTATCAGCCATGCACATCAGCAGTAATGCCAAATCAAACATAAAAGAGAAGCCCAGTCAAAGTACTTCATCACACACTGGTAGCTATGACTTTCTGGTGTGATCCTCCACCAAGCTTCCTCAGCTCCCGACCATCAAAGAGTTAACCGAGAGAGCAATGCCTCCACTTCAAGGTCAAATTAGCAATTCAAGTAGCTGGAAGCCCAGCCTGACCCCATCTTCACAGACTCCAGACCTGTAACTGAGACTATCATAAGGACTCAGGTTGTATAACCCATGAATGGATGTTCTATTTATTGCTATGCTTATTTCTTTGGTAATTAGCAATTTATTATTTGTGTTTAAGTGCCAATATTGTTAGAGGCAATGCATAGGAAATGTGGCAATATCCTGTGGTAGCAATAGCCTTAGCATTGGTAATAATATATTGTCTGCTATGTATCATTAAAGAGCAATTGAATGTCAAACCCTCCATCTCTCTGGAGTACTCTCTCCCCTCTCATGGAGCTGAAAATCTCACAGTCAAATCCAGTCACCTTATGTGGGTGCTGGGAATCAAACTCAAGTCCTCCAGGAGAGCAGCAAAGACTCTTCCCTGCTGGGCTTTCCCTCCAACCTCATTAAGCATTTTTTAAAAGTAAGAAAAACTCAAGTGTTATTGAGTCCTAGGGCTAAGGAAACCCAGGTGTGATTAAAAGAAAACAAAAAATGGTGAATTTTAAAATTAAAAACCCATTGGTCAAAAGGAAATCTGAGATGTTTTCCCCCTAAGTGTTGGCACCAGCAAAGTGCTAGAGTCTAGTGGTTGCTATGCAGCTTTCTTGTTTAGACAGGAATGGCATTAATATCTTTAGCTCCTAGTAGAACATTCTGGAAGCCAGTCAACCCCTTCAAAATTACCCGCTTTCTGTTACATCTTCATTATGTATAAAGTTAGCACAAAGTGCTTAAACCACATTTCTGCAGTTAACTAAGTGCATGGTTACTATTTTAAAGGCTGTTTCTTTGGCATTGAGGTAACAAATATCAAGCAGGCCTCACACCATCCTAAGAGCTGGATACAGCCTAGTGTTTGCAGTTTGACAGAGTTTTATGTTTTCTTTTAGTTTCTTTTTTTTTTGTAAACATAAAAAGTTAGTGCAAGAAGAATGGCCAAATGACAAACATATGGAGAGATGCTAAAAGTTCATCAGGATAAAGACATGAAGGCAGAGCTACATACTACTTCATGATGTCAACCAAACTGATAGAAAGAGTAAGATGTGAGAGTAAGCCATCGGGAAAGGTGTGGAGTAAAGGCAGATTGGGCACGCAGCCAGTGAGTGGGGACTGCTCAGTTCCTCTAGGTGTAGGGACAGCAACACAGCACCACCTAAGAAAACCTATCACGTGTGTCCATGCTATGAACAATTCATGCCTCATATGCCCTCAAGAAACACACACACACACACACAGTCCTCACACTCACACTCTCACACACACACAATCCTGCTGGCACTGAGGAAGTGGCTCGTTCAATAAGCTCCCTATCATGCAAGCATGAAACCTAAGCTCACATCCTTAGCATCCACATTTTTAAAAGCCAGGCTGAGGGCAGAGACAGAGAACTCTGGAGATCACTAGCTAGCCAGTGTAGCTAATAAGTAAAGAGTAAGTTCATATGTAGTACGACCCTGTCTCAAAAATAAGGTGGAAGAAGAGGATGACAACCAGCAGTTACCCATGATCTACACATGCACACACAAGCACACATATACCACACACACACACACACACACACACACACACACACACACACATAGACACAAAACAAAGCAAACAAAAACTCTCCTGAAGCTATTTAATTTTGTTCTTTAGTGCAAGCTGATCTAGAATTCCCTGTGTAGTCTAGGCTGGCCTTAAATCTGCCAGTCTTCAGATCTCAGCCTCCACATCCTGCAGTTACAGGTATGTGTCATCATGTCTGGCTAAAATATAAGGAGTGTGAGCAAGTGTGTGTGTGTGTATGTGTGTGTGTGTTTCACATAAGTTGTATTGTTCTCACACTCAATTTCCTTGTTCCAGTTAACAATATGTATTTTATATCCATCTAGGCTGTCATAGAGTAAGTCAATTCCTTCTCACTGCTACATGTATTCCAATGTAAACATGTCATTTTTCAAACAGTTCTTATTCTGATAGATAGTTCAGTTATTCCCAATAGCTTTCCAAAACAGGCATTCATAAAGTGACTTCTGATGTAAGCATTTGTCTAGAACAGGTAATTAAAGATGGACTTTAAGTGTCACAGGTAACGCACACCTTTTGCTTTGATGGTGCCTAAGCTCTCAAAGCATGGTGATTCACACTCACAGTGTCCAAGACTGCTTAGTTTTCCCATGTCTTCACCAATACTTTATATTACCTGTTATCTTAAGTATAACAAATCTGAATTAACACTGGATTCTTCAAAGACAGAGAGCACATGTTATATCCCAAAAGGTGGGGGGGGGGAGAAACTTCTGGAGATGATACATAATATCATTTTTATTACAATAATGATTTCATGAGAGTATATGCCTAGACACACCAAATTCATTCTCTCTCTCTCCCTCTCTCTCTCTCTCTCTCTCTCTCTCTCTCTCTCTCTCTCTCTGTCTCGTGTGTGTGTGTGTGTGTGTATGTGTGTGTGTGTGTGTAGTGTAGTGAAGTGTAAGTTTAAAAATATTGCAAATCTAGTTGGAGGAAAATGCCATCTCACTTTAATACTAAGTTTAAACATTTTCCATTATGCTTGTAATAAATTTTCTGAGAATTTCTTAGTTCATATTCTTTGCCCATTTCCCTCATCTAATTTTTGAATCTACATTTATTTACCTAGTGACATTGTTATTGCTATCACTATTACATGCTGATTATATTTAGTTTTATGCAGATACAAATAGGGCTTTCTATATTAAAATGGTCCAAAGAAGGAAAACGTCCCTTGCCTGTTGGGTCTGAGACAGTGCAGGTCCACCAGCATGGACACTGTCAGATGCCAGCTCAAAGGTGCTTGAGAAATGGAAAACTCTCATTAGAATGGAAGAAACCTCAGTCACTGCACATGCTCTCCATTAACACTCTGGCTCTGCAGGAGGCTGGCTGGGCCGCAGCCAGGAAGGCTCCTTTCTCCTCCATGAACTGCTACAAAAGCAGTGTTATCTGTGTGCTCCCCCTGCCTCTCCCTGTCTTCCCATTCCCCCTTCCCCCTCCCCTTCCCCTCCCCCTTTCTCTCTCTGGATCCCCCTGCCTCCCCATCCCCTTTCTCTCAACACCTTGGAGACTCTTATTTACCTCATAGGACTGGATGTCAGATGGTTTGGATCCTTCATTGAATATTCATAACTGATTTTTCCAAGGGAAACCCTGTGTTATTTACCTGCCTGTCAGCACCACTGAAGGACACAGTCTGCATGGCTAAGGATTTAGAGGCAAATGCTCTTTTACCCAAGGACACTACAATTCTTAATCATAAAAATAAGCATTAAATATAACTGGCTCTCTAGAACAAAAGCTCAGCTAAAAATTATTGAGCTCAGTTCTAACTCCCAATGAGGTGGGGTCTTCCCTTACCCCTATTACCTCTCTGTTTCAGGCCCAGGGACTACAGGAAGCAGTCCTTTAGTCTGGGGAGTAAAGGGAACTCTGGCATCTTTTCCAGAGGCAACATTTGTGTTATTAGCCTTGTCACCTAGAAGTGTTAGGGGAAAAGAGAAGAGAGGTGATCAGTATGGACTAACCGATGACAGACCCTTACTGACCAAAGGCAATCAATTCAGAAGGTGAGTCTGTCCAAAGACTGGCTAATCAGCTTACTGAGGTAAGAAACACTCAAGAAAGAATATATGAAGTATGACTGTAATATAGAACAATTGCATTGCTATTGGATTTTTCTTTCTGTCAAACAGACTAGATCTTCCTGCAGCTCAGGAGTCACCTTGGAAACGTGTGTGATAATGTCATGTGTGGAAATTGCTTCTTGAAGTTGCTGCTAGAGCTAGCTTACACACTCTCCAGATGGCAGCATATTAATTAATATTGTACCAGATTTGTGTCCGTGATCAGCTCTGCCTTGTTTAATCAAACTCCTTTACCAGATTTTTTTTAAAAAAAAATCAAATCCATGCACAAAGAATCTGTTAGGCACAAAGGGATAAAGGACCATGTCCCGCCAGTTCTGTAGACAACTGGCACTATAACTAGTAACCATAACTAGGGAAAAAAAATCACAGGAAATCATTTTGCAAAACTATCACTTGTTCAGCAGCATAGATTTTGGTACATGTAGTTGCATTTTATCTTATGTATCTATGCAGGCATGTAGATGTGGTAAGTGTGCATGTGTGCCAGTACACATGTGTAGGCTACAGGTCAACCTCTGGGATCATTTCTCAGCATCTGACCACCTTGTTCTTTTAGACAAGGTCTCTCACTGAGACTCAGGGCTCACCAACTAGGTTATCTTGGCTGGCCAGCAGACCTGGGATCCTGCTGTCTCTACTTGTTCAATTCTGGGATTACAAGCACACACTACCATGCCCAGTTATTTATATAGCTGCTGAAAACCAAATGTAGGTCCTACGCTTACACAGCAAGCATCTTACTGACTGAGCTACCTTCGCAGACCATGCTAAGTTTATTTTGTACTGAGCAGTTAAACCTGACAAACTCCCACATTGGAGCATGCATACACATTTCTTCCACCAACCCAAGACTCCATCACCCTAGTTCATCCTGAAGTTTTCTATAAGATATTCTGCTGTGGCCATTTTCCAGTGGGCCCTCTGCTTTCCTTATCTCAACCCCAACCTCAGTGTTCCACCTCTGACTGGTTCTCACTACCCACTCCCCCCATTTGTGCCTTGATCCTGACCTGGCCAGTTCCCAAGCAGAAGCTGAGTCAGATGAGGAAATCGAGCCAGAGTGACAGGCAGTGATAAGAAGGCAGAAAGAATCTGCAAGGCCTGTTCATCCTGAAGACATTGCCCTGCCCCCAACATGTCCGCACAGAGCTATTCAGGGTTCCATCTGCCTGGTTAATATGAGACAAAGTCAGTAGTAACTTAGTGAGCTTGGGTCTTAGCTGCCCTGAGAGTTTGCCCAACAGCAGAGAGCACAGCTGTAACAAGCTAGTCTGGCGAGGTTAAATTATTTGTTCAACATGGGAATCATTAGTGCCTCATTCATTATGAAATGAGAAAACAGTGTGGTTGGATTCCCCAAAGGGTCAGCTGCCAGATGAAACCTCAGGACTGAAATCACTATAGTCGTATGTTATTTCTTTAGGGATATAAAATATAAATTGAATAAAAGTCCTTTCAGGGAAAAAGGGAGCTACATGCACTGAGAAAGTTGGCCTCTGCTGAATAAATTACTACAGAACTTTCTCAATTTAAAGGGTGGAAGGGGAGGAGGAGAGGAAAATGTCTTGCAAACTGAACCAAAGCTAAATGAAAGACATTAGCAAATCAGTAATTCTAAGACCAAATGGGTCTACAGATTAAGGAGCGTATAACAGCCTCTCCTGATACTCCTGAATCCGCCACAGGGACAGAAAACTAGGATTCTGTGCCACATGAAGGTGACATGAAACCAAATTTATCAAATAACACTGGTCCCATATGGGTGACCCTCGTGATGTAGAATTAAGAGCTTCCCTTTCAAAGCTAAGGGAGATGGAACATGAACTTGAGACCAACTTAACTTGTTCTCAGCTACTCCACTCACCCACTCTCCTGCCTTTGCCCCTCTCTGTGATATAACTTCTTAAAGTATGGATGTATGTACAAATTTGCTTGTGCAAGGACCTGCAGAAGATAAAAGAGGGTGTTGGATCCCTGGGAACTGAAATTACAGGCAGTTCTGAGTGGCCTGTTGTGGATGCTGAAAACTGAACTCAGGTCCTCTGGAACGGTGTTCTGACCCGCTGAGCCAGGTCTGCTACCTCTGGGACATCTTTTAATACAAGTTGGACATTCCTTATCCAAATTGCCTGAGCCCAGAAGTGTTGCAGATTTTTAATTTGGAGGGGAGATTTTTGGTCTATTTGACCAAATCCTACACATGAACTTTGTTTCTGCTTCATACATGCCTTAGACATATTTTGGTGTATCTGCATTTTGACAGTGGCTCATCACATTAGGTCAGACTGTGGCATCATACGGCATTGTGTTAGCACTTGGAACATTTTGGACTTTAGACTTTCGGATAAAGGAATGCTCACCCTGAATGATGGTGAATGGTGATAATAATATTCCTTGGGATCATTAGGTGTTGTTGCCATACAATTCTTTATTTTACACATTGATTCCGTCTACCATTTTCCAAAGACCAAATTTCAGCTGTGAGGGTAACCATCCAGGTATGTGCTGGTTCTTAGCTGTGGTCTGTGCCAACACCCCACAATGCATGCTTGTTTGGACCACAGCCCAGAACACCATCAGGTTGTCAAAAGAAAGATCTGTTCCTGAGAACCCAAGAAATGTGCATAAAATCTACCTATGCTGGGAGCACAGGCATACATGCTGGGGACACAGACACATGTGCTGGGGACACAGACACATGTGCTGGGGACACAGACACACGTGCTGGGGGCACAGACACACATGCTTTCTCATACAT
Source organism: Grammomys surdaster (assembly GCF_004785775.1). Lineage (NCBI taxonomy): Eukaryota > Metazoa > Chordata > Mammalia > Rodentia > Muridae > Grammomys > Grammomys surdaster. The sequence goes on from NW_021604613.1 coordinate 8,996,380, forward strand.
CATACTTCTTTCCTGGAGAAATTCACCCAGAGAACAGGGATGCCATAAAACTGAGAGCAACACAGACCTTGCCTATGATACAGCACAGTTCTTTCTTCACCATGGTGCATTTCACAGCTGGTAAATATATGCCCTGGCTCTTACCTTTGTGTTGCATTGGAACATTAGTGTTTCCCCTTACTACTGCAGACAAAGGCAAACCCTTAATACAGGCCTTTTGCCTAGTTTGTTGACAATGGCATTTCCTCCAGATTTTAATCTCTTCAAACAAAAACTAGGAGAAGGAAAAGCAAATTGGCCTGCATACAATCTATGCCGAGGCATACAAGCAGTGTTCAAGTTCATTCCAGGGATCTGTCTATTTGGTGAGATGTTCTGAACATACAAGATTCTAGAACTGAAAGCATTCACACCTTTAAATCTGATGAAATGTTAAAAGGACAGAAGAATGAAAAAGAAAGTCTCTTAGACCAGAAGAAATGGAGATTAGATGTGACATGATTCACATATTTGGCCCCAACTTTTAAAACTATAAAATATGAAGTTGTAGTAACCCCTTCTATGACTTTTCATGGGGATATTTCAATATCCTACCTGCCTACTCAGAGAAGCCTCTAATTAGAAACTGACATGTCCCTTACATCTGTTTTCTGTTTCCCCACTCTTATTGTAATCATAATTGTGTATAAGAAAACTAGTGTTGTTTTGCAATATTTAAATATATGTATATATGTGCCCTTAGTATATATACTTTGTGCTATATAGAGCATATAAATTCTTAAAGGATATTATATATGTGGCTATCTAGACTTTAAACCAGCTTTCTTTTCTTACAATTAAAAAAAAAAAAAACAAGATATCCAATGTACTGAGTTTGTCTATAATGCCAAGTCTGACAAGGTAGACAGGAAATCAAACTTTTAAAGCAAGATAAAATATTTTGATCAAGAATCATTGCCAAACAACAATTTCTTTTATTGAATTTCATATGCAGATAAATTACTGATCACATAAATGTGTATGAGCAAAACAAAGAAACTCTGCTCCATTCATCGTGGCTGCCAGTCTAGCACATTGGTCGTCAAGCGTCCGTGAACAGCTGGCTTTTGAATACAGTAGTTATTTACCTGACAAAATCAGGAGTTCAATGATCTCCGCATCTCCCAGGAACGCAGCAACATGAAGCGGGGTTCGTTTCTCAGAATCCTAAGATAAATAATAATAAACAGCATACATCAGTCAGTGGAGGCTGGATGTTAAGATGGTCATCATTCACTCTGAGCTCATGCTAGTAGAGTAAGGTTGAAGGTAAGTTTAACAAAAACCCCAGCACCAGTCATAAGAAACCTCTCTGCCAGTGGTTGGTTAGATAATACAAATGGCTCCCCAAAACAATACAGATATTGCTGATGCCCTTAGAGTCCTCTCAAAGGATTAAAGTATGTCCCTATTGCTAAAGACACTGCACACTTAGGACACTTTAGGACACAAGACACATATTCGAGCTGGATCTCAGCTGAAAGTCTCCTTCCTGCAGTCTATCTTCTATAGTAACAAAAAGTACTGTGTGCACTGTCAAGGGAGATTAACATGCCAGTCCACCCAGCTGTGACACCAATGACCCATAACAAAGACCAATATAGCAAGATATCCCTAGAGGTGCAACAGTGGGGCTCACCTATAGGTGGTAACCACCAGCTGTCTAAATGGACTTAAGGCCAATCAACAAGAGAGATCATGTCTCGTATTAGAAACTTAGTGAACCTTCCCCAGGGCTAATGAGTTCATGGATCTTAGAACAGAATCTACTTCTGCCACTACCATTCTAGAATCTAGCTAGCATCGTTTTGCAGGTACATTCTAGATCTTATCCTTATGTACACAGATAAGGGTGGCTATCTGTGTATATAAGGTATATAAGGCATATCTGTGTGTATCAAAGAAGCTTCCCTCTACAGTAAATCGACCCTGAATACAATGCAAAGATCTTCAATGGATTTCGAGGAGCCCAGCCCCAATGGACTCAACTGTAGCAAGGCTTCTGCACCTATGACTCAGAACAACACAGGAAAGGGGGACAGAAAGACTGATTGCATCACCCCAGCTTCAAAAATGAAGCTGTGGTGTTTAAAAATGGGTGCACTAAAGTGAGAGTCAGATATACTAATTTCAGCAATGAACTTTAAAAATCCTCCAAGGTAGAGATTGCCTGGATGTAAATAACAGGTCTTATTCCTCCTTGTCCTGACACTGGCAACAGTTGAGACACTCGGGGTCAGCTTGAACTGAACCAGCCCATAAGCATGGCCACTTCCATGACCTCCGCCATTGCCTGAGATTCCTGGGACTCACCCTTGATTCGATCACTCCTGTCACTGTTTTATTAGACAATCGACCTAACAACCTTTTATTAGCCCAAGGATAATATTCTCACGAGTTATTTTCTCACAGTCCAGACCCTTCCTTTCCCTCTGTCTCTTTTAGACTATTGCTTTGTGCATGTCATGTCAGAAACAGACAGCAGACGGGACAAGACAGGGCCTGATCTTCAAACCACTTAAGCCATTGGGAGACCTAGTAAGTGGTTTTATAGACTGACATTAACTAAACAAAACGAGCAACCTGAATTATATGGGAACTTACGCCATGCATGTAAGTGCAGGCAACGGCACTGATAACTAAGAACAAAACAGTCTGCAGCTAAAAAGCCATCAGTCGATTATGTGACCATGGTGAACCGTGAATTATTGCCCTAGCCTTGACAACAAAGGCTAATTGTTTGAAAATCTATATGCTAATATAAGAATCAAGTATATGCTTTTAGCTAGTAAACTACAAAACAATCTAAGACACAAATATCTTCTTTCTTCATTGGTTTTTCCATCCTCCTACAAACAGTCATCTTAACTTCCTACTTTCTCAAAACTCCTCACTACTGCGCCTGCTTAAATTTTTCTCAGGTATTAGGGCAAAAGTTATATAATTGTGTGCTCTTTTGTGAATGGAATTAGGTCTAGGGCTTGGTTGAACAAATTCAACCTTGCCCAAGTGATTTAAACAATGATAATCCTAGCTCAAATTATGACTTCATCTGACCTGAAGCGAAGTTACTGCTCTGTTTGAGAACTTGGACTCCAATAAAAAGAAAATAAATTCCAGCTTCTCTCCCCACCTTGCAAATTTGGTTGGTCTATCATTATATGGCTGGGTTTGCTGACTCTGAGGTCCTTTATATGACACAGCTTATTCAAACTTAAGTTTCAGTAATAGTAAGAAAGTATGTGGTATGAGATCGAATTGTAAAAATTCTTAATATGAATCCAAGTATTGCTTTAATACACATTCAAAGATTTCCAGTAGCTTACATAAGAACTACTTCAATTGCAAAAGAACTACTATCCCCCTTCAGTGACATGGTAGACATGTCACTGCAATGGAGACCTGTTCACCAAAGCAAAGAACAGAATCCTGTGCTAGAAATATCTTAGCCAAAAACAGTAGTACATCTTCACTGCTAATCCAGGTTGCTAACATCTGCTCTCCAGCAAGGAATGAGCAGTATAGAAAGACCATGAGCCAAGGCTGAAAGACAGAGTCACAGTACCATTGTGCTCAACAAGCTGAAACTCAGAGGTCACTGGACATCACTCTATCCTAAGTCAAACCACTGGTGTCAGCAATGTAAAAATAGGAGCCAAGGATTGGTCTCAGGAAAGAGATATCAGTTATCTGCTGCTGGGAATGAGTTCTAGGCTATCACTACCCCAGAGTGTTTGGAAGACACATGCCTGTTTGGTAATTATAGCACTCTTTCATTTTACCTTTTCCAAACTGCTTGGTTGTAAAACATCCCTACTGGCAGAGACACACAACTGTGCTCTCAAATTTTATTATTGTCATTTCAAAGAAAAAGAAGCTGAGCCCTGCACAGATTATAGATTCTCCAAACACAGCAAATTGATGTGAGAGAATTAAGTGTCATGATCCCAATGTGAAATATTTTTCTTAATAAAAATGAAAGCAAGGACATCATCTTAGAATTTCCCTTGACAGTCTAAAATCCTTTTGTTCTAAGTTTGCTTTCTGTTGCTATGATAAACACCATTACCAAGAGCAACTTGGAGGAGAAAGGAGTTTATTTGGCTTATACTTCCAGGTCACAATCCATCACTGAGGGAAGTCAGATCAGGAACTCAAGCAGACATCATGAAGTAATGTTACTTACTGTCTCATACTTGGCTAACTTTGATTTTGGGGAGGTGAGGGAGTGGTTTTTTTGAGACACTGTTTCTCAGTGAAGCCCTGGCTTTCCTAGAACTCACTCTGTAGACCATGCTGGCCTTGAACTCACAGAGATTAACCTGCCTCTGCCTTCCTAGTGCTGGGATTAAAGGAATGTACCACCACTCAACTTCATTAAACTTACAAGAAAGTTTAATATCTACATGCCTAAGGATGGTACTGCCCATGGTTGGCTTGGCCCTTGCACAATGATCAAGACACTCTCTCATAGGCATGGCCAAGGCCAATATGATTGAGGCAAATCTCAATTGTTCTGTTCTCAGATGAAGTAGGTTGTATTGAGTTGACAATAAAAACTTACCAGGATAGTTTTCCTCTAGAGTCCTCCTAAAACCCCAAGTGTGTGTGTGGGGGGCAGGGGGATATAATGAGCACAGTAAACATCCTTACAATGGAGCTTACAAGAAACTGAATAGAAAAAGAAAATAGAAATCGACTTGGGAAGCGAAGCTAGAAGCAGAAGGTGCTTATACAGCAGGCATGTTGATGCACCAGGTCCTAAAACCCAGGCCTGGATAGGGGAGATAGAATGCAGAGCTAGAACTGAGACCTTTACAGAAGAACTGGCCTCTCAAGTGAAAGTGTGGGTTGAAGAAAACTCAAGTATTCATATAGGCAGGTAACAGGGGGCACCTTGTCCTGGGCTCCTGGTGAGGGGGTGAAACTCTCCACTGTGCATCTGTATCCCCAGGATTTCCCCTCTGTGGTTTAGAATTTTGAATATATTATACCTGTGTGTGGTGGTTTGAATAGGTTTGCCCCCCATAGATTCCTGTGTTTGAATGCTTGGCCCATGGGGAATGTCACTCTTAGGAGATATGGCCTTGTTGAAGGAAACATGTCTCTATGGAGGTGGACTTTGAGGTGTCCCCTTATGCTCAGGCTCTACCCAGTTCAGATGACAGTCTCCTCCTGGCTGCCTTTAGATCAAGATGAAGGACTCTCAGCTCCAGCACCATGTCTGTCTGCATGCTGCCATGCTCTCCACCATAATGATAATGGACTGTACCTCTGAAACTGTAAGCCAGCCCGAACTAAATATTTGTCTTTATAAGAGTTGCCTTGATCATGGTATCTCTTTACAGCAATAAAACTCTAAGACACTTTGTAATAGAGAAGCTTTCAAATTGAAAATAGGTTTAAAAATTAGTCCTAGATCAAGCATCCCTTTGTTGCTATAAAGAAAACCAAAACCTTGCTGGAATGATATGCTCCCTCTTTGGACAATCTGTGACACCACAGGTGAAATCTCCACTGAAGAGGAACTTCTTTCTAAGCCTAAGAAAGAAAACCTTTATGGAAACAATTCACCACAAGCAAAAGATGACAGACAAAGCCAGCCAGAACTTAAAGTAACAAGGAAACCAGACAAAAATTAGGTATAACGTCTGAACTTCAGATATAAAAGACAAAGACTAAAGTAAGGAAAAACTATTGTTTTTAAAAGAACAAAGTGTGGAAGCCAGGTATGGCGGTACATGGTTGTTGTACCAACGTGTGGGAGATGGAGGATCATTTTACCCCAGGACTTCAAGATCAGCCTTGGTAACATAGCAAAGCTGTATGTTTTTTTTTTTAAAGAAAAAAATAATAAATATGTATGAATGAAGCAGTATGGGAAGCAGTACCATTATGATACAATCTAAAATTTTTGTCTAAGAATACTGAAACTACAGGAGAAAGAAAAAAAAGAATCTTCGAAGAAGTGGGGGGAAAGCACAGCCACTCCGATGTGCAAACAGTCAGTCGTCTTTCCTGCACACAAACATCTGCTTAGAAGCTATCGGATGCAGTATGCTGTAAACAACATTAAGAGTTCAAAATTAAACAAAGCCAGTTCTCTCTCAGAATCGTGTGGTCTAGTTTCCACCTTCCTAGAGCAGAACAGTACTAAAGGTAACAACAGCAGAGTAACTGTGACACCCATGATGCCAAATGCTGGAGTAAAACCAACACGTGTCATAGGGAATTCTTCCCACACTCTCCTTCTATTCTGAACAAGTCTGGACAGGAAATCTCAAAAGACTTGAAAAAGAATCACTAGAAAACTGGAAAAAAAAAAAAACACATCTCACCCAGGGCCCCTGTAGTCCTTCTCTATTGGCCCCAGTTTATCTGAGAACCTCAACCAACCACAAAGCCTAGCACATACTTCATAGGAAGCCTGGAGGGAAGTCTGGAAAACAAGGACCAGGCCAGGTACCAAGTAGCATCTGGACACAGTGGCTGAGCTGAGCACTCTCATGATTTATATGTCCCTTCTGATCTTCAATCAAACTGGTCTCACCATGACAAATTGACTGTTCATCACAACACCCTTGAATACAAGGGAAAAAATAACTTCACAGCACCTGGAATTGGCTCCTGAGCATGGTATCACAAAGAGAAAGATCCTTTTCCATTACCCATTAGCACCAACACCAGATAGTCCTTTGCACATGGAGAGGCACATGGGACAAGAGAAGACCCATTTCTTCCATAAGGAAAGCCGATGAACGCGCCATTCTCTGAATAGCCAGAACCACACAGTGCCAGCTGGAGTCTGAGCATGCAATATGGCAGAGATGACCAGCAGAGGAAGTTCCCAAGTTGTCTGTTTACCACGAAAGAAGCATATGAAGGGGGGGGGAGTTGAAGTATGAGCACATAGTGAACTTGATATGACAAGGCCCCTCCAGAAGCTGAAAACACTGGGTAGACAAACAGTGGGAGGGGTACCTCACACCTCTGTCTTGAAGATAAAAAATTGCTTATCCTGTACTTTGGGAATCCTCAGCTGAAAGTACATTATTCTAATCTCATTCTAAATATCTGTCATACAACAAACAAATCTCCTCCCTAGGCATGACTAATTTGCACACCAATGCACACATTGGAGCAGTGTTAGAGGTTGAGTTTTCTCTTCAATTCTAACTTCCACTAAAAATCAAAGATGCTGGAGAATAACAGACAACTTGGGTCCAACCAGCTTAACTTGATACTGAATAGAGATTCCCCAAGACAAGCAGATGTCTGAAGAAACTCTGAACACATAATAGGTACCTTGGAGAGATTTCAATCATGTGAAAAGCAGAAACTTGGATTTAAATGTTTTTAAAAGGCACAAAATCATGAGGAAGCTGAGTCTTGAGGTTAGGAACTAGAAGGCTATAAAACAAAACAAAACAAGACAAGTAAAATAGAAAAAGAAAGAAAAGAAGAAAAAGAAACAAACATCAACTTTCTTTTCAAAATGGCTGTGTTTATTTTTCAATTGAACTCCTCATAAATACTGAGAGGTATTTATGTAATAGGCCAACATATGCTCACCAGCAAATTCAAACATGGTAAACCTATGTCTGCTTCAAGCCCGCTTTATGCCACAGCTCAGCTCAGTAAAGCAAACCTTACAGAAGACATGAAAGAGAGAGAGAGAGACAGAGAGACAGAGACAGAGAGAGACAGAGACAGAGACAGAGAGAGTCAGACAGACAGACAGACAGACAGAGAGAGTCAGACAGACAGAGACAGACAGAGAGAGTCACAGACAGACAGACAGAGAGTCAGACAGACAGACAGACAGACAGACAGACAGACAGACAGACAGACAGATTTCAGTTCTCCCCCTCATAAGTGGTGCTGCAGTGCGAATTTTCACACACAGCCCTCTGTGTGTGCTCATGAGACATTCTCTAGGGCAGATCCCAAGGACAAGAATCTAGACACAGAGGAATATGCTCATTCCTTTTATTAGGTATTGCCAGATACATTCCAAAAGTAGTTTGCCAGCCCCACAAACCAAACAGCTCTTACAGCCTAAGATTCTACTCAATAGCTTGAAAAACACATTCTTCTCAACATCCCATGGAGTAGTCTCCAGAACAGATTACATTCTAAGAGTCAGGGCAAGTCTTAACAAATAGAAAATAAATCAAACAGTTTTGAAGCTTATCAGATCACAGTGGGATAAAAATATGAATCAAGGCACAGATACTAGGGAAGGCTGCAGGGCAGTACACTGAAGAGGGAGGAAATTAAGACTGTCTAGAATCAAATGAAAATGAGGGTACAACTGAACGGAACAATGAGGATAGTTATAGCAACTTTACATTACAGAGATGTAAGTAAATGATTTAATGATTCACTTTGAGGCCCTAGAGAGAAAAAAAAAAGAGGCTGAGCCAAACCCCAAATCAAGGCAGAAATCAATGAACTAGAGAAAAAGGATAATACAAAAAATCAGTTAAATACTCACTTCTTTGAAATGATACAGAGTCAACAAACGCTTAGCAAAATAACCAAAAGGAATTGACAAGAACCAAGATGTTAAACTTAGAGAGGAAAGGGAGACATTAGCCTTACAATTGTGATATGGTATATAATGAAATAAGTGGACTAAAAATATTACATTTTTAAAGAAAGAACATTACAACAGGTGCCAATGAAAACCCAGAGGATCGTAAGGGAGTGGTGCTGTATTCAAAAAAATCTGGAAACCTAGAAGTGGATAAATTCCTAGACACACATAACCAACCAGAATTGAATCAAGAGAATATAAGTAATTTAAACAAATCTATAACAAGCAATGAGACTGAAACTGTAACAGCATCTCCAATGAAGACATCCTATTCAGGTCTGAGGGCTACGAAGTCTCTCACTCTCTGCACATTGTCCAGTGGTGGATCTCTGTGTTAACACCATCTGCTCCAAAGGTGAGGGCCGAGCAGAGTGCTGATCCATGGGTATAGTAATATGTCCTTAGGAGTCACTTTATTGCTATGTTCCTCAAGCAGAATAACAGTAACGGGTCTCTAGGGCCCATGTCCTATCTGAGTCTCAGGCTCTTGGCCACTTTAGCAGTTTTAGATATGTGTTTCATCTCATGAGGTAGATCTTAAATCCAAAGCAAAACCTGGGAACAGATAACTGCTACCAGGCCTTTAAAGAACTTAATGCTGATTAAAATTAGGCAGGAGACCTGAACAGATATGTCAACAGAGAAGATACAGAGAGCAAATAAACACATGAAAAATGTTCAACATCATTCACTCTTACATTAAAATCATGTTAAGTATTCATTAAGATTGCTGACAGTGAAAGGACTGATAATACCATGTGTTGGTATCACATGATGTAGAGGAACCCAGCCATGATATTCTACTGGTGGCAATGGGAACCAGCACAACCACTTGGGAAAACAGCTTGACAGTTTCTTAAAGAGTTAAATACTCATGGGCCATACAATCTAAGCACTCAGTCTTGAGATTTCCCCCAAGAAATAAAAGTTTATGTCCATGGAGAGACCTGCACAGGTATGTTCAACAGCCTTACTATAATACAGACAACCAGAACTAATCTATATCTCTATCAACAACAAGTGGATACACTGTGGGGTTACCATATCATGGAGTGTGCTCTTTCACTCAGCCCATAAATTACTGAAGGCCTGCCACATGCCAAGTGCTGTGTGTAATCCTGAGGCTATAGCAAGGCAGAATCCCTGCCAAACACACACACACACACACACACACACACACACACACACACACACACACCCTTGCTCTCCCATTCCAGGCAGTGGACATCCCACTTCAACAGTCAATTAAACTCTGCCATCAGCAAAAAGAGTTGATAGCACAGTGTTAGAAAAGGCCCCCAGAGGAGAAGGGGAGGGAGGATGGGAGAAGGATTGTAGGAGGGGGTGGCCAGGAGGTAGGCGGTAGGGATGTAAAGTGAATAAGTAAAATAATAATAGTAATAACAATAACAATAATAATAATAATAATTAAAGAAAATGCTTGAGATAGAAGCACACCATGAAAGGAAGGAACAACACTCAGATCCATCCACTCTAGCCCAACAGTGACTCTTAGGCCTTCCTCCCTCACCCTCCCCCATTTTTCCCTCTCTCTGAATAAATTAAAAACTAAACCCTTTATGGGTTGTTGTGACTCACCAAAAACTATTTTAACTAATTTTAACTAGAGTGATTAGTACTTTTAACAAGATTTCTTTTTCTTTTCCCCCTCCAGGTGGACATTTTAGAGACAGAGTTTATATGTAATCCTGATGATAAAATTTACTGATGCAGTTGTCTGGACCAAAGGCATTAAATCTGTGCATCTTGCCATGTCTGGCCTCAGTGGGGCAGTATGCCCCCTAATCCTGCAGACTTGATGCACTGGGGGTCGGGGGCAAATATGGTAGACAGAAAGGGGGAGGAACTCTTTGAAGGGAGACTGGGAAGTGGGGCAACATTTAGGATAAAAAAAAAAACATAAGTGCCCTGCACCAACATGTGCAATTGATTTCCTCAGGGTGAAATTTTTATGGGTGTTCTCTGCCTTCTTTCTTCTGACTGTATTGCAACAATTGCAGTTTAGAAACAGGAAAATCAAATTCCTTTTCTAAGTAATAAAAGACTTTGCTATCAATAAACAAAAAGAAGACAGGACTGCTCAGCTAAGCTGGTTTTAAGCAATTACAGAAAAATAACAGAGCCCGGGCTTTCTTTGCTGTCTAAAGCCTTCATTATCTCACAGGGGCTTTAAGCTTTTGTCTTGTCAATTTATCTCTTTGCAAATAAACAAACCATTTCATCTGTGATCAGTGATGATAAAACTATAATTTACCTAATGTTCCAGAAAGTTACCAAAACACTGTTCTATACAGTGCTGCCACAGATTCTTATGGGAATGAGGGCAAGCAACGCAGCGTGTGCATGTTACCAGGACATGAGTGCAGGCTGACGCCAAGCTGCAGAGCTACTCTGTCACAAAGCCAGTATTTGGCGGTCTTGAACTCTCTGAGAACACCATGAAAAGTGTTAACCACAGTAGACCTTCTCTGAGGTCAGTGTGCTTCTGCTCCCTTCAAGGCCTTCCTATCCAGGGGCCTGTGGGATCCGAAGGCACATGAGCACACACACTCCCACTGGAAGAATAAAGAGTCTGGAACTCAGACTGCCCTTGACTCTGTCTGAGTCACTCCTTCCCACTGATGAACTATGGGAGCCTGGACAAATACATCAACTTCTCTAAGGTTTGTTTGCCTTTTCTACAAAATAAAAATAGTATTCCTTCCCTTGCAGACACAAGTTGGATGCCTGGTTGAAAAAAAAACAAACCAGCTGTGCTATTATTACTCTTTGTGGCTTCTCTTGACTTTTTTTCCAGTTCACGTGGTGCCTCTAGAAGAGAACAAAGAGACAAAGAGTATCTTCTGCAGAAATGATGGCTATACACCACAGAGCCAAAGGCGCCAACCGCGGCTCTCCCTGTTCATGCCTCCCATCGAGCGGTTAGAGCCTGTATCCTATTATAAATTGTCCTACTTTAATCAACAGGTAACCGGAGCCTTTCTCACACTCCAGCTTAGTGGTTCTCAGCCTTCCTAATGCTGTGACCCTTTACTACAGTTCCTCATGTTGTGGTGATCCGCGGCCATTAAATTATTTCATTGCTACTTCATAACTATAATTTATGAATCATAATGTAAATACATGATATGCTGGATATCTAATACGCAACCTCCAAAGGGGTCACCCCAAACATAGACACCCTCACCAAAGCCTTCTGACACTGAAAGACGTTTTCAGAGTGAGACCTTTATTTTTTTTTTTTTAAATTATAAATTTCCTCCTTAGTACTTATAAGTAAACCCACCGCAGATATACAAAATTCCTCATAACAGATAAGCCTGGGACTCACTTTCTGTACCAGCAAACAAGGAAGCATTCACATATGGCCTTTCTAACCTGAGCCAGTGAGACAGAAATCCAAATCCACTACAATGTATCCTATACATTGCTTTACGTTTAGAGAGGGTGAATGCAAAGCTAGCCTCCCAAGCCCTGAGTCACAGGTTGCTGTGGGTGGTCCCAGAACAGAGAGAGCAGGCACAGAGCCAGAGACACAGAGCTGTACTTCTCAGAGATGCAGGAAATGAAGGAGACACGTCCCACCTCCAGGTGATCTCCAACAGACCTGAACTTCTTGAGAATTAGCACCACAGGCCGAGTCACGGATGTGCATGCGCCTGTTATAGAACTGGACTTGATGCAAAATCTTTCTCTAACTCAATTTTGCTGCAGCTTGGCAGTTAGAACCTATTATCTTCTCACGTGGACTACTAAGCCCTTAAGATCCTCACATGGTAATCTAGCTTCTGAGAGCAAAGAGAAGAGCAAGGACAGGGTCTTTCCCTACAAACATCTCAAATACCTTTGCTCTCAACACCAGAGAAGATCCCGGGTTGTGGAGTTCATAGATGCACAAACACTGGTTGTTTATTTGAGTGGCTGGCTTATCGCCAGCATTTTGCTTTCTCCTTTGGACTTACATAGCCATAATTTTCACCTAAAAGTAGCTTGCTTTGCATACAGATACACTCCTGAAATCCATCTACATATTGAGTTATATAAAATCGATCCATTCCAGTGAATTATAAAATAATAAATAGGAAACACAGAATGATATGTGGTTTGATGAGATTAGGATCCTGTGTATCATCCCTTGTTTGCTCCAGGTTTGAGGCCTCTATTCACTGTAAGGCAATCTGACTGCCTCGGGGTGGGCTGCTGCAGGCCTATCTCTCCAGCACATCAGCTTTCCACTTCCTTTCATAGGGAAACTTGTTGATTCACACCTTCAAGCCTCATCTCTTGGTGAGACACACTACCTGCTCCCTACCCATCAGCCCCAGTCATCAATGTGTTTTATGCTCAGTTGTGAAATCGCCCAAAGGTCCCATCACCATTAGCAAGTCAAAGTCCTGTAACTCGCAGCATATTCTGCCAGGCTTTTTCTAACCCCATACTTTTTTCTTGGTGTTGCTGCTCAGCATTGGAGAATGAACCTGGGGCTTCATACATGCTTAGTAGAGCATTCGAACGCTGAGCTACATCTCCAGCCCCACTGGCTTTTGTGTTGGAGGTGAGACAGGATCTCATGCAGGCCAGCCTGGCTTTGAACTTGATATGTAACCAAGACTGGCTTTCCTCTCCTAATCTTCCTGCCTTAGACTGCTAGGATTAGAGGCACACACTACTCCCATGCCTAGCTCACAGACCTCTTTTTACTTCTCATTTTGAAACACAGCCTCACTAAGTTGCTCTGACTGGCCTTGAATCCATTCTGTAGTCCAGGTTGACCTTGAACTTTTAATCTTCTTACCTCGACCTCCCAAGCAGCTGGAATCACTGGCCTACACCAGCTGGCCCAGCGTCTATATTCTTTAACGTTAATCTTGGATGATGCCCCAGCTTCATCTCAAATCATATGCCTTCACTAGAAGCACAACTCTTCTAAGACGGCTTCTGTTACTGAGAGGCCATCTTTGGTTCAGGCTCCATCTTTGAAAACCTGACCTAAGGTTGAACTCCAGTTAACCAACAAGCCTACACCTAGAACTAGTTTCCAGGTTACTTCCCAATGAGCCTGAACCTAGTACTAGTTTCCAAGTCACTCCCTAACAATCACCAATCAGGAGGAAAGCAGAAGTTTAAGTTTGGGGTTTGGCTCCCAACACCAGCCAATTATTTTAAAGGGCAACAAATTCCATAGTAGCCCCTCAATCGGACTGTGCCAGGCTAGAAACCCCCTTGCTCACTTGCTTGTCTCTATGAATGCTTGCCTGAGACTGGGTTTGGGGCTGTACACTCGTGTCCTGTGGCATCAGGGCTGGTGGTGAGCCCAAGCTCAAGCTTGAATAAAAAGACCCCAGTGCAACTGCATAGGAGTCGGCTCCTTGTTAGTCTTTTGGGGTTCTTGAAAACTTAACAGGCACAACATTACTATCTTATGGGTGATAAGATGTTTAGTTTTTTAAATCTCTAAACACCAATGGGAAAACATGTGTTATAACCTTTGGCCTACTTCCTATGCACCAATGGGAAGAACATGTTATAACCTTTCTTATGCACCATTTTACATCTAAAAATCCTTCTGCCATCTTCCTGCCAAATTCAACATTGTTCAAAAAGCAAACATCAGTCAGATGGAAATGAAGAAATTCAATGCTCTGAGACACCAAACAAATCCCTGGAGGAGGAGCAGCAGGAACATCTTGGCACAAGGACCCTAAAACCACAAGCTATGGAGTCCTTGATCTGAGGTTTGCGGTCACTTGGAAGAAGGCTTTCACACTCAGCTTTGTACCGTTTCCTCTGAAACCTCTTTTGTTGATCCTCCACACTGCACCTTGGCTGCACCATACGCTTCTGATATGGCTGTCAGATGACCTGAGCTGTGGACAGAGGCCAGGTAGAGAGCAGTTATCAAATATATTACTGTATCTGTGTATGGTACCTGTTCAACACATGTCTGAGCAACACATGTCTGATCAACACATGTCTGATCAACACATGTCTGAAGATGTGATTTATCTACTGAAGCCTGTGACCCTGCAGGTTTCTGTGGTAAGACAGAACTGAGTGTCTTCAAAGGTTTAGATAAGTGGGTACCATGTTTTCTTATGTGTCCTGTACATCCTCTAAACTTGAGTGAACAGATCAGCCTGTATCCCATCATAGGCCTTGTTTCAAAGTCTTCCTGTCCATTCTGGTACGGTCAACTAGAACCATATTTGCAGTTAACTCCAATGAGTAAGAAAGGTAGATTTTATGAGGTGGAGACAGGACATGAAGTTCAGCTGGTGTGGTACCCACTCAATCATGGCTGCCTGCTATAGAATTATGTTTTCTGTGACACCTCACCTACAATAATAAGACCCAAAGAGTGGCATTAATGTGACCCCCCCCAAACTGTCCCCTACAACTCTACTTTCCCCAAGGTCAGTGATTTGTCAAACAGGGACATTGACTCTAAAGTTGATTTTGTTTGCTTGTTTGTTTGTTTTTAAGTCTATATTTGTCTCTGGCTAGTCTCAGAGTGTACATGGAATGATTAGACTCCATTAAAATAAAACTACTGGTAAAGAACATTCTAGACTCGGGAAATGAGGATTCTGGAACTATCACTGGAATTGGAAAGCAAGCCAGAAGCTGGGGAGGGAGGCGTTGCTGGCAGGGAACACTGGCCCTCCTTCTAAAAATGAGAAAGTTGGAAGGAACTGGAGTGGGGGGACATCAACCTCCACATGCTTCATAAATAACAAGCAAAGGAAGCAGGATTACAGTGTCAAGACTTTCCTAGGATCAACTCCCAAAGAGACTGAGGTAGGCTGGGAGATCCACCCCCAAGCCAAGCCATGGAGCAAGAACCTAAGTTTACAGGAAATTCGGTTCATAGAAAGAAAAGCTACTATAACTCTAACAAGTGCAGGTAGAAACTTTCTGTATTTCTTGGATCACTAAGATCATGGCCTCAGACACTGCCAACTGTGTATGGGTAGCTAGACATGTCCAACAGCAATATAAGGACAGACTGAAGAAGGAGGGGAGCACAGTTATAGTGTGGTACTAAAAACCCCAGCCTGCACTGAAGGCTCAGCGCCTGAGACACTTTCCCTTTCCCTCTGAGGTGCCAGGCTGTTCTCTGGAGGCAACACACTGTGTGGCTCACAGTTCATACACTGTCAGCTGAAGAGCTGGGCTCAGAAGGCCCAATACACAGCTGTAGCTAGGGCAGTGCCAGACACCGAGGAAGGAGCAGAGTGGTTAGAGAGCTTGGCTCAATCAGGGAAACCACGGGCCATTTTCTTATCACTGAATCTCACCTGCCTACTGCTCCCTGCCCTTACCACAGCCCTAGCCTCTCCCTAGAACCTTTACTTTCTGCCACTGTGATTTCCTTCCACCAGGCCTGCCTCTTAGCCAGAACTGCCTCCCCCTCATTTTCTCTACCCCTCGGCTGTCTGGACTGGGTTCACTGTTTATCCCACATCTGGTTGTAGCCACCTCTGTGGATGGCAGTACATCCTAGCAGACTCCAGAGGTCAAAGGTTAAAAATCAAACATGGACACTGACAGTCAAATGACCTTGGGCAAGTTGCTAGCCCCTCCCTAGCCATCATTTTTCTGTCAAATGAATGTAATAATGATACTTTTCCTCCTGCATTATGGGGTGAAGTTCTGCTTAAAAAGCACCTGGCATATCTCCTGCTGTGTGGTCACTTCCCAGCAATGGCTGCCAATCACCACTAACTCGTCCTTTACCCTTTCCTTAACATGGCCCCTCTGGCTTGCTGATCGGAAAAGGAAGTAAAGACAGGGTGGGTGGAGATGGGCCTGGGAGAAGGAGGCACCTGCCAAGTCTGGCCAAAATTTAGAGTAATCGAGATGGCCTCTGCCAAACAAGCGAGAGTAAATACATCTGGGGCCAAACACCTCCTGCAGTAGGTTCTAGATCTAGAGAGTCACAGGATCAGAGATCAAGATGTAAACATGCCGATCACTGAAGGAAGAGTGAGGGGAGCTGGTGGGACATGCCTCTCTGGTGAACAAGAGCTAGCTGACCACTATGTAGCGAAGCCAACCGCAGTAAAGAGGTCACATGAAGGTGTTTCTGGTTTCCTGCTACAGAATATCTGTGAGCTTAGAATAGGGGAGGAAGCTCACAGGGGTTCTAACACTAGGACACTCAGAATACATTCTACATAAACAAGACAATGAAGAAATGGCCAAGTGTCAGAGCTCTCTTAGGGACAACACCACCCCTCACCCTCCCCCCCCCAAAAAAAAACCCTGAGGAAGCATCACTAGTGGAGGACATCACTGGTGCTTAAGGAAACAGTGTAGTCTCACACCCCAACATATAAAGACAACTTAGTTGTAAGGGGCAGTTTTTAAATTTGGACTTTTTCAAACAATGGCTTAAAAATGGCAAATGAATGACAGATCATTACAAAATGAAAGGATTTTCTAAGGTAAATAAGAGGAAGAAAGGCATTCTGCTCAACTCTTAAGTCCATATTTCAGCAAACGCAACAAGAATGTATTTATATCAGTTTCCAAAAACTGAACCCCAAATTTACCTATAGATCTGTTTATCACCTATTTTTAAAAAATATAAATTAGAATATCTTTTTTTTTTGTTTTTTTTTTTTTTTCTTTTTCCAGACAGGGTTTCTCTGTATAGCCCTGGCTGTCCTGGAACTCACTCTGTAGACCAGGCTGGCCTCGAACTCAGAAATCCGCCTGCCTCTGCCTCCCAAGTGCTGGGATTAAAGGCGTGCGCCACCACCGCCCGGCAAATTAGAATATCTTATTTTAGGTATGGTTGGGTTTTTTTCTTTTGGGTTGGTGAAAGCAACCTCTCTTGTAGCCCCAAGCTCAGGCTGACCTCAGGCTCACTGTGTCAAAGCTGCCTTTGGACTCCAGATCATCCTGCCTCCTATGCTGGGGCTAAAGGAAGGTACCACTACTCCCTGAAACATCGTAACTGGGGCCACAACTGCTGCAGTTCCACACAGCTGCCACCATTCTCTGATACCTTTGTGTACTACATGTGTATATACAAGTATACTTTGTGTACTTTGTGTAGCTGGAGTCCACAGGCTTTCAAGTTGTCAAGTGAGTCTGCACTGTCCCAAGCATGGGCGTGCCTTCCCAAAAGTTGTGCCACTGAGAAGCAATGAACTGCTTTCTAAAGACAGGCTCTGAGGCAGTGCAACAACAGAAACTGATACAGGCAGCTGCTGATACCGGGCATGGTAATTCTTTGGGGGAAAACGCCGATCATCCTACTCTAAAAGGGCTTAAGATACTCTGTGCATTACTAAAACAAAAATACCCGAGGCTGAGTATAACTGTGTGTGTGTGGTAGGGGTGGGGTGGTATTTGGAAAGTCCAAAGAATACAATGTCATCATCTGGCTGTGTCCCAACATAGGGAAGTAGAAAGGGGGCTGGCCTCTGCAGAAGAGGCCAAGCATGTAGATGTCATAACTTCATAACAACCTGCCCTGTGTCAGCACTATGCGACAGCATTAATCCATTCCTGGGCTGGGGGCTAGGGGATCACTTCTCCCAGACAGTCGGAAGTTCTACTTCCAACACCATGCTGGGATCCAAGCTCCCATATGAACCTTTGGAAGCTGAGCCATATCCACATCCAAGCAGAAACAGAAAGCTTAAACAAATCAAAGCAAGAATGCCAGAGACGATGGTCAGAGAACCGAGGTTTGCTGATCAGGAAAGAGCCATCCCTAGAATAAAGAATGGTTAACACTGTTCTTCAAGGCACTGGAGTCTTCTTTGTGCACTTGCCATGAGTTACGCTCAGACTGGATAAGAAGGAACTATAAACATCCCATCACACACGAGAAACAGAAGCACATGGAGCAGAATTTCCTAGCCCAGGGTCACACTGCAGCTGGTAGACAGGAGAGCCACTGCCTCAGGGAGTCTGCTCACCACAGCTTACATTCATGACCACTACTCTGCTGCACCTCACTAATAAACCCAATTCCAGGCCATATGAACTTCATGCAAATATCCTTTAAGAACCCCAAATCCGCTCTTACTAGTTCAAGGCTTATCACACTAACTCTGGTACAATATTGTTTTTGTAAAAGCTGAGTAAAATTAATATCTTCCCAAAAAGGATGTGAATAACAGGAAGAGTTTTTAAGCTAGTGAAATTAATAAATGTGGGTTTTGGGTTTATAAATTGTTCCTCTGTGAGCTTCAGTCATGTGAATTTATTCCCCAAATTGTACTGAGAAAAGTAAAGTCTCTCCAGTGATTTATATGCACAGTGGTTTGGAAAGCATCAGCTACAGGTATAACTGTAATACTGTGATAGATGCCTTTAAGCTGTGTCCACTCTGAGGTAACCTAGGCCCAGGAAGACAAACACCATATACTTCCTCTTACTCACATGTGGATGCTAGCTAGTTTCACATTTTTAGGTTTCTGTGTTTATGTTGAAGTGAGTGTCAGTAGGGGCCAGGAAGTGAGAGAGGAGCCATGAGAGGTGGGGAGGTAAGGGAAAGGTGGTGTAGGTACCACATGCAATACAGGAGCAAAGGTGAGAGTGCTGAGATGCAGGCCATGGGAAAGATGGGCCAGTGGGAGGGACCACCAAAGCCATAGAGAAAACCTACCACATTATAAGCTAAGTAAAAACTATTCTTTGGTAAGAAAGAACTTGGGAAGACGTACCCTGTATGGATGGAGAATGCTGTTCCCAGAAACCATAGATGTTTAAATGGAAACCCCATGATGAGATGCTGAATATACATCCTATGAGTTGTTAGCCAGTGAGCCCCCAGGTGATCTTCACAATAAATGTTAATGCCATTGCTCTCAGTCAAACCAAGATGGTAAGACCCCCGTTGGAGATATCATACACCTGGGATACAGGATACAGATAAATCAAGCTGGAACTGAGCTGGAAGCTTTCTCCCACTGGCTAGTATTTTAGTGCCAGAAGTTGTTAATGGGTTAATGCAAGTTGTTATAAGGGGATGGGAGTGGGAACACAGAGAAGATGTTGACTGCCTTACTCGGCTGTGGACCCTGAGTGCTAAAATAACTACTGAACTGCCAGGCAAGACGTGCCCATTGATGCACAAGTGGCATGGTTGTTTTGGAGTAACCAACTGCTTTCTAGTTGGATTCCAGTCCCGCTGCACAAGAAGGAATTCTTACCTGGTCAAAAGACTGTCTGTGTAGGTCACAGGCCCTGGGAGATACTATACTACTAATATTATGATGAAAGAACATGAAGCCAAAAGCCTTCTAAATGCCTATATTTATACCTTAGACTAGTACTGCTCACAACTTGGGCATAAAAGCTTCTTTTCCAAGTGGGTGATAGTTCACACAGGGACTTGTAAATGGTCAAAGTGCTGAAGTAAGTGGCCACTGACTCCCTGGTCCTAAGCAGGATGTGTCTATCACATCCTCTGAAGCCCAAACCTGGGAACACCATGGAAAGAGTAGGAAAACTGTGAGATCCTAAAGGATGGCGAAGTGTGCTGTGAACACCTATGTCTGGGCATGATGTGGCCATCTCTGTCATGAACACAACCATCTACACAAGACTAGAGACGAAGAGGAGGAGAAAAGGAGGAGGGGATATTTAGAGAGAAGAGGATCGTTTGGAGTTGGAGGAAATAAGAACGTAGTTGACAGGGCTATGTGATCACAATGCATTGCATACATTGTTATATTGTCAAAAGATAGAATTTTAACAAGCAGTATCTATTCCATTACCAAAACAATTTGAATATATGCAAATTTATTTAACTAGGCATTTGTAAATTTAAAAGACATACTAATGCATTGCATACTTGTTTGATAACATGAACATAAAGTGCACATTTAAAAATATTTTTAAGACACTGAGGTAGACATTGCATTTTCCGACTGGGTCAGCGTATATGCTCCTAGGATGCCTACGCTCTCCTTTTGGGAATCTACTTAGATTCCTTTAGATCAAGGAACTTATCTTGGGTCTGGATCAACTAATGCAGACCAGCATTTTCTATCTATTTAAGATGCCCCACATCAAGACTAGTTCCCAACACTGTGCACTGTTACTTTGAGGATGAAGCTCACCAGAATGTATTAGAGCAAGCCTCTTGAGAAACCTGTGACCAGGTCATGCCTGTCCTTTCATGCCCTGGTTTATGATCATCCTCTAATTATTTAATAGCATGAACTAGGGCTGGTTGCTTCACTTCTGAGGGCTGGGCAAGTAGAAGAGACTGAGAAGCTACTAACCACATGGCTGCAGGCCAGAGTCTTTAACACGAGATTTAATGCAAAACTGCTCAACCCTTCCCCTTCATTTGGGTCTTTTTCACAAAGAGTCACCTCTTGCCAGAGGCAGCTTGCAAAGTCCAGCAATCCTTCCTCACCTGGGTCTCCTTGAAGCAGAATTTGAGTTTGGCTACCTGCCTACATAATTCAGAGATCTGACACCTTCACAACATGCTCATCTATGATTCTTGAGTTGCCATGTATATCAGAGCTTCACTGCCTGCCCTGCAGAGAGAAAACCCCAAACACATGAAAAGGCTGTGCTCAGGCTGACAGATTGGTGGGCAAAGAACCCCCAAATTATCTTATCCTTCTATGTCATCATCCAGCTGATAGGTCTCTCCAGCTAATCCCAGATGCTGAAAGGCAAAAAAGCTATCCTACTGTGCCTGTCAGGTTTCCTAACCCTGACAAGCCATGAGCATAACAGAGTAGCCGTCTCATGCTTGTCACATGGCAACCATCACGGTCTCTGGGATCCTTAAGTACTTTGGTTATTACAGAAAGACACATTCTGTTTACTGTTCAATGATCTTATTTATTTTCCAACTCGAAGCAGCTAGGCAGTCACTGATATCCACTAGATAGGGAACTTGGTCAACAAGAACATGTATTAAGCCCCAAACCCTTTTCCAACAAACTGCCAATTACAATATTTGCAGAATAATGATCACTTCATTGCACCCTGAAAAGCAAGCCTTGGGTTCTGTCTTCTCCCAGAAACAAATTCGGTCCTGGTATCGCCCCGTCTCTCCCCCCTATGCTGATCAGGCCAGGTGTCGTTCTTCCCATCTAGCCTACAATACAGACTTGAGTGACCTGTCTCCTGTCTCCTGAGAAACAGGCTGTGCATCTCCCGGCCCCCCACAGCACATCTAAGAAATCCGTATGAACACTGCAGCAAGCCCATGCTTCAACTCCACAGCAGCAGTCTGTGCTCGTGTCTCTATCCAACCTGAAGAATATTCCAGTCTTCTCGAGATGCCCAGTTTCTCATAGCCAGTCTCAGTTTAAATGTCATTACTGCTGCAGAGACTTTCCTGTCTCTTTAGTCTGGTGTCATAGCTCCCTTCTCAACAGGTTTCTTAGTTTATAAGTAACAATTGACCTACCTTCTCTACCAGATCACTGTCTGTCTCTCCACTACACTGCAGGCTTCAGCACCAGCGCATCCCCAGTACCTCACACCTCGGAAACAGCACCTGTAGCTGTTGAATGAGTATCCTGACTTCACATCACATAGCAGTGGTCCTATGATATCTCCTATTCACTCATTAGTATATCTCTTCTATTTATTTCCAGTCTGACTGTGGGCCAGTCCTCAACATGTGGTCCCCAAACAGCAGTTCTAGCAACTCCTAGAAACTTACTAGAAGTGTAGACTCTTGGGCACCTCCTGGTACATGCCAGATCAGAAACCCTGTGGTAACAGCCATCACCCTGAAGTTGAAGAAATGCCCAAGACTATTCTGGAGGTTTTGTTGGGGTTATCTGTTGGATTGGAAGATGGTCTTAGATTAGAAGTAACTAAGAAAATTTGTAAAGACTTAGAAGTCAGATGCCTTGACTAACATCTTGTTAAACTGATGTCCAGTGGGCAGGAACCTTCAGTCTTTCTTACAGCAATGTGTTACAAATCACTAAAACATGAAGGAATATGTGTAGAAGAGTCTTCCAAATTTATTTGGCCACTGAATTGCCTCTTCTGGCTCCTTAGGAGGGAGACTCATTCTGGACTCTGAGACGCACATTTGGAAAGTGCTACTGTGGTGCCTTCCCCAAGGAGAAGCCTCAGCATCATTCCAGGCCATTGTGCCCAAGGCAGTGTTAACACAGTCATGCTAAAAATGTTGGAGTCACTGTAGCAGCTGCCTTAAGCTTTATCCATCTCCTTCTCTTTTGATCTTAGATTTGAAAATAAATGCTTACTATTAAGCATATCTACACACACACACACACACACACACACCAGTAAAAAGAGAACTCTAGTCTTTTTGAAAGCCTGAAATGTTTACAAGGCAAACAGAGAAGAGTGGAAACCCATGGTGATTCCAAGGCTGATGGCAGCTTCTAACAGTTTCAAGTATCCTGTTCTGTATCGGATGAGCAGCAGGGAAATCCCCGACTCAGAATGTTCCTCTAATGGAGCTGCAGAGAACCGATTCCCATCCAGGTCCTGATTTAATGCAGTGGGTGGAGATTCCTGATAATGAAGTGTCAAACTGTTCAGGTGACTGAAAAATTATTGGTTCCAGCTCACAATCAGTAACCTTGAGAAAGCTGAGCCAGCTTAAGAAAAGGAAGATAAAATATTCATACCAAACATCCAGTGTTTACTTAATCAGGGCTAATGATTGGCTTCTTAATAAAATTTTACAAGCTCAGTTGAACACAGAAAACATTTGCTTCTCTAAAAGCAAACAGGACTGTTTGCACTGTGACAAGACATCGGGAACCCAGAGGCCCCCCAGCCTGCAGGAGTACAGAGACAAATCTGTGCAGGAGGGGTTGTGGGGAGCTTCTGAGGATGCCTACATAGGGAAGAGGAGATTTGGGAGCCGCAGCTGGGAAGCTGCAGGATTTAATGTACAGGCACAGATAGACATTTTGGGCAGTTGTGCCAAACTTGGCACTCCATAGAGGCACAGATGACCAAAGAAGCTAATACTAAGTCCAAGGCAAGTCCAGAATATCTATTTAGGATGGCTTTGGGGTAAAACTCACTGCAATCTCAGGCAGCCTGTTCTTACTCGGGTTATGTTAAAATTCAACAAAATAAAATAAGAAAGTCCTTAAGGAGGGAGAAGAAAGATGAATAGGTGGAACATAATATTTTCACTTCTTTTTTTCCTGTGTGTGTGTGTGTGTGTGTGTGTGTGCGTGTGTGTTTTGTATGGTATGTTACACTATGTATGTGTGTGTGTATAGTGTGTATGTGTGTTATTCTGTATGTGTAATATGAGTTACTCTGAGGAGTGTGTGTGTGTGTGTGTTTTATATGGTATGTTACACTATGCATGTGTGTGTGTGTATAGTGTGTATGTGTGTTATTCTGTATGTGTAATACGAGTTACTCTGTGGAGTGTGTGTGTGTGTGTGTGTTTGTGTGTTTGTGTGTGTAGTCAGAAGTCCACTCTCTGGAGCAGGTTCTCTCCTCCCACTGTGGGTTCTGAGGTCTGAACTCAGATCATCAGACTCACTGCCCTGTAATTGCTTCCTCCCATTGAACCATGCCACTGGTCCCTGGAGCACAGGATTTTTAATAAACTACTCTAAATTCTTCTTTACTTTTAGTTTTGCATGTGTGTGTCAGCATGCACAAGTACTGTGGCACACATGTAATGCCCTGGGGAGTCTGTTCTCTCCTTCCACCATGCAGGCACCAGCAACTGAAGGACATCAAGCTTGGTTACAGATGCCCTCCCCACTGAGTCATCTCACCGTCACTGAACTGTTCTATGTAGTCCTGTCATGATGAACATATGCCCTTATACATCTGTGTGGGAGTCATAGATGGCACACCACGACAGACCTTGAGGGGCTGAGTGTGTATGTCAGGTGACAATCACTGACTCACTGACTGTAATGAAGGCATCACTGGAGGAAGTGTCCGCAGTGAGGGGCTGTGCATGTGGGTGGGTGGCAAGGGCTATATGGGTACTGTTGCTAGTTTCTGCTTAATTTTCCTCTGAATCTAGAACTGCTCTAAAGATTGAGACCAATTTTCAAATTATACAATAAAATTAATTTTCTAATGATATTTTAGCCATATTTAGTAAAAGACTTAAAAAACATCAATTGCACGGATTATAAATTACTAGCATTCTGTTCCTGATAGAATTCTTATTGGCTTACAGAAGCTGGCTGACGAAGGTGGTGGGAAGACTTAAAAGCTATCCTGTCCTTCCCATACCCTCATCTGACATTGTCCCAGCATCAGAGTCCTGGCCACACAGGGGAGGCTCTCCCACAGAACACTCCTGCTGCCACACGGATGCTTTGCATGCTGAGGGCAGGGGCCCTGACATGCAAGGAACATGTTCCCTTAGCATCTGCAGATTAAGTGGAAATGAAATAGCCATGGTTGAGGAGATGCTTTATCTGGTTTTAAATAACTTAAGTTTAATAAGGAAATAACACTCATCAACTCAATAGTTTATATAAAAAGACCAGTTTCTAAATAAGTGTAAGACTGAAGCCTGACCATCTTTAGAAATAAGATATTCATACCACAGCCCCAAAGTGGATTTCTACATACAAAGAGCAAAACAGAGCAATGATGTGATCCTTCTAGAAAGCATCACACTTAAGCACGGTCTCCTGAATCCTTAGTACAGATGACGGGTGATAAAAGGCTCCCCCACATCTCCTGTTATACTAGCGTTTATATCTACACAACACACAAAGCGCTTCCTAACTGACATCCGTCCTCTAGAAGGTATGCTTTTCCTGGGAAGACATGAGTGATACAGAACATGAATGTTTGTTGACATGTGGGGGGAACCTTTGAAATCTATTATTTTTAAAGTAAATACGTGAGGGGTTTTTCTTGATTGGGTCATCTGAAGTAGGAAGACCCACCCTAAATCCAGATCTTTTGAGGTGAGAAGATCCACCTATAATCTGGGCCACGCCTTCTGGTGGCAGCCTATATAAAGGACATGGAAGGGAGAATCCTGATTTTTGCCTGTTCGCCCTCGCTCTCACCAGCAAGTTCACTCCTTCACTGGCATGAGAGGCTTCTTCTTTGGGATTCTGATGTATATAAGAACCACCTGAGACATCCAGCCTCATAGACTGAATAACTACTGAATTCTTGGAATTTCCATTGGTAGACAGCCATTGTTGGACTGGCTGTACCACAGCCTGTAAGCCAGTCTAATAAATCCCATACATATTAATTCGACTAGTTCTTTTCCTCTAGAGAACCCTGACTAATACAAACATCTGATATAAGAAGAATTATTCCAGAGTCTGGAGTTGAAGATAATAAGAATCTGGGCCTCTGAGAGTAAGAGGAGCATACTGCTCTTACGGAGGACCGAGGTTCAGTTCCCAGTACCCACATGGCACCTCACAACCACCTGTAAAACTACAGTTTCAGAGGACTTAGTGCCCTCTTATGACCTTCATAGGCCACAGGCGTATACATGCAGGCAAAACACTCATACACATAAAAATAAATAATTTTTAAAAAGAAATAATTCTTTTAAAAAGACCCTGCCATGAGTAACTGCAAGATAGATGACTTTCTTGTACTCAGAGCCAGTTCCAAGGTCACAGAGGGCTTTTACCCACTGTGGCAGAATGCTGGCTCCCTCAACATTTCTCTTTCTTTCATCAAAGAGATCCGAACTTTTAGCTGAGCACCTAAATTATTTTCTATAGTCAAAAGTGGTAGCATTAGTCGTTTCTTCCCCTTGACTTACTATACGTTCTTTGCTTTTAACCTAAGGTGTATTCTATTACATTCACATATGAGCCCCTCCTATCACAGAAGAGAGAAGGTAAGCAAAATACATGTATACTTGGGTCGAACTCTGTTGCAAATAATAAATATTACATGAATGACAAAATTGTTTTTGTATAAAATAAGTAAATTAAAATAACTTGGGGACAACTCAACTGTTCGAGACTACTAATTAATATGTACTGAACATTAAATGATATTGAAGAATATTTGCTAATTTTATTTGCTATAATAATGAGCATTGCACATGCATATACATCTGTGTGCGCATGCATATACATCTGTGTGCGCATGCACATACATCTGTGTGCGCATGCACATA
>NW_021604613.1:9023130-9055792 GCF_004785775.1 Grammomys surdaster
GCACATACATCTGTGTGCGCATGCACATACATCTGTGTGCGCATGCATATGTTTCTGTTAGTGGCTCTTTTTAATGGGAAATAAACACCTCGAATTTGGTATCACATAGAAGTCACAAATCTTTGAAGTGCAGTCTTTCACAGTTGGAAGACAAGGCTCTCTAAACCTACTTCGGGCTGAGAAGAAAGTTACAATTTATGTGCTGACTCCAACCTAACAGTATCTCTAACACTAAAACAAAAAGAAGAAATAACAGTGCCATGAATTACGACTGTTAGCCAAGGGCACAGGGCAGGGGGTAGGGCTATCTGAGCCACCAATTGTCACTGTCTTTGAGGGCTGTCTAGTGGCCTTTCAGGGATCTCATCTGTGAAGACATTCATTACCTCTTTAGACAGCCCTGTATACTATTTCTTATCTTTGGAGGTGAAATCTTTTTGCTGTAGCTTACAGCCACCTGTCATAATGACAGTGTCGTTCCAGTTTAACATGACAATGTTCACTTGAGCTGTGTGCCATGGTTTCCTGTCCTAAGTCTACAGCATCTCCGTTCCCTCACTGTCTTCCCCATCCTCACCACACACATAGACAGGCACTGATTTATCTCTCTCCTGGTCACTGTGTGGCCCAGTAAGACCATCTTCACGGTGTCAGGTTGCTGTAAGGGGTCCTAGAGTATGTCGTTACTGAGTTCCAAGTCTGATTTTGGAATCTCTAAGACAGGAACTTTGAGGTTGTAAATTGAGACACTGTTTTCTACCTTAAGCTCAGTTTGCTTGTTCCAGTGGAAGATTCTATAATGTCCTTAGTGATCACCCATATCATATCTGGGTCAGTTCACCTGGACATCTTAGTGTATACAATAGCTATCCCACATTTCTAGACTCTGATATACCACTCATGATAGAAGCAACAGAAGGATCCAGAGTGATCATCTTGGCATGGCACAGGTTCCTCAAATCAGCCTTCCAAACAGATCATCCCTCTTCCAGCTGCTCCCTGGGGAACACTCGCTTGACCAGCTGCTTCCTCTGGCTCAGCGATCAGTCCTCTTTGAGAACTAAAACATAGGTGACAACAAGGTGGCTCATCATGACAAATAAGTGAGGCTGACTGATGTCATGCACTTCAAGGGCTGCTGGGTGACGGAACAGTGAGAACCAATGTGAGCACAGCCACCGCGTCATCACGCACACTGTCTCCTGAAGCTATGACACGGGCACAATTAACTGACTCAGAAAGAAGACTCAGAACACAGAAAGGGCTGTGTGAGTTGAGAGAACTTCGTTTTCTGGGTCAGGAGGAGGTAATAAAGACATCAGAAAGGCAGACTCAGGATGACTAACTGGAGACATTAGTAGGAATAGAAAGGAAGATGAGGCTAGAACATAGAGAAGTCAACAGGAGGAGAAAAGCATATAACAGGGCAACTCTATATAGATGAAGTGTAGGGTCCATGAATAGTAAGGATAGGCAATCAAGTTTGGAGAAGCACAGAGTGGCCAAACCGAACAGCATTGCTTTCTCTACCAAGACCAACTAACCAAAGGGTG
Source organism: Grammomys surdaster (assembly GCF_004785775.1). Classification (NCBI taxonomy): domain Eukaryota; kingdom Metazoa; phylum Chordata; class Mammalia; order Rodentia; family Muridae; genus Grammomys; species Grammomys surdaster. Next base: position 9,024,684 of record NW_021604613.1, read on the forward strand.
GTTTGCAATGCAGAACTCATGGCCCATCTTAAGAAATGAAAATCAAGACAAAACGTCAGAAAAGAAAATTGAAGACATCGGGGCATACACCAAGAGTAAAGCATGTACCCAGGGCCCAATCCCCAGCATAATGAATCACTGGGGTCAGCTATGAAAGCAGAGGGTGAGAAGGAAGGATGGCTGGTATCACCTTCCGGGTCGCAGGTGATCCCTCCAGACACTTTCTCCCTTTGCATTTGTCATTAGCTTCACCTGCTTCCTAAACTACTGAGTTCCAAGCACTGGGTGTCTTCCCTCCTCAAACCCTTTGTTAACCACACTTCCTCTGCTTCTTAACCATCGGGTCATGACCCAACTGAATGAAAAATTGTCAATCATAACAAGTGTCTGAACATGGAGTGATCAAATTTCAGTCCAAAATCAAACACATAAGGAACCCGTGGTGTTTCTATCCAGCTGGCCCATGCTGTTCTTTACTGTGCCTTAGGGAGCGGAAGACACACACGCTACACTGAGCATGCTGTCCGGCCACACCAACAAACACTTCCTCCAACACTCAGCGTAGTTCAAGACTCTGGATGTTACAATTAGCATTTTTACTCACAAAGTTTTGGTTCGTTTAAAAATTTTGTGATTTAATGGTAGAAAATAATTTTATTATTTCCCTACTGCCATTCCTTAGCATGTATATATCAACTTAGTGTATCTTGGGGTTTCATTGTGTTGGGATATTTTATTTTAAAAATTGTTCTTTAAGAGCATGGGAGATGGCTTAGCTGGTAAATATTACTTGCCTGGTAAGCATGAGGACCTGAGTCCAATCATCAGAACCCAAGGAAAAGAGGTGTCCACACCTGCACACGAACCCGTGTGTACACACATAAATGTACACACAAAATTGTTACTTGAACTGATGGCTTGAATTTCACAAAAGAAATTGTTCAATTTGGATTATAATGGCATTTCCAACAATTGTTTGAAAAGGTCCTAAACATATACATGCCATTTTATTCTATGCATCTATACAAAGAGGCATTCACAGCATTGACAAGTATAAAAACTAAGACGTGGAAGATACTCTACCCTGCAGCATCAAATATTCATCCAAGATTTAATTCTTTATGTGAAAAATTTAGAGTCCACCAGGAGGCTGAACAGATGCCTTAGAGGTTAAAGCATTCATGCTCTTATAGAGGGCCCATGCATGCTTCATTCCCAGCAGCCACCTTGATTGACTCACAGTCACCTGTAGATGCAGCTACAGAAGAATTCACTGCCTCTGGCCTCTGTGGGCACCTGTACATGCATGCACCACCCACACAGAGACACATACACATAATTCAAAATAAAAATGTTTTAGAAATGCATCAATCGCCGGGCAGTGGTAGCGCATGCCTTTAATCCCAGCACTTGGGAGGCAGAGGCAGGTGGATTTCTGAGTTTGAGGCCAGCCTGGTTTACAGAGTGAGTTCCAGGACAGCCAGGGCTACACAGAGAAACCCTGTCTTGAAAATCTCCCCCCCCCCAAAAAAAAAAAGAAAGAAAGAAATGCATCAATCCCATTAATATACAAATTTGCCTTAATCTGAGCTAAAAGGATTTGCGGGTCCCATGGGGAGAGCAACAATACCAACCAACCAGAGCTCCCAGGGTCTAAACCACCAGCCTGGGAACACTTAGGGAGAGACCCATGGCTCCAGTTGTATATGTAGCTGAGGATGGCATGGTCTGGCATAGGTGGGAGAGGAGGTCCTTGGTCCAGTGAAGGCTGGATGCCCCAGTGTGGGGAAATTCATGGGTGGGGAGGTGGGAATGGGAGGGTGGGTGGGGGCACATCCTCATAGAAGCAGGAGGAGGGGAATAGGATACGGGGCTTCTGGGTGAGGGGAATAGGGAAAAGGGATCACATCTGAAATGTAAATAAAATATCCAATAAGAAAATAAATAAATAATAAAAAATTGCCTTAATCTTTAATGAACAATGAAAGTACATGTATACCAAAAAGGAATTGTTTTAGAAGAAATTTTTTGCCAGTAAATGCTTGGTTTTTATCAAACCTATTTTATATGCCTTTATACCCAGGGCTACATAAAAATTTCTTGCACAAAATATGTTGCAAGTGAAAAACGATTAAGAGCTCCAAATGACCTACATTGGCAGTAAGACACAGACAGGTTCAACACAGCCTACAGGCCTGTGAGAGTGGGATTCCAGATCTCCTTCACACACACAGCAGCGTAGTCGGGGTGGGGGGGCTCGGGAGCTGTGGGTGTGTCTCTCCACTGATGCATGCAGTCATCAGCAGCTCCACTGTTCAGCTCCTCCTCCACTCCCTTTCCTGGGGCATACCCCTCCCCCCCCACCCCCCCAGATACAGGGTGAGTCCTTCCTTAGCCTCCCTTAGCCACGAATGCTATAGCAGCTCAGACCCTGCAGACTGGCCTCCAGCATGCCCTGGATTTTTCCTTTCAGGGTGTATCTCAGAGTGATTTCTCATTTCTTGACTTCACTTTGTGGGCTCCATGATGGGGCCCACTGCCTTGCCACTGTTGTGTCCCTAACACTTAGCATAGAGTTGTGACTCAGTAAATAAGTGAAGTGTGAAAAAATGTCCCAAACACAACTTAGTAGAATCACTTTAACTCCCTGGAAGCTTGTAAGACCAAAGTTTATTGTGCTGACTTTTCAGAGGCACAGCAGCACAGTGATAACCCCTCCCCCCACCGGAGTTAGGTGTAGCTATATGACAGGTCACCAAAACGAAAGATGAACAGAAGTGACCCAGGAAAACCTTCCCTGGCTTTCCCCTGCGTTTATTGTTCTTTCTTCAGCCAGAGTGTAGATGACCCTTACAGTGACCCTAGAAACCACACATTCGTACCTCAGACCCCATGTAAAAGGGGGACACTCTTCTCATGTGTCGCTGAGAGAACTAAGCTCCAGATTTCAAATATTTACAAGTCATCAATGTGTTACAGAGCTCAGCCTAGCTAACTCAGTGACATAGCTGTTCACAATTCAAGTAATTTGTACCAATCAGCAACAGGTTGTTTCTTTTCCAAAAAGAAACGAAGGCCATTCAAAGGTCAGTACAATTTCCTGAGGTGTAGATGATTAAAAGTTCTGTTTGTTTGTGACTATTCGGAAAAGCTAGTAACCTTGCCTTAGGCTTGCCAGGGCTTGGCCCACAGCCACCAAATAGTCTGGGCAAATTCCTGTGATGTCAAAGCTCTTGACAGTGAGCTTGCTTCACAGCCTCCTGGTCACACCCCACAGGTCCTGGACCAATGCCCAGCTGTCTCTGCAAGTCCTCTGTCCCTGACTTCATCCCGGCTTACCTTGCAAAAACACATCTCAAAACACTGCCCTGTTCTTCTTACTGCCAGCTGAGGAGAAGCTGCCAAAAGACTTTTCGGAAAGCCACACCAATCTGGACAGCCTCAGAACAAAGGCTGCTCCAGAGGCTGCCCCTGTCTTGGACAGGAGCCACCCTCCAGCAGACCTGAGAGAGATACCTCCTTAGAGGCGGATTATCACCCTAGGGCAAAGATCTGCTTACACTCAAGATGGACTTGACTCTGTCTTTTCTGCTGAACGCTAAACTGTAAAAAGGACTCTTTCTCCCTAAGGGACCTGAGTACTTTGATAATCAGATTGTGTTAAGTGAATTAGCAGCATGTCCTGCACCTAATCAGCCTAACTCCAAGAAACTATCAAAAGAGTCACTTCTTGACCAATGCTTGTCTCCTTTAGTGCAGGTGACTGATCTGTTTGGAAACTCTCCAGATACAGTAGTATGTGTCGATCTTTTGATGGATGTGCCATGGGTCCTTTTAGAAATTCAGTGAAATACCTTGACCCTTTTCTCAGGAAAGTATGCAGGATACTCAAGCACACAGGAGGCTTAAGCAACTTCAAAGAGAGTGGGAGTAGCAGCTGCCAGTTCAATGGTTCATCCCAGGGTCATGGACTCCCTAGGGCAAGAACCAGGCAGACTTTTCCTACAAAGGGCAGAATGTGAGTGGGTCTGGCTCTGTCCACCCCCTGGGCTCAGCAAGTCAGTGTGAGAGCAGCAGGGACTTCGTGTGCAAGACGGATGACCACACTACAACAAAACTGCCGCTGGACACTTATTTCAACTTCCTATTGATCGTGCAAGTCAAAAAAAAATGTTATTCTCCTCATCTTTCTTCAGTCATTGAAAAAAAAAAACCGCTTTCATATCTGGTGATTCACAGGCACAGGTTGCCAAACTTCACTAGGGAGCCAAGGTACATTACATCTGAAAAGACAACTGGTACAGCTTCGCCATCATTGCCTTCTTGATACTGGCCAGCACTCCTTCTTTGTGGATACACACAGCAAACCACGGGAGTAGTGGCAGTCAGTCACTGTCACCAGGAGACATCACAGCCATGCAAGAGGTGGTGGCAGGTCACTCAGAATACAACACCGGGCACTCTTTATATTGTGCTCACTGCCAGATCTGTCACTGTATCTTGATGAGTATATAGACAGAATATAAAGTGGGGTTTTCCCCCCTTCAAGTTTCAACTCATAGTTTTTGCTTTTTATGATGAATGAGTGTGATTGACAGAGAAAGCATAAGCCCCTAAGTGAAACCGCTCGGCCATGGAATGGTCATTCTAACTGTATACATTCACAGAGATAGTTTGGGGCCTGAAAAGTGCTTACCTGGTTCCTTGAAATACTGTGTGATGTTTTAAGTTACGAGTTGATTAGAATAAGGTCAATTTTTGTAAACATACAGAATACTGTATCCTAAATTTGATTGTTTTTCTCTGTTTTGCAGTGTTGGGGGTCTAACCCAGGCCTGTGTGTGCTAGGCAAGCCCTATCCCTTGGAGTGACATCTTCAGCCCCTTGATCTTTAACCGTTTTTTTACAACTATATTTCAATATAATTGATTTAGTCTAACCCTAGAGCTTCACTTCATGGGTTTTTGAAACAATAGTCTAAAAAGCAGCCCAGAACTCTCACAATTTTCTACAGAGGTCCACAGTACACAAAATGTCAAGAGGCCTTGCTTGCCCCAGCAGAGGGCCTGTTCAACAACACCGTGTCTCACCAGTGCATTCACATCTTCAGTCTTGTGGATGAGCATGCGGATCTCCTCTGGATCGCCACTGAAGATTGCTTGGACCAGTGGTGGCTGCAAAACCAAGAAAGTGAGTATTAGGACAATTATTAATATATACACCTGCATTCACATGCCGATAGCAAGAAAGATGTTTGTTTGAGAATTATCAATAAGCAGGCATAAGTAACTAAGACTCCAGCCTACACTCACCAAGAATCTGAGATAGACCTTAAATACCCTGTCAAGAATAGGGCCAAATGCAAGGTTTCTATATTCAGACCCTATTGAGGTCTAAACCTTGTCACCGACAATTCAAATGTTGAAGTCACTGAAGACTATGCCTTTGAGAGCTGTTGCAAGGTTCTAGCAGAGGATCACAGATGCTCCTGTACCCTGACGGAAGACTGGTCCTCTACTCAGGGAAGGCCATCCTCTTCCAAGCAAATGTACAGCTTTGGGAGGGATACAGATTGCCCTCACATCCGAGAGGAGGACTTTGTGGGGGATATTACGACCTAAACACTTTCAGATCAATCTTCAAATCATCTTGCAATCGCTCCCAATGCTGCCGATGCTGCCAATGCTCCCAATGTTCCCAATGCTTAGCAGTGGGTTCTCGCCGTTTCACAATGACTACATAACCACTGGTTTAAAACAAGATATGACAAGGGCTAGTTAGAGAATGGAGGTGGGGGAGCGGAGAGGACCCCATCACATAGAAGGAACTATAAAATGTGACCCAGCTGTAAGAGCAGTGAGCTCTGTGGGATAAGGGAAGGTGTGCACAGGGTGGATGTGCAGAGAACCTGCCAGAAACCATCACTGGAGTGAGGGATAACTGTGGGAAAGTGTCGGGTTCAGGGGCTGTCTAAGGATCTTCTCCACCATTTCCCAGATGCCTACTGAGACCATTCCCTCATGGAACCTGAGCCTAAGCATGGTCATCACTGGCCATGTCCCCTCATAGGATGATTACTAATAGGGCCAAATGGCATAGTGACCATTCAACTCTACACAAATAATGTTCTCACTAAAAAATGGTTAACGGGCCGGGCGGTGGTGGCATACGCCTTTAATCCCAGCACTTGGGAGGCAGAGGCAGGGGGATCTCTGAGTTCAAGAGTTCAAGGCTAGCCTGGTCTACAGAGTGAGTTCCAGGACAGCCAGGGCTACACAGAGAAACCCTGTCTCGAAAAAAACAAAAAACAAAAAAAAAATGGTTAACGGTGTCAATATGGAATATTCAGCTTCTTTTCCCCCTAACTTCAAATCTTGGCAACTATATATATGCATTTGCTTACAACTTTTGTAAATATTTTAGTCCTAACAGGCAGCTGGATGATGGCAGCACCCCAAGTTTGACTCAGCATAAGAATCATCCGAGACGCTTATTAAAATAAGATACCTACGTCTCTTTCCTGGGAATTCTGATTAAGTTCATCTAGAGAAGGGGATTGTGAGTGTGGATTCTAATTAGTCAACACCTAACTCTCTGAAGCTAGAAGCAAACACTAACCTCGAGGTGGCTTTACAAAGAGACCCTTCCCATGCCTGCTCTCTTCCTGCTAACCAAGTCCCCAGCAGACCCACACCAATCTTTTCACACTGCTCTGTCTGCTGAGCTCTTAGCAAAATGCTATTGGGTGAGTTTCTGCCTAAACGAACATTGATGGAGAAAAAGAAAAAAAAAAAAAACCCCAACAGCCACAAGGCAAAGTGTAGAGGCAGAGTCTGGCAGGCTGTAGTGTCAAGCCAACAGAGGTCGCATGACAGCTGACAGACTCAGAGTCTGAGGTGTGAAGCCAGCACAGGCACTACCGAGCCAATGGTCAGTCACTGAACAAGAACACGGTGATCGGCACAGGACCTCTCACTCATGAGCACAAGGAATGCAGACACTCTGTAGGATTCATTAAGTCCTTTAGCTCCTCAGGTGAAACAAGCCTCCCAAGCAATGGCTGGATGGAATGTTCCCAAAGAGAGGCTTCCTGACACAGCTGCCAGGGAATGGTGCCAGAGCAGTTTCTAAGTGTGTCGAGCTTCCCAAAGGCCCCAGGCTTAGCTCTGCTCAGAGCTGCTTCATACCACATCGTCAGACACAGATTTCCTGGCTTCCACAGGAGGAAGCTGAGCCTTTGTATCTCTTCCAATGCATCCACACACTCACAACTGCACATATACGTACTGTGCACTTGTGCATCTATGCTTGGACACGTATGCATAGAGACACATGTTAATTCACTTACGGATACCTCTCACTCCCTGAAAACGTGCCTGTTCTCCACAGCCCACACCAGACAGACATATCTACCCCATTGTGCTGTACAGCTGTCGCCACTGTCTTCACACCTGTGAAGCCAAGTGCAACCAAAGCAGAACTTCATAAACAGACACTTTGATTATATAAAGGCTGCATGTAAGTAGTGTTCTTTTATAGACTTAGGGGACTCTCTCTTCCTTTCTCTCCCTCACTCTCCCTCCCAAATAGAACATAGTCAAAAAATACTCAGGGAATTCTTCTGTTCATTGGGAATTCAACCTCAGGTAAACATTTACTTGCATGATTATTCTAATTACATTATTTTCTCCGTAAGTGTTGGAGAGTTACACTCTGCCTCCGGTTCACCATTGTAACATTCCCAGTTTTCGCCTTAGTGGAGCTAAGCCTTAAAAGGGAAGCTTCACCTGCACAAGGCTGTGTCTTAAGCCTTGGCATGCACAGTTCAACAGGTCTCCCCTAGCCACAGTTGGCTCCATGTAGGGTTCAGTCAACTTCCGATCAAAAATATTAAATGGAAAATTCCAGGGATAAACAATTTTCTTTTTTACATTATACAGCATTCTAAAAAGGCATCACAAGATGTTGTGCCACCTTGCTCTTTCCTGCCTAGGATGGGAATACACTACCTGCCCAGGAGTCCCAGGTGCCACCTCAGCTATCAGATTATCTGTCAATATGTTCAAGTATTCGTTATTTACCAATGTCCCCAAAATCTAACAGTAGTGGTGATGGCTATTTTATTACAGCATAATTGCTTCACTTGGTCACTGATCATTACTGTTAGTCTATAAACCAAGCATTATCATAAGGAGGTACATACATACATGATTAAAAGGAAGCATCCTATACACTGGGTGTGGCACAGTCCATGGTTTCAGGCCCTCACTGGGGTTCTAGGAATACATACCCTGTAGATAAGGAGACACTGCTGTATTCTTTTTAAAACTCTAAATACCTTAGCACAAGAATAGGCAATGTAAGGCTGTGCATGCAGGATTCGGTGAACACTCTCTCAAAACGAGTCAAAATTGTGAAAAACAGTAATGGGGAAACACAGCAGTCACTTCAAGTCCCATTACTAGAATTTTCTTTGCACCTTAAGAGCTACAGCCAGGCAATGCTTGCACATGCTGTGAATACTAGCACAGTCCCCTGAGTGATACAGAAGCAGCTGGCATCTCCCAGCCTGGCTTCCCAGTGGCATAAGGGGGGCCGTATATGAATGGGACTTGTCCCCCACTTCCCTCCACTTCCATCTTTCCTGGAAGAGAGAACAGCCACATGTAGAGGTGACTGGCCACTAGGCTGATGACACTTGACCTGTGTGAAAAGCAGAGCAGAGCAGAGGGCTCCTTGTATTTGATGGCCATTGTGAGTTCTGTAGCAAACATGATAAAAAATAAAGACTCACCAGAAAGTCGCTTTCCATTCTCACAGCCCTTTCATCCTAGTACAGAAGCACTGTTTTTTGTTTTGTTTTGTTTTGTTTATTCTAAGCCTTGGAAAACAAATCAGGAAGAAAGGAAGAAAGGAAGAAAGGGAAGAAGAGAGGGAAGGAGGGATAAAGGGAGGGAGGGAGGAAGGGAAGGAGGGAGGGAGGGAGGGAGGGAGGAAGGAAAGAAACTTCATTTTTAAAAGTAAGACCTGTGAAACATTATTCTCAAATATGAAATAGGGTTACAATTCCACTAGGGGGCGCAAGATAGTAATTTGTTATCCTATCAACATACAGGCGGTATAGTTACAGGGAAGGAAGGGAATCAAAGGATCCCTTTACCTTTAAGAAAGTTCTTAGAGAGAAGCAAATACACACAGAGACACACCACAAACACACCAAAAACAAGTAAAAGAAAGAAAAGGATCAAACGGTATTGTTTAAACCCCACTTTTCTACTGAGCTATGAGGGCTGTTCATTGTTTCAGGAACTGTGAACAGACTGCATGGATAAACCCTAGGTTTGAGAATGTCGTTTGCATTATTTGAAAACACAATTTAGAGGACAAAGGAATGACACAATTGGTAAAGTCGATGCCACAAGCACGAGGACCCCGGTTCAGATCTCCAGCACTCACGTAAAACAGGCACAGTGCTGGAGGCAGGGCACAGAGACAGGGAGATCCATAGAGCCATTGGCCCGCCCACCTAGCCCAGTGGAGGAGGTCCATGTCCAGTGAGAGACCCTTTTCAAAAAATAAGGTGGAGGCCAGTGTGAATGCATGCCTTTAATCCCAGCACTCAGGAAGCAGAGTGAATGGATCTCTGTGAGTTCAAGACCAACCTGGTCTACAGAGTGAGTTCTAAGACAGCCAGAGCTTCATAACCAAATGAAAATAATAAAGTGGAGAGTGATAAAGGAAATCAATGGACATCAACTTCTGTCCTCCACGGGCACTTGCTCCACATGTACAAACATGAGCACATACATGCACCACAAAGCAACACAGAAACAAAAAACACAGTTCAATCCTTCTCTCAATTCTGCCATCCAACTAAGAATAAAGTCCGGGCTGGAGATGATGTTTCATTCTGGGTTCAGTCAGAGTGGCTGACCGGAAAAAAAAAAAGAGAGAGAGAGAGAAACCATACTGACAAACTTGAGGCTGCGGACATATCTCCTTGGTACATTATTTACCTAGCAGACATGAGGCTCTAATCAATATAGCAACAAAAATCCATGTGTTCTATGGAAACCACTAATTAGACTTCTCTGAACCCACACGGCCTTCCTGTGGTTAGCTGCAAGCTCTTTTCTATCTAAGCAGACCTTGGATGAGAAGCAGGGGAGAGAGGTTCACTGAGGCCAGGACCTAGAGCCAGGGGTCATACATCCAAACACACCTAGAAGTTGCCCTAGCATCATGCTGCATGTCCCTGCTGTGCTGCCTGTCTTTCACTGATGAGATCGTGTAACTACATGTAACTAAAGACCCCAAATATAAAATAGAAAATGCGTGTAGAAAAATGCATGCAGTCTGCATTCCGATCAGGGATGCTGGAATCAATCAATGGCAAGAGCGAGCGTTGATGTGCCTAACCATCTGCCTACACTTGAGCATTCTGGACACAGTGCATACCAAGGAAGGATGGGAGCGTGTTATTAGTACCTAATCGCTGACACACCAATAATCTGGCTACATAAAACCGCCAGCTTATACGAGTACCCTGGAACACTTCAGTAAGTAACAACTGGGTTTTGTATGAGGCAGAGCTTGCAGTTTTGCAAAAGGACAATAAAGTCACTTGGTTTAATGAACAAAACCTGCTGCTGTTCTTCACCAGCAGGCCCAGCTGTAGGATGTCCAGCAAGGGTGCTGTTGAGTGCTTCCAGACTGTAGATCAGCCTTTACCTGGAGAGCTCACCCCATCACAAAAAGATGATGGCCATGAAAATCAAAACTGTTTCCCTAAGTATCATAAGATCCAGACAGAATACACTCAGTCCTCATAAGCATAATTTTTAATTAGGGAGTGAGGCAGTCAAGTGTTTGAAAATGTCTCTTAGGTGGGTGTGGTGGATCACACTGGGAAACCCTGTACTTGGGTCATCTGGGGAGGTGGAAGGAGAAGATGGCGAGTTTCAGATCAGTGTGGGAAACAGTAAGTACCCATCTCTTAATTAATTAATTAATATAGGCTGGGACTCAGTAGAATGACAATTTCAATCACCAGAACCCACATTTAAAGAAGAAAAAAAAAAAAGCAAGGCCTGATGAGGCACCATTGTCATCCCAGTGCTGGGGCCAGGGGTCAGCCTGCCTTATCTACTCAGCAAGTTCCAAGACCCTGTTGCCAGAAAAAAGGAGGGACAGTGCTTGAGGAATGATACAAACATCATCCTCCAGTCTATGCCCACATACACACATATGTACACACACACATATACACATACACACACATGCACATACATACATACATACATACATACATACACACATGCACATACATACACACATGCACATACATACATACACACATGCACATACATATGCACACACACACAGAGACACACACATAAATGTGAACCCACAAACACATGAACCACACAGGAAGGAAGGGTTTCTACAGCGAATGTTACAAAATCAATGTTCATAATGTGTTATTTACCAAAAAGAAAACACATAAAATCCCAAGTTATAGGTAGAATCCCTCTACTTAAATAGAATGAAAAATGAAGTACATTTAATCAGAAACTGGGTAAATTGTTACCTAACCTTTTCAAAATGGAAACGACACAGAGGCAGCAGCTCAGCAGTGGGTTCTGAGGACCAATTACCAAGCTGAGGAACAGTCACATGCTTTGCTGCTCCTCTGCTCTCCAAGCTCCTCGAGGACACTCATCATCCCCAGAGGACAGATAGCCCGTGACAAAGTGAAGTCCAGGTATGTCAACTTTGCTACTAGCTACTGAAAGAGAGAGGTTAGGCAAAAAGAAATGATGAAACCACAGATCAGTTAAACTGAAACCTGAGGCAATACTGATTTTCCTGACAGATGATTGCTCTTTTACCACAGTAGGGAGACTGCTGCTGTAAAGCTTTGACTGGGATTCTCCTAAGCTGAGTCTCCTTGTCTATACGATGAGTTAATAATAGCCATTTTACAAGACACACTAAACAAACTGTATAATACTCTCCAACCATACAAAGCCAGAAGCCCAGTGTTCCTGCCATAAGGACTCCTTCTGATTTGGAGGTAAAAAGCTCAAACGTCTCTACAGGTGAATTTCCTTGTGTCCATCCTACAAACTGGATGAATAAAAGATCTTGGAAGATTTCCTTTAAGATTACAGAAAGAAGGCTGTAAGGTGGTCCATGAGGGATGGGCTAAGAGTAGAACTCTCAAAGTAACAGAAGAGTAAGTGGCTGGCCTCGAGAAGCACTGAGCCAGCAAAAGGAGTTCTAAGCTAATCTGTGGACAAACAGGAACTCAGGTCTTGAGCAAGAGAAAGGCATGGAGCTTTCGCAAGCATGTGCTCTGGCCACAGCATGTGCACTGGAGGAGGAGATGCTGGAGTCAGAGACCCATTGAGAAGATGATTGTCACAATTTAAGCTACTGCAGGAAGGTGCTTTCTGGTCTTCCTTGTGACAGGTTCGCCAAGTATGACCTACAGGGATGCAGTGGAAAGTAGGGACACTTTTGTTGTTGTTGTTGTTTTGTTTTTTGTTTTTCGAAACAGGGTTTCTCTTTGTAGCCCTGGCTGTCTTGGAACTCACTCTGTAGACCATGCTGGCCTCGAACTCAGAAATCTGCCTGCCTCTTAGACACTCTTTTCAACTCTTTAATGCCTGCTCTGGTCAGGGATGCAAGTTTGGCTCAGTATCTTGGCTACTTTCCTTCTTTCTTTATATATAGCCCAGAGTTCCTGCCCCAAGACACGAATGTTTCCAGGTGAAATCGAGGTTACTTCCTTTAGCTCTGGAATGCTCCCACCCCAACACACACACACACACACACACACGCTCCCACCCCACCACACACACACGCACACACACACGGAACCTCTGCATATGTAAGCTCTGTTTTGTCAGGCTTGACACTTGAGCACTGAATTGAAATCATAACATTTCAAAAATAGGCCATATCCATAAAGAGAAAAGGAAAACAAAACAAGGCAGATACACTTTGCCAAGTACCATATTCCCATCAGGATCTGCTGCCAACTACTCAAATCTCTTTTTTAAACTCTGTCTAGTTTCAAATGGCTGGAGATCTAATCTAAACCTTAGCTAAGTTAATTAAATAGCATTGGGGAGAGAACTTTTAAAGAGAACTGGGACCAGGGAGATGGCTCTGCAGATAAAGGCTCTTGCCAAGAAGCCTGATGCTCTGAGTTCAGCCTCTGGAGCCCACTTAACGAAAGGGGAGACTGCCCTGAGTCACCCTCTGACCTTCATATATATACACCACAGCACACGTGTATATGGGTGCATAGACACATAAACAAATGCATTTTTTTTTTTGGTTTTTCGAGACAGGGTTTCCCTGTGTAGCCTTGGCTGTCCTGGAACTCACTCTGTAGACCAGGCTAGCCTTGAACTCTTGAACACAGAAATCTGCCTGCCTCCGCCTCCAAGTGCTGGGATTAAAGGCGTGCGCCACCACTGCCCAGCAACAAATGCATTTTTAAAAACCTATTTGAGTGAGAACACAGTGGACCCAAGAGAATAGTATGTACAGAATATTTAAATCAGCATATTCTTAGAGAAACAAAAAGAACAATGATAAATAATTTTTAAGTTTCTGCTTTACAAATTTGTTTAGAGGCTTTATTTCCTAGCTGTTTTGCTTAAATTCTTTCTACAACTGTACCTTACAGGATATTAAATCACATTTCAAATATGGTGATTCAATCATGTTAATTAAGCCATTTCAGTGATCTTTGTGGTGGGATAGGGGAGACCTTAAAGATGACTTTAAGAGTTATAGAACACTCAGCAAAATGTCTTTGTTCAGAGACATAAAGCAGTTTTCAATTGTAGGGTCTAAAATGTGACTTTTATTAATAACTAATACACATCTCCCTTGTCATAAAGGATAATACATTTTAAATTCCTCCTTTATAAAAAAATGTATGCTACAAAACGGCCTATTATCATGGCATGCTTTTCTCATGGTGGCCACTTAAGCAGTTATAACTGTGGCAGGCTCAGAAGTATGAAGATGAATAAGGCAATTTGAGTTGCATTAAATACAAGATCACCATCTAGACACAAAAGCCACTCCTGAGGACTGAATCAATCTTGCTGACTAGGGAGGGTGGGGGCTACAAGTACCACCACTGAACAGTGTAAACTGACTTAGTCAAATTAAGTCATTCATGATTCTGGAAAACTCCACACTGGGCTTGTCTGAAGTCTATTATAATCTGAATTCTTTGAAAGTAGCAGCAAGCCAATTTTTATACAAGCATCCCTTCCCAAAGCTTACTGAGTTTCTCTTGAGCCTTGTCTTTCTTGTCTGTGGATTTCTCTTTGATCTCCATGAGCATTTTGTGGAAGGAAGATAGTGACAGTTCGGCTCTCACTGTGTCTCCACAGATGGAAGACAAGGGACTGCTGTCAGTCACCTTGGCGTCCTGACACTCTCAAATCTGTAGCCTGGTTCATCTCTGCCTACAATGACTGGAGGATACCCTGCTACTCACAAAGCCAGGAATATCACAAGGAACCAGAATCTAGAGTCCTCTCCATGTAGTCTTCTGAGAAGCATCTTTGGCTTCTCCAGCCCAAATCATGGCGAGGGCGTTCACTGATGGATGCCTAAGGGAAACGAGAAGACAGCAGGAAGAGAGAGGAGCCTGCGGGGCTGGAAAGCAGTCGATATGGGAAATGGGAACTCTTACAGAAGCAGACAGGCCTATCTGACTTCCTTTCAATGATACTGGCCCAGTTCATATTTACTTTACTTCTCTAACTACCACCCACCCAGCTACTGATAAGGGATGTTTTCTAGACATTACTCAAGTGCATTCAGACAACTACACTCAGTCCTGGTCCACAGGATTTCCTAAGCGTAAGAAGTTCCCATCCTTGCCTTGAGAGGAGCTCTAACATGTAACAGGAAGCACACAGCTGACACAGCATGAAGGAGAGAGAAACTGTGGCCCTCTGAAAGATGCAGCCTTTGAAGTAAGGACTGGAGGTTGGTGAGGGTTTAAAAGACAGAGTGTCAATGGTAAGAGAATGGGCACCTTCACATTTTGAAGGGTGTGAGCAGACAGAACGAGTAGAAGGAACTGTTTTCTCCGTGGAACATGAGAAGTCAATGGGATAAGATCACAGAAGTCCTTTGGTGCCTGCTTAATACATTTGGACTCTCTTCTGTAGAATTGGGGAGCTGTAATCTGTTTTTGCAGGGGAAGGTGACTTAAGGATTGTTTTGGGGGCTGGGGAGTCAGCTCAGTGAGAGTAACTGAAGCTCTTACAGAGGACCCACATTTGATTCCCAGCTCCTTCGTCAGACAGTTCACAGTTGCCTATACCTCCAGCTCCAAGGGGATCAACACCTTTTCCGGCATCCATGGGCACTGTACGATCATTGTGTATATACATTCAAGCAAGTACGTGCACATACACATAAATAAAAGCAAAGTGTTTAAGTAAAAATAAAAGAAGAATTGTACTTTAGAGCCAGGCATGGTACAGCACATACATAACCTCAGCACTTGGAAAGTAAAGGCGGAGGATTGGGAGTGCTAAGCTATCCTCAGCTACATAGGTAAGTTTGAGGCCAGCCTAGGCTACACACGACCATGTCTTAAAGAGTCTTTTTCAAATAATAACCCTGGTAGTAGATCATGTAAAAGCTAAGAGAAGTGTGACACAAGGAAGGAGATGACAGTACCAGTTTAGAAGAGAACTCACAGAGATGTGGCATTCCTCAACTATGCAAGGAAACAGGGTCTCCGTGACCAGTCTACAGATCTAAAGGGTACATGTGCTCTCCACATCTTTAGGATGGTATGAGCGGCCCACTCAGCTGGAGCTGCCTGAAGACTCTCACTGACCGTTGGCAGAGTGCAGGGCTCTCTGCAGTGCCAGACCTGCATCAGCAGGAAGTTGGTAGAACAGTGCAGTAGAGCTGTGAACCTCTATACTGGGGAAAGCCAGTTGCTGGCTGTGCTATGCTCAGCTGAGACCGGAAGTTGCTGGGCCTCTAAAGGTAGCACATCTCACATCTGCAGGACCTGTAACAACCACAAAAACAGCCTGGTGCTGTCGGTTTGAGTGTTGCTTGCTCAGTCCAGGTCTGAATAACAAAGGCGGATCCCCTCGTGCTATGAACTAATGAACAACAACAAATGGATAGTATCTTTTTCTATATTTAGTTCCCAACTCAAAACTTAGAGGATAAGATTTTTTTTTTAATCATGCAGTTTCAAAACCAGAAAAAATAAGGAGAAGGGGGCATCAAACCCTTACACATTGTCTCTTTGTCTTGTGTTTGCTAGGTTACATCTTAAGTAGTTTTTTTATTGCAACAATACAAAGTCGGGTAAGGAAAACCTTAATAACTGTCCCCACCGCCCATGATAACAGGCTAAGACACTCTTTGACACATTTCCTGGATGCTGCTCTTGTACACAAAACTACCAATACATACGATGTTGAATTATCACTAAAATCGGCTTTTACTGTGTCCGTCTCGTAAAACCCGTAAGAACAACATACCAAGGTTATCTCCCAGTTTAGCTACAGGATTACCTAATTTCTTTATAGCGATACAGTGTTCTAGGACACAGATAACATAGCCTGGTCATACGTTACACAAAGAAGAGTACAGAGCTGAAAGCATTTTTATGAATACCTATGGGATGCTATTTTTATAAAATACACAAAAGAAATGTATATTGTAGTCCATTCCTCAGAGAATGCCAGATAGAGCTGGGGAAAGAAGGCTGCCCCATGTAGACAATGCAAATGTGCAAACAGTGCTCCAGAGTTCTCCAGATCTGAGGCAAGAGCTGCCAGGTTTCCCTCTGCACCAAGACAGACTGCAGAGAGCTCAGAGGGGTCTCCTCTGTTCAGCCATCCCAGAAGCCTTGTCTAACTGACCAGGACAGCACAGAAGTCAGCCCGGGAAGGAGGCATCACTTGACCAAGACCAAGAAGTAGGCTAGAGCACACAAAAGAGGGGAAAATGTGTTTGAGAAATGAATGGCAGCACCAGGCTGCTGTTCAACATGCATGCCTGTTCAGCAGAGTGACACAGCGACCAGGGTCCCTGGGCTTCCAAGCGCTTTCCTCTCACATGCCCCTTGTCTCTACACAGCTCCTTAAAGGTGTAAAGGAATTCAAATCTAGGCATCCACAGCATTGCACAGAGAATGATTTAACATGTGATTTCAGGCAACACGAGCTTGAGAATGTCTCCTGGCGGCCTTCTCATCATTCCTGTGTTTACTGCTGAGCAGCATGCATGTAAACACGTGTGCTCACTCACACACACACGTTCGTCTGTGAGCAACCACTCACACTGTACCCCTCCATCTAGAAAGCAGCATGAACAACGTGGAAAAAGAACAAACCATTGAAGCTTAAGCAGTTATAATTTAACCAAAACACCAAGTCCACTTGTTTGTTGTTTGTTTGTTTGTTTGTTTTTGAGATAGAGTCTCATGTAGACAGCCCAGGTGACTCAAACTTAAGTAGCTGAAGCTGGCCTTGAATTCCTGCTCCTTCTGCAGCCACCTCCCCAGTGCTGGGATTACACCATGTGTCAGCACACCGAGTAAGTCCTTTTCTAGCAAAACCTCTGAAAATGTTGGTGTTGACAGTTACCCCGGTGCTGAGCTTCCTCTCAGTGCTGCAATTATGTTTATAATGTGTCCAAATTCATTTAGCTACATGTTTAATAGTGTGCTTTAAACTCTAACATATTTTTAGCAAATATAATTTGAGAGCTCAGTGCATATGCCGAGTGCACATTATGCCGACACTGACGGAAGTACCTCAGCAAGGAGGTTCCACAGACAGAACAAGTATTCTCGTAAAGTGCTGTGAAATACAAAGGCTGAGAGACCTACAGAGACTTCTAGGATTCTCTTTTTTACCTGGCTGGTCTAAAGTTGTCTATGAGCATATAAAAAAAAATTAAGAAAACAAAATTCACTTCCAGGATGCTAAGCTGAACAGCAAGTTTGAAAACAACATAATCTTGACAGTCAAACTGCAGAAAATCAGGACTTTTAATAAGAACAATGAGTTGAGTTTAGGTTGAGTTCAATTGCTGTTACTTCTATTTAGTAATAAAACTAGAAATAAAAACCATCACTGCCCTTGACATCTGCTACATGGGGCCAACCACAAAGATGGAGATCCAAGACACAGTATCAGCGTGGAGAGCTCTTAGGCCCCATGATCAATGCACTGGGACCAAGGTCACTCCTTTCCTGGTGACATCACATCGTATCCTTCACCAACATCACATTACTCCTAATATAGGCAATGTGAAGACTCTATTAAGACCAGACTTGGGAATCTGTAATACACACTTAACATCAAAATTCAGAAGTTATCTAGTCAGTGTACAATAGTCTAGCACCTTAAAATATATACTAGTTATGTATAGATGGTTCTTTTGAGATCATGGGCCATTGTTCTGACTCAAGAAGATTTGGCTGCCTTCCTAGCACCAGGGACAGAACTACACTTGGCCAAGACAGTAAAGCCAAGGCTGAGATAGAAATGGCCTACCCAGACATGTGGGGGCTTGTTCCCACTTGGAGCTATCTCTGAATACATTTGGCACTGCAGGACTACATACTGTGTTTTTGAATCATAACCAATCAAGAATGTGGAAACAAGGCCAGGAGGGAAATGGAAAGAAATTATCTGAGCACCTAGAGACCTAGGTTTGGGCTAACCTCATTCACTGGGATGTTAGGTAGCTAAGAGCAAGTCACATGGCTTGATTCCTCATGAGAAAACATGGGTTCAAAATGACTAACTCCCTAATAGTGAGAAGCAGAGAATATCTGATTTTATGTGGAAAACTGTCCCATGAGGAGGTCTTGGTGAGAGAAACTCACACTGACAGGACAGCAGGATCACTGCTTGCCACTCACAGCCCAGAAAGCAGAAGAATCCTTGTGCTTGGAGCTGGGCACAGCAGAGTAGTCGGCCAGTTGTACATAGTTATAAAACACTTCTTTTTTTCTCTTTTTTTCAAGACCTGAATAACTACAGAAAAGTTCTAGCTAACAGTTAGGTTAAATTACCTACCACCCAGTAAGCCCCATGAAGTGAAATCTTTTACATCAGTACTTTGAAAACCCCAAGTGATGTGTCTGTGTACATGGAATGTGAAGTCTGATTCTTTTGTGAATACCTTAGAAAAGTTGCACCTTTAACTCTTGAGTACCACTCCAAAGAGAGGATCAGACAACTTTTACTTCAGATTGTTTGTGGCAACACTATTGGTAATAGCAGAAATGTCAACACTGACAGAGTTATTAGTTAACCAGAACATACAAACCCAAAACAGACAGAATGCCCAATAGCACATGAAAAGGCCCATCAATCATTGAGTATTAGAGAAGCTAAATCTAAGCCATAATGAAATACCACTAAACATTAGTGGCTAAAATAGAAGAAAGAAACAGCAGACTGACAAAATGAAAATATAGGTGAGTATGTGGAAAACAGGTGTACTGTTGATTGTGCTTAAAAACAATGTAGCTGCTGTGGATAATAGCTAGATAGTCCCTCAACCAAGAAACACAGAATTATCAATGGGACCAGGAAATTTCACTCCTAAATACATAACCCAAAGAATTGAAAACCAGTATTCAAACAGAAACTTGTGGGTGTACATTCACAGCAACAATATACAGTGTAGCTAAGAAGCAGAGACAGGTAAGAGGTAGGAGTCCATCAATCAACATCAGTGGATGAATAAATAAACAAAGTGTAGTGTAGACATGTGGTGGACTATTTCTCAGCCATAGGAGAAAATATACTACATAATGTTGGAGAGGACAGCATGAGCGAACTTTGAATATTTTATACTAAATTAAAGAAGCCAGACACAAAAGGCTACATTGTTGCCAGATTTCATTTACGTGAAATGCCCAAACCTAGAGGTCAGGAATAAGAGGAAAGGGGAAGTGGCTGTTTAACGATAGAGTTTCCTTCTGAGGTAATGAAACGCTTTGGAAGTAGATAGTGAGAACAACCAACTGCGCTAGATGACACCATGCACTGCATTTAAAACTGTCAAAATGGTGCCCAAGGTATGTTTTGCCATATTATAAAAACACAACAATGCCTAACAGTGTGAGTGCAGCTTCCTATTGCAGAAGGACAGGATGCGCAGAGAGCAGGTTGGAAGAGCTCTATCGACACGCTGAGCAGAGCTGTGGCTCTGCCTCCCCTGTAACTCCTTGCATTTCCTATAATATCACTGGGAGTGTATGTGCATATTAATATGTATATGCACCTGTGCCTATGAGTGCATGTGCACACATGTGGACACCAGGGGTCAAATCAGGTGTCTTCCTCAGTCACCCTCCTCCATATTTTTTGAGGCAGGATGTCTCACTGAACCAAGAAGACATCAACTGAGCCAGCCTGGTTCCAGGGACCATCTGTCTTCTCCCGACCCACTGCCCTGTTCTGAGGTTAAAGTTGGATGCTACTTTGCTACTCTAAAGGCTTTTATGTAGATGTGGGGTCAAACTTTCTGCTGTGAGGCTGGCACTCAATCCAGTGAGCCATCTCCAGAGGCCTATAATACCATTTTTATTATATTTTGATAATATAAACTGAAACAACAATTTTAGAAGATATGACTTCTTGACACCCTGGAGCTCAGCCAGGCAAGATAAAGAGAATAAATAATGAGGACACTAAAAGCACGGGGCAAGAGGAAGTCAGCAGCATACCCCGTTAGCCTGGGAGGCTGAGGCCACAGTAGCTGGAGGAAGCCCATCCTGCCCAAAGCTGGGGTTGTGGCCCTAAAGCTGCAGACTCGTCAGCAAAATTCCCCAATTTTTACAAAGTTGGAAATTTATTCAATATGTTTCAAACACTACAGGCCAAATAAAACACATCTTTGGACCAGATGTAGCCCACAGACGCCAGTTGGTAAATTCTAGTTCATAGGAAAAGAGTTTACTCTGGTGGGGGAGAGGGGTACTTTGAAAGATTATAGTTACAGCTATCAGAATGGGGGAAAAATGGCCAAGTGGGAGGCTGAGAGAGGGGGGTTCCCCTCCAGGAGGTCAAACAGGACACAGTATATAGGGGGGTGTTTTTTAACAATACAGCAAGTATTCATCAGCTAAGAGGGAAACGGAGGATACCATGGCTGCAGTCCTTGCAGTGATCCAACGAAGTCTAATAACCAGGATTCCCACTTTGGGTTGGAAGGTAGGTTAGACATAAGGCTCTCTACTGGACTCCCAGACCTGAAATGACTTTAGACAGTGCCTCGGCGGCCTGCTAGAACTCAAGCTCTGACACAGGAGATCTCAGGGACCCTGCCCAGAGGTTTCCGTACCCTGCCATGGCAGTGAAAGGAGGCAGGAAAAGAATTAAAGGAAGCACAAGCCCCAGGGGCTCTTCCCAGGCTGAGCTGTACAGGTGTCTACACTACCTCACTCAAGTCCTCACCACTCATAGGACACGTGACACGGTGCCGTCATCTACAACCGTGTGCTTGAGGACCACACGATCAGGGTTTTCAAACAACCTCAAAAGCATATCTACAGTTTAACTAAGTTTGGATTTTGTGTCAGGTTACATTAATACCTAGATTTGGCTGCATGCACAAGCCAACCATGCCTAGTAGCAAAATCAGCATGATCAGAAGTCTCTAACCTGGTTCCTGAGGGAGAAACTAAGACTGTGGAGTTTAATGGCAGCCCAAGGTCTCTGCCGAGAAGATCTTTTACGAAGGTCTTTTTGGCCCCACATCTCATGAGTGTTTCCCAGAACCATGGTCTTCTTCCTACCCATTCAAACAACATAACGCCAATGCCTCAATGTGCCAGTGTGCTAGTAGTACTACCAGGACAGTCCCCAGCCTCTGCAATTGAAGGAAGGAACACAGAAGCAAACAATGACATCTCTGCATGAGGGTGGGGGTGTCAAAAAACAGGGGCTCCAATCCAACTGTGTCCGAGGGGAAGGGCTTCTAGACATGCTTTTGTTAAACTGAGACCCTAGCTGACAGCAGATACAGGACTCCAGGATAAGGGGGAAACAGTGGTCAGAGGGACCTTAACACACATAGGGAAATACAATCAGGCCAGGGTAGCTGGGACACAGGGTGTCATGAGATAAATGACAAGGTGAGAGCCAGCTAGAACGACAGGACAAACCAGAGGCGCCTCATGTGTATTATGCTAAGTCTTTGTCACTCTTTTCTCAAATAAATGGGAAGTGCGAATGTAAGTTTTAGCCCAGAGGAATGATATACTCAGACTACCATGGTAGAACAGACTAGTCACAGGATGAAAACAGACTGTGAAAACAGGGCTTCAGGCAAGGGACCACATGGGGACTGCTGTAGCAGTAAGTCAGTCAGAATGTGGTGACAATCCACTCAAAAGCAGGAAAGACACTAGTTGGCAGCAATGGCACATGTTCACAGTAATACTGTAGAATTGTAGTCCTTTTTATGAATGTTCAGGCTAGATATGCAGGACAGCCAAAAGCAAGCACCATGGAACCTGCTCTATTAGTCCCTGGCTAAGCAGTAGATGTCCAGAAACGTAATTTCAGAACTATTAAATAACATACAAAAAGTTCGCTGGTTGATTGTCTTTATTAATAATGAAGAGAGGATCTGGTTCCTCCATCAACCATTCTCGAGGGATCATTAAGCATCAGGACCACTCACTACAGTCGCCAGTAGCCTTCAGAATTGTGTTCCTAATAGTCATCATCTAGGATTATACGCTCTTGTCTTGTTTCACTCAAAGAAATTAAGAAGAATCTGCCTACATCCAAATCCATCATTCCTCAAGTAAAAATTCCTGTCTTTAAGTAGAGGTGGAAGTTAAACTAATAAATTAGAAAACTATCAAAAACATATTAAATGTGGCCTTGTGCTAAATCAAATGAAAATTCTTTTGTTGTACTAGGGACAGTAGCTAGGAGTTATTGGAACAAGTTTACCCAGAATGTGGTCTAGAATAGGCAACCAGAATGTTGTCTAGAATAGGCAACCAGGAAACCAGGGCTCCAAGGTAGACAGGGGTGTCTAAAAACTGCATCCATCTCTGCAGACTCCACCTGGTGTGTCCGGATGTCCTTACCAGTTCTTGTTATCCACATTACAGCTCGGCATTCCTGCCATTCCTTCACCCCGCCCCAGTGTAACAGCCACCCTCGGTCAAGCAGCTGTGCCTGCTACGGTATGCTGAGCTGCTTCTCCCTTAGAAGGGACTGCTATTTTTGTGACCCCTCAGATAACTCTTCTGACCTTTTATCATTCCAGAATCAAAGCCGCCAACAAGAGAGAAAGTGCATTAAATGATCAGCCTCCACCCGTGCCCGTTTCTCTCCTGGAACATTGCCCTTAGCACACCAGCTCAAATCGTTGCCATGGGTCCAAAATCACTGAGAATACCTCTTCTGGTGAGCCATCTTTCATGGATACACTCATTGCTTTCTTCAAGGTATATATGTTCCAGATGCTCAAAGACATACAAGATTTGTTAATTATTTTAGCTATTTCCTAACTACCATCACAGAAAAAAGTCTCAGAAACAAATCATGAGGTCAGTGGGTCCACAGGTGCCCTCCAGGTGAATGCTTGGTGTGAGGTGACAGCCACAAACTCCAAGCACCAAGGAGAGACCTAAGGGAAAGCTGACTGTCTTCTCCTTCATTCTGGGAAGAGTGAGCAATTCATCCTCCACCACCCCCTTCCTTCCCCACCTAGGAGAGTGGGGGTAAGTAAGTTTAAATCTCCAAATATGGGGCTCAGTTCCCAGTGGAGAGGTAATCAGGTAAAGCTAAGCCAAGCCTCACATCGGGCACCTGACTTCACTCATAGTTCTCATCCAATGCTTTCAAGTAGGTTCTAACAGTGACCTTGGAGTATGATAACCCCAAACCCTATGTAAGTGACCCGATCTGTCTGAGCTATTGGCCTGCCTCTCATTGACACGGTGTGCATCATCCACTCAGCTCTGTGAAAAAATGGGCATTTAGAATAAAGGCAAAATAGACTTAACAGCCAATAAATACTCTTAGAGGCAGCTTTCTGGGCTGCTAAGGAAGTCAAATTGCGTGTGATTCATTTTCTTGCTGTGGCTCACATGCTCATGGCTTTTCAGACATGAAAAAGAAAGACGGTCTGGGCAGTTTTTCAATGGGACACATTTTTATGGTCCTCAAGACCCTAACTCTGATTATAAAAATCTCTTCATTTCTTATGCAAATACCTACCCCCAGAATAGGATAAATCTGAAACTCACAGACAACCAAAGCAAACAAAGTCTAGTAGGTGTCATACTTCAGGTAAACCATTCTCCAAAGCCGGCTTGAAAATACCCCCTGGACTCCCCAACTGCTCTCGAGAGGGAGGCCACACGAGCAGAGCCGTGACAGTGGCTGGAGAGGAGCATAACACACAGCTAAGTCAGGTCAGAAACTGAAGCTAAACATGGAGTGAGAGGCCAAAGTGCAAGCACGTCCCTGCCCACACTGAGGGAGTGAGCAGTAAATGTCCTGTCCCTGCCCACACTGAGGGAGTGAGCAGTAAATGTCAGGGTAGTCTGCTGAAGCAGTCTGCTGAGAGCAGTGTTGAGGGGAAAATGAGCTTGTGAGTTAACCCACCCCCTCCATCTGGGGGATTTACCGATGCCCATCCACCATTGTGACCTCTGATGTATCCTGGGCTCTAAGAGACATAAAGGGATGTCCATCCACCATTGTGACCTCTGATGTGCCCTGGGCTCTAAGAGACACAAAGGGTTGTATGAACCCGACACCCTTTCTCGGAGACCATTCCTTACATCCCATCTCTCCCATGTGGCTAGGGTCAACTCTTCTCTGGGTGCCTTCTCCTGACTCCAAGGCCAGTTATTTTGTGGTTCTTACAAACACTGGGTCCTCTCTCTCTCTCTTCTTGTATTTCCTTCACCTGAGCTATGGTTTATAATGATGACAGACCCCAACCAAGAGAGCCAGAAACATACAAGTTACCTAGCCACTTCTCTTCCATACAGGTCCGTGAACAGCAATCCAGTGATGAGAAATTAATAATCTAAAATAAGCTCTCCTCGAGACTGATTTTCACAAGACAGTCCTCAAAGAGACCATCTTTATCATGCAGTCCTAATTTAAAGCCCAAATAAGGGGGGACAGAATTTGTACAAAAACTCATTTCCCACAGATTTAGTGATTGCCTAGTCAGTTTATTGCTGCTTAGACAGAATCTACCAAAACTCTAAGTTTCCCTCCTTGGTATCTACCGCTGCGTCCCTAACTCCCAGCACAGAGCATGTCCTCAATAACGCCACACACATAATTCATTTTAACTCACTCATGCTCATTCAAAATAGTACACTTGATCACTCTGCCTCTTCTACTCTAGTTTGTAACACGTGATCAATCAATAAGATCATCTCACAGAAAAACATCCATATAGGTAAATATTCTAAATTCCAGTGATGGCAGCGTTTTGTATCATACACGATTTGGCTCCAAAGAATTCAGTTATACCTATAAGAGAGGAAGAGGAATACACATACCTCCAAGCAGCAGTCAATGACTACATGCTCCAGAGTGAAAGAAAAATGGATACTCAACTCCACAGATCCACTGGTCTCTCTCAGTACAGTAGGAGCACACTACATAGAGCTTAAAGGATTCCTGATGTTCAGAGGCATATTTCAAGCAAGATGGACCCTAAATGCAAGCTATCTATTTATCTAATGCTCATAGAAATAGCAATGTGCTTTAACTCTATAGGCAAAACTGGCTACATTGGCCTCGAGAAGGCAGGTGGGTCGGCTGCCAAGTTGAACCCTCACAGTGGGATTTTAAAGGTAGCTTTGGATCTACAAGCTTTCCATATCTTGTAAGGGGCAGAAACACTGCCACTCACTCAGTAAGCATCAAGCCCTCTTCACAGAGTGATACATCACCTAAAATGAGGTTCCAGCGTGTAAGGAGACCTTTGGCGGAGGGCATTACTCATCTGCTTACGCGAGTGGCCTGTAAAAGAAGTGTGTGATGTAGACAGCATGACTTTTGGCACAGGATTGGGCTCTGGAGTACCGTCTTTCAATCACTTTTCTGGTTCTAAGAGCAGCCAAACTATCCACAAGGTGATTATTCCAGAAAGCCCACTCAGAATGTTGTTTTTGACCTTTTATTAAATAAATTAAGCACATTTAACCTTAGCTAAAATAAATCTACCTAATCAGATGATTTAAAAACCCAGCTCCTTAGAAGAGAATGGGTAAATACTTTCTCTACGCCAGCTAAGGATTAGTTACAGTACTCTGGGTGGTGTAATCATAATACCACTGTCAGCCTTTTGTGCTAAGCATAAAAATGTCACTGAACAAGTAACACAACTGGACCTGTTTCTTCAAGATCGACTGTCACTATCCAGCCAATGTAAGCCAAGTGTGTATTTTCATCACCAAGGCAACTCTAATGCCTTTAATGGCCTGGCTTACTAGATATTTTTAGTGAACAATCTTAGAGTTCTTTCTTTTTCTTTTCTTTTTTAAGAATGGTATATATCTCAACTACATCAACTCCAAGAGTCGTATATATTTACAGCATTAAGAATACAGAATATTTTATGCTAGGTTTCTTTGATGAAATTTGGGATCTCATTAAGCAATCGAGTCACTTCAGAGACAAGAGTCAAAGCCCAGGTAGAGGAGTGCTAGCTGTGCCCTCTGATGGGCTATGCCTGTCTCCACACTGGTCTCTTGTGGGCAGTTAACATACAGAACAGTTTACTGTGAGTTCAAAGTTTTCTGTCTAAGAGGTTTATCTTAGAGAAAAACCAAGAAGCTTCTTAATTGTCCAATCTCATGGAGATAATGAAATAAAATATAGTATGTTCAAATAATGGAATTGTATGCATTTATTTTACATGTCACTTTAAGCTGGATGTGGAAGCACTGGCCCAGAACACTCACGAGGCCGAGGTAGGAAGATCAACATGAGTTCAAGGCCAATACAGGTTTTAAGACTGTATCTCAAAAAATAAATTTTTTTTATTCATTTCTTTATTATATATATGTGAGTACACTGTAGCTGTCTTCAGACACACCAGAAGAGGGGATCGGATCCCATTACAGATGGTTGTGAGCCACCATGTGGGTGCTGGGAATTGAACTCAGGACCTTTGGAAGAGCAGTCGGTTCTCCTAACCACTGAGCCATCTCTCCAGCCCCAGAAATTTTTTTTTTTTTAAAGAATGTCATGTCAACACATTTTTAAAGACTCGGAGAAATACAAATGTAATATTAAATGAGAAAAAAAAAAACCTGAAAACCATATCCAAGGCATTTAAGAGGAAAAGTATCAAATCAACAACATTTATCTCTTAGTCATCGGATTCTAAGTGAATTCTTTCCTGTTTTTGTCATTTCTTCATCTGTATGTTCCACACTTTACAGTTCACCTATCTACCTCTAATACAATTGGGAGATAAAAGAAACATAAAAAGGAAATCCACAATGAGCCATTGAAGTTAAACTGCTTCTTAGCTAGGAATTCCCAACAGCTAGACCTCCTGCAGATCACAGAGACTCCCCTTGTGCTGGGTCAAAGTGGAATTCTGGGCTAGAAGCACTCACAGCCATGCTGAAAGAGCTCATGTGTGCTTGTAGCTCCTGCCCCAGTGCAGTTCCCTAAGCTGAAATGACATATTAAACATAACGGGGGGGAAAAACCACCCTTTTTATTTCACTCTGTGAAGAACATTAAAAAATAAACAGCCAATTTTTTCACCAGAAGGTTTTGTTTATGTGTTTGTTTGTTTTGGTTTGATGTTTGCCTTTTATGTTGAACCAAGAGAAGACTATTTTGAATGTTCGCTTGCTAATGTTCAACAGCTGAAGGTTTTAGAAGCATGAAGTCCTTACACAGGTGTCAGACACCCACAGTACTTCAACTGAACACTGGAAATGAAAGCATGTGAAGGAAGAAGTTCTGTGTGTCCCATGTATCCACTCCTGAAACCACAGATTAGAGAAAAAAACATCTTGAGTAACTGAGAATGGTCTTGAATGGCTACAATTAGCCGAGAGAAAGGTTTCTGGCTGAATGCCATATGCTGCCAATGAGAAAGCAATGTGTTCCAGGTTGGCCCGGTGTCTGAAAGAAATATCTGGTACTTCAAAAGATATGCATCTAAGTACTGTCACTAGTAGCCATTTAATTAAAACTAATGTCTCAGCATAAATCCTGGAGGCCCAAGGGGGATAGTTTTAGAAATCAACCTGCAATTAAAACTTTGGGGCTAATTAAGTAAGTGGCAACAGAGGCCTGGGGAGGAGGCACACGGATGCTCAGTAAAGCCTTTAACTCCAGTGGCAGAATTTATGACATGGCTTCCTCCTTGCTGTCGCCAATTTGTATTCAGTGTCACAACTCTGATTAACAGCTGCATCTGCAGCTCTCACCAAGCAACAGCAGGGAGGCAGAAAGAACTCAAAGGTTAAAATCAAACAGATCCAGGTTCGAGGATGGACTCTGCTCCCTGTTGGTGCCTGACTTGCTTAAACCGGGAGGAGGAAACACCAACCTCTCTGGTGAGCTACTGCAATCAAGAGAGCCCTGGGTGAGAAACAGGCTCTAAAGTCCATGTGGGAGGTACCATGTGTCCACTACAGCTTCCAAAACGTACTGCCTCATCTGAAATACTCCTGAGACCCGAGAGGAGAGAAGTTGCCTCTCACTTTAAGTCTCTAATGAGAAAAGTACTCTTCACCCCACATCTCAGTCTCCCTGGAAATCTAAAGTTGTGTCTGGATCTCTATGTGACCCAACCATGCACCATCCTGCTGTCACCACAGGAAAAAAATCTGTCTTTCATCCCTCTACCTCTCTCCATCTCAGGTGTGTTCCCTCCTAAATACTTGTAATTCACATATGCCTGTTCTTGACTGTCTTTGGCACTGAGGTAGGCACAGAACCCAGAGTCTTTTTTACAGGCACTGACTTAATATTAGGGGTGCATGGGTTACTGTGTAGAGAAAGCTACATGCTACCATCTCCCTCTTCTCAGATCTGGAAGGCACTAGGCTTCCTAACTCTGCGCTAATATCATCACATGTATAACTGCTTTCTCTCCAATTTTTCCCAAAGAAAAACCGTTCCATTCTCACAAGCATCAGTTTCTAGAAAGTTCAACCTCACTGCCTTAAAATGACATGAAATGCAAGGCATCCCTCAGCTGGCTTTGTAAGCAAGCACCCAACATCATTCCCCCAGCCACAGAGGAAGTGGGCAGACACCTACTTAACACCCCAGATAAGGACTGAGCATCTTATAAGCAAATGGTCCCAGCAGAATCATCAGCATTTCATATCATAAAAATATAAAAGGTTCCTATAAATGTAAGAGGAGCTTTGGGCCATTTTCTCACCACTGTCCATCTAAGTGGCCTGGTTTTGCTGGAAAATACTATCATTTAATATACCTTCTATTTCTTTTCTTGATCTAATAATCTCCACATTGTTAGATGTTACAAAGAGATCACAATTAATTTCCATTTGCTGGCTGGCTCCTGAGTTTTGGCCAGTTAAATCCCTAAAGGAAACAAAGAAAGATCCAGAGTATCCAATATAATGTAAGTACCAGCAGGGTGTCATGTAAACTAGAGCCAACTCCGAAGCTCAAAAGCCATCCAGCCACTGGGATTTTCACTAAGGTAAAAAGATCCTAACCATTTTTAAAGTGTTGGTGTCATCATGAGGCACCAAACCTGCAATGTTAGAATAAGTGATAGACTAGCTACTATGATGTAACAGTCTCCTGCAACGACAGCAAACCAGCCCCCTGGATCCCGAATATCTGAAAGCTACTTGAAATCACCAGGTAAAACGGTTTAAAAATTAAGCAACGTGAAAATGGCAGGATACTCAGTCCAAAAGAAGCTGTTTTCCACTTTTGTGGAAAGTCATAACGGTTCGGAATCTCTCCTCCCCAAGGTATACCCTTGACCTTTCTGACCCGTGAGATATAAAAGTATGCTGAGTTTTTAGCAACTATGAGATCCAGTTTTCTCACCTGCTAAATGGGAGGTCGGGAGACACATTTTCCTATTGTTGTTCTTCTTCCCAGATCCAAAAAGTCCACAGTTCAGCTCGGAAGACAGAGCTCCCACAAATTTTCCAAAAAAAACCACTTGAGTAATTGGTCCCAAGGGAAATCACTTTTGGCAACGAAGCCCTCCACTCCTGGTTGAAAATATTCATCCCTTCTGCTTCCTATTACTGATGAAATAAGATGGGCGAGGACTTAAGTTATAGACAAGAGGCTGTTCAGTCAAAACATTAGAAGGGAAGAGAAAGAGCTATCATGAATAGGACGAACCATCTCGTTAGAAACAGCAAAGAACAGAATACTTCTCTGCTAACCAAAAGACCAGCAGTGACACTCACACAGGAAAACTGTTTAGGAGACAATCTTTCAGCCATGTTTCTCCGAGTAGTAGAAACAATTACTATGACCCACAGGCCTCTCTGACATGTCTGGTACTGTGGGAACTTGCTTCCATTCCCAGGTACCTTTTCCAGCTCTTTCCATACAGAAGCCCTCTCTGTATGAATAGTTCCACATCTTTAGATTCAAGCAGCTGATGAGCAAAATACTGTTTAATGTTATATTTGAAATGAACATACAGATTTTTCCCTACCTTTATATACTAAGTTACTTCCCTCAGTAACTTAGTATAAAAACAATATACATGGCCAGCCCCAAGTAAATGTTTTCCTTTATAAGAGTTACTTTGGTCATGGTGTCTCTTCATAGCAATAGAATACCACGTGGGAATGAATGGGAAACTTTTACTTTTATGTCTGAAAGAGGAGAAAGAACCTGTGCACAAAGGAGAATCCCCCTTATCTCCCATGGGAAAACATTTTCCAGAGGAACTCAGTAATGCTGTAGCAGATGCATCTCATGAGGCAGGGGCATGCCTTGGAGAACACAGAAGAAAGAAAGAAAGAAAGAAAGAAAGAAAGAAAGAAAGAAAGAAAGAAAGAAAGAAAGAAAGAAAGAAAGAAAGAAAGA
>NW_021604613.1:9055892-9069732 GCF_004785775.1 Grammomys surdaster
ACTATCCTCTTTGTGCGGGGGCCGGGGCGGCCGCGGGGGGGCGCGAGGGAGGGAGGGAGGGAAGGAGGGAGGGAACATTGGCAGTGGACACTCACCTCACTGGAGAGGTTCCTCTTAACAAGCTTTGGAAAGCAGCTCTCTCTGCTAACCTTCTAGAGAATAACAAACACTCAGACTTTGACTAAGGGATGTTCTAAGATCACTTTTTCATGTAGCAGAAAAATCTGGGCAATAGAAATTACTCTGGAGCCAATTACAAAGCTTATGTAAGAATGAAAGAAACAGAGCCATCATTCTGGTGGCAGACCCCAATTCCCTCAATGGTTTTGCTGCTTCCTTACCATGTGTTTTTATTTGAATAGTATTAAGTCCCATTTCTTCAGGAATAAAATGCTTTGTCATTAATATGCCTAAATATTTTATTACAAATCTACAGTATTAAGATCGAATATAGAGTCAGCTCAGCCACTGTTATGTCCTTGGAACAGCAGGAAGTTTTCCCTCATTACTGCCTTCTTTAAGACAACAAGTATGGCAAGAGACAGACTTATAGTCAAGCCATCCTAGGCGGGCATTGGTAATTTGACTGGTGGCTGGAATCAGTCACAAATGCCCTCACATTTGCAGGGAGTCCCCACAGCTGGGAGGTGAGCTCTTCAGCTGACTGCTGGGACAATCTCTGGATAATGGCCCCCCACTAAGGCATTTCATTTGCTGTAGTACCATTCTCAGAGGCTTTGCTTTAAAAGCTCATCTGTTGACATACACCAGCATGGAGCCCCACACACACCGAGCAGAGTTTATTAAGTGGACACTCAGGAATGTCTGGACTTAGAGGCAGACTTAGCACTGAGCATTTAGCCATCCCTGTGGGTTTGAGATATATAACGCAAAAGTCACTTGTGAAAAAGCAACTGGGAGGACACATTCTTCTTCAAATTAACACATTTTCATTAAATTACTATAACATGACTGCCAGAAAAGGAAACTCTGTGTGTGTTCCCGAGTGGCCATCCATGTGTATCCTTGCACATGTCCAAGCAACAAGCCAGATTTGGGTGTCATTCTTTCAGTGCTGCCCACCTAGCTTTTTGAGGTAGTGTTCCAATTGAACTGGGGCTTTCTGATTGAGCTGGCTGGCCAGCAAGCCCTGGGGATCCATCTGGCTCTGCTTCTCCAGTGCTGATATTACAGCATATACCACTACACTTACCACTAGAGTTGCTGATCAGACAAGATCTGCAGAACAAGAGACGGGTCCCCTAAGCTGTCAGCTGCATCCTGTAGCTGCCCACCAGCGTCTGTACGGTATATGTGTATTGCAATCCCCTTGAAAGCATCTACTGGTACCATGGAAGCAGATACATAAAGCAGAGGATTGTGGGAAGGAGACCACTAGTCTTCCAGAGCCATAGCTGACAGCACTAGGTAAAAGATTAAAAAAAATTTTTTTTTAAACTTTTAAATTTAAGAATGACATAGAAATGGTGACTAATGGAACTAAATATGTTCTTTAAGGTCAGAAACTCTTAAAATAATGAAACTTATTTAAACCTCCAGGTGCCCACAAGCTGTTGGAGTCTACAGCTTTCAAGAACAATGTTCCATGCTTGCTTTCTTCTGGAAGGCATAGATTCACTGCTCAACTGGAGATGAGGGATAAAGTGTGGGAAAAAGGGCCCCGTCCCAGTGCCCAGAGCTGTGTGCACTGGGTTTGGTTTGCTCTGGGGTTGCCTCAAGCCCATCACAGTGCATTCTTCAATCAGAACACTCTCCTTCAGTACTGATTTACTATTGTTATTTTAATAAACACTCTGCAGACCACAGGCTGGACTCAAGCTAACAGATATCTACCTACCCCTAGCTCTCGAGTGCAGGCACTAAAGGTGTGCACCACCACTGCCTAGCTGCACTTTCTTTTTTAGGATTGTATTATTACTGAGTGCATGATATATGCATATCATGTTAGTATGATTACCAATCCCACGAATCTCCATGGTTTGTACTTACTTCTGTGATGGTAAGAATTGAAGCCAGGGCTTCACCCAAGATTGTCAACCACCACTCATCACTGAGCTGTGTCTCTAAGCCACAGCCACATTTTAAAATATTTTCTGTATACATGTGTAATCATAAACATTGTAACATTAAGCCAGTTGTGATGGTACACAGCTTTAATCTCAGTACTCTGGAGTCAGAGGCAGTCAAATCTCTGTAAGTTCAAGACCAGCTTGATGTACATAGCAAGTCCAAGACAGCCAGGACTATGAAGACAGAAAGAGAAGGACGTAGGGAGGAGAAATAAGGAGGAAGAGAGTAAGAAAGAGGGAGAAGAGAGGGAGAGACAGAAGAGTATAATACCATAAAGGTTCACATAAATGCAATCATGCCATACAAACCCTTCTGAAGCTTACCTTTTCCACTCAATATTGTTCAGAAAATTGGTTCAGGTTGGTACAAACTAATTTAGCTCACTCATTTTCACTAATGTATAATATTCATTGCATGAAAAATTTAGGAGCTGAAAAGATAGCTCAGTGGTTAGGAGCATAAACTGCTCTTCTGGACTCAAGTGAATTCCTGGTACCCATGTCAGGAAACACAGCCACCTGAAACTTCAGCTCCAAGGAAGCTAACTCCTCTAACCTCTGTGGACACATGCACTCTCATGTAATTACCCACAAAGATACACACACATAATTAAAAATAATTTTTAAATACCAGTTTCACTCTACTTCAGTTAGGTTTGCTGGCCGCTTGGCTGCTTTCACTACAATGCTATAAACAATCTTGTGCTTCTCCGCTTACACACAAATGAAAGGTATGCAAACCCAGGAGTAAGATCACAACCTAGAGATGTAATGTCTGCATAACTTCAACCTGGCCATACACAAATTCTCTCCAACTAGTCTGAACAATTTGCAGAACCAGGAGCAGCGATTCACCGAGAACTCATTCACCCGCCTTGCCTCTAGCATCTGTTTCTTTCCATATCAATTTCTATAAACTTTCTATAAATGTAGTTATTTCTACATGTGTTCACTACTATCCTTTACTCTGGAATGTTGCCACAGGTTGCACTATTGGGAGGTGGTGAGCCCGTTAAGGAGCATGACATAGAAGAAGGTCATTAGGTCTTTGGAGGGGTGCCCTCAGAGGGAATTGTGGGACTCCATTCCTCCTTCTTATGTGCTCCCACTATGATTGCTCAAAATCAAGATCAACCAAGTGTATTAGAAGGTACAGAACTGTGGGTCAAACCTCCTTCTTTATGAGTTAATTAGCATGAATATTCTGCTATAGTGACAGATAGATGACTAAAATGCATCAAAAAACTTTAATGCAAAATTAAAATGTCAATGAACAAATAAATACGTTTCCATAGATACATAAGGAATCCCCCAAAAGTAATAGATGCATCTCCATGTGTGCAACCGAATGCATTCAGACAAAGACATTTCTATCTGTGTTCATGAATCGGTGGCCTCTGAATGTTGGTTACAACTACAGAAAGGCTCTTGACCCCTTAAAATGTTCCCTGGATAAACATGTTCCAGAAAGCAAACCAAGTCCAAGACTTCATGATACTGATGTCAGAAACACTGACACCACCACTGCCATCACCACCATCACTGCTAACAACACCGCCATCACCACCACTACACTGCCAACAACAATGCCACCACCAACAGCACTGCCAACACTAACATCACCACCAACACTGTCAGCACCAATGTCATCACCACCACCACCATCTCATAAGAGCAGCTCTGCATGGCCCACCTCCTTACCAGCATGAAGATACTTAGAGGAAAAAATGAGAAATTGGTTGTTTTAAATTCTTACCCATAATTGGTCATTTCTTAATGAATTCATAATCTTAATCTGCTGCATCCTATTAAGAATTGTTAGAACCAAATATTGCATTTCCAAGCTCTTACCAATGGGCCAGGTAGAAGGAGGCAGTTCTAAGACTGGTTCTGCATTTGTATAGCCACCTAGCTACTCATCAGGAGTAGTGGAAACGTCCTGCAATTGACGTTCCATGTGCTTCATGATAAAACAGCACCTTTCTCAGCTGCCAGGCAGGGATGATTACATTTATTTCAAATAGTGTGTACCTTATAACCATTGTTAGAGAATGAAAAGAGCTGACCTATAAGAATTAAGTGCAATGCTGCTTCTATTCTAGCCTCATTTAAAAAAAATAAATTTTCTATTAAAAGTAGGTAACTGGGAGGACCTTTTTGACATCTAAATCTCTAACATTCACTGGGTTGTGTAGATGATTAACTTTGTCATTTTTGTCCGCCTTGTCCTTTTCTATATATAAAAAAACTAACATCAATTTTTCTTAAAGACTCATAGAAGTTTTAAATACACCTTCAATTTTCTTCCATCCTCCTCCACCCCCAGGTAAGAAGTATAGGAGCTAGTAGCAATTTTAAGCCTGATAGACAGATTCCAAGTACCTCTTATCAATACACGAGTCACCTAACAGCCACCTTTATGAATCAACACAATTATAGACCAGTGGCTGGAAAATGCAAAGCAAATTCAAAGCTTATCCTGTGCCCAGGAGTAGAATGTAACACAGTTCTGAATCTCACCCAGTTCCTTCTGGCCCGAGAGAGGATTAGGTAGCCAAAGCTCTCCGTGTGCCATGGGGAGGGGGAGGGGAGAGGTGACCTTGGCTTTGGATGGACTCTGGCTCAGTTCTGTGTCACATGGTGGATTTGAGAGGCTGAAGAGTTTGAGCAGAGAGCATTTGTGTGGAAACCTTTAGTATCAGGTTCTTGTGGCGAGTATATTTATTTTTCTTTTGGTATTCAAGTATAAACTACAAAATACTTTAGCCTAATTCATGTATAGTTGACCATTTTAACTAAGTAAAAAGAACATTAAGTTTAAGCTTTTCTCCTTCATTACATATCACAATAAATCTACTTTAGAGAATCTGATCCCAAGGAAGAATCACTTACAATGGAATTCTAACCCAGAAACAAAACTAATGGTTTTACATTCATCAAAATCCAGTGTTCTCTCTTTAAAAAGAACTTGGAGGGTAATATGGTTAGAATTCTGTTTGCTCTTCTAGTCCTAGGAACATGTTCCCCAGAGTGAAAATGCACACCTGCACACAAGCTCTTCCTGGATACATTAAACTCTCTACATAGCTTCCTTCCAGACTTGATGTCTCAGAACAGAAATGCTTCATGGCCTTCCCCTGAAGAATCAGCCTTATGAGTCAATGACAAAATGTCAATATCTCTAATAACAATTTTATGTTTTCCAAGGCAAACAATCAGTGTCCTTCTCTGCAGTGAGCCGTGCACAAGGCCCCTGGTAAGAGACCAACAATATGTCTTTTTAAACTATGTTAGACTAGACAGTGATTCTAGAGTTGATCTAACACAAGCTGTACATTTGAATTCCAGGATAGCTTTAGCAATGCTGAAGCCAGGGGAAATCCCAACTAATCATCAATTAAATCATCTGTCAAAATTCCCCAGGTGATTCTGCTGCACAGTGGAGGGCACTGACCTGGCCCAACAACGTCATTCTGCAGTAAGGGCTGCAGAGGCCCAGAGTTGTCACATGACCTTCCTAAAGTCACACAACTAGGATTAGGACCCAAATCATCAGGTTCTTTCTTCTGTTACATCCCCCTCTTTCATCTCGATTTCTCTTGACAAATCTCAGAGTTTGGGCCTGCTAAACTGAGAGCTATCAGAGACCAATCAGTTCACAGCCACTTTTATGCCCAGGAGTTGGCTGTGCACCACATGATAACCACCCCGCCATGCTCACCCCAAAACAGCGGCCTGATTTTCAATTTACATTAATGGCTCCCTTTATTGCTTCCACCAACCACTGTTCCACTGATCGTTCTCTTTGAAAGAAATAATAACAACCGCTTCAAAAAAAAAAACTTCATTTGATGGTAAATTAGATTTCTGGTGCAAGAGTGAACTAAAAGCCTTCATATAAAGAAATAGCTTCAGGGTAACTTCTCAAGGAGAGGATAATTTTCTGACAGTGAGTGGCCTGGAGCTTTGTGTTCAGCAAGAGCTGAGCAGAAGGCCACAGAAGCAATGCAGCGGCCTGGAGAGGGGCCAAGCTCCTGACTGCTAGGGTCCTGCCACATGGCTGGCCTTTCCCAGGGTCTTCTGCACAGTTAGCCTACACAGGTGCTGCAAACACTTCTTGATAAGCACAACCTGAGGAGTGACACCTCCAAGAGGTCATCTCTCAGATGTCCTGCCTGACCCTGTGTGCTCAAATTCGATTGGATTATTATTATTATACATGTTCAGAAAAGTGTTCACCTTACTAAAATATAATATATTGAAGGCAAAGAGAAAATAGAAGTTCGACCTGTGAAAAAGAAGCATCAGAACATGACAGGATCAAAGGAAACCTGGACCAGCCCCGCTCCTCCCATTGTACGGTGACCGTCTCTACTTCCTCACAGACAAAGCTGAGACAGTATCCATATAACCATACATACCCCATGTGTGGGTTATAAAGACCAAGTTCAAGGTAATTTATGTAAAAACATACTTCTAAATCTGAACATGAAGAATAAAAGATTAAAAGAAATATATGACCAGAAGACAAAACACTCAGTACTGAAACCAGCAGGGTAAGACTGTAAGGAACAAGCCACACAACAGAGTCAGAGAGACCTGGGGTCCTGTCTCGCTGCAAACAGCCTGGGCATTCTACCTACTCCATGGAGAACATGGTGGTTCATAACTCTGGTAGATTGGCAAGGTTGGAATACAATAATCATGGAAATCATTTAGCTCAGTGCCAGCATGTGCTACGTGCTTAACAAATGTTAGCCATTGGTCACTATTGAGTAACAGTTACCACGGTGACCATCTCATCCCGTACCTTACAGGGCAGTGGTAAATAAAGGAACCAAATTTGTCTGTTGACTCCTAGAAAGCACTCTGTGTGTGGACCTCATTTTTTCAGCTATTAGCTCTCCCTTCTAATAGACACAGAAATATTAAAAGACCCTGTCTCCAAATTCTTCTCTTTCTTCACCAAGAGATTTTTTTAAACCTGATCTAAGTGGTTAGATGAGTTGAGTAAGTATCAGAGAGTCTACAAGAGTTCAGGCTAACTACCTTCCAGCTCAGCCACCGGCTGCCTTGTTAAATAGTCAGCACGGTTCCCAGGGTAAAGGCGGGACTCTTCAGTATAAATCAGTGTGTGCTACGGTGAAGTCAGGGAGCTGGTGGAATCTGGCTATGATTACCACAGTTTTCAGATAGAAGAAAAGGAAACAGGCAGCCAGCTGTGTTCTAAAAGTCTCTGTGACTGGCAGTGTGTGGCAGTGTGTGGCTGTGAGTGGCAGTGAGTGGCAGTGTGTGGCAGTGTGTGGCTGTGAGTGGCAGTGTGTGGGTGTGGGTGGCAGTGTGTGGGTGGCAGTGTGTGGGTGTGGGTGGCAGTGTGTGGGTGTGGGTGGCAGTGTGTGGGTGTGTGTGGCTGTGGGGGTATGTGACAGTGTGTGGGTGTGTGTGGCAGTGTATGTGTGTGTGATAGTGTGTGGGTGGGTGTAGCAGTGTGTAGGTGTGTGTGGCAGTGAGTGGCTGTGACCCTATGACACATTCACTTCAATAAAGAAACATAAGGTGAGAAAACTACACACACAAAAAAAAGAGCACAGGGCATGGGCAGATGGCTCGGCAAGTAAAGGCATTTGCCACAGGAGGGTGACAATCTGAGCTCCATCCCTAGAACTCATGTGAGGTGGAAAGAGACAGCCTCTGACTTCCACATTACCCCACGGATGCACACACACGTAGTCTACACCCACACAGAAATAAATAAATTTTAAAATTAAAAAGCACCAAACATTTACTTAACATGCCTTTTCATGCAAATCACATAAAATACAACTAACATTCTTCTCAGAAATACAAAAATATTAGCTGAGTTTCTTATCAAAAACTCTACAAATAATACAGCCTTGGGAGTAAGAACTTAAAATATGCAATGAAAAAAATGACTCTAGATAACCCACAGCCTCTCAGAGACAAGGCCAGGTTTTCAGGTACACACTTGGTTCATACACTTTCCTGTCTGGGCACAAAAATAAACATTCTCTCCAAATAAATTATATCCCTCACTAATTACATCCTTCAAGAGCATGAGAGAGCACTGAAGGGACGGCTCAGCAGAGTACTGGCAGCTCCCGCAGAGGACCTGGATTCTATTCCCAGCACCCACAAGGTGGCTCACAACTATTTAACTACAGTTCTAAAGGGACATGACACCCTCTTCTGGCCTCCAAAAGCTTTGAGATCATGCGGTATACATTTATGCAGGCAAAACACACATAAAATAAAAACCTTTTTAAAATAAAACTGATGCTTAAAGATATAATGAATTAAATGGTGGCAAGTTTCTCCTTTTGGTTACCAAACTTTAAGACATATAAAAACATGGTGCCTGTAATTTCATTAATACTAACAAATGAGATTTATAAGGCACTTACATTGTACTAGGCAATCCCTAAAGTCCATACAAAAATTAACCCCTCTAGTTCACACAACTCCTCCATGAAGTGGGTATAGTAGTTGTCCCAGATCAAAGGTCTAGTGATGTCAAATATTTTACCCAAAAGTCACACAGTAGGTTAAATGCCAGATGAGGCTAGCCTAGGAACAACGTAGAAGGACTCTAGAATCCAAGGTCTTAGTTGAGTTGTTTGGGTTTTGTTTGTGGCATGATCTCATGTAGCCCAGGCTGTTCTGGAACTTCACAATGTGATCAAAGGTGACCCTTGAACTGCTGATCCTTCTGCCTCCCAGAATAGCTGCATATCAACCCAGTTTCATGAATTACTGGTGATGATTCCGGGACATTACACAAGCTGGGAGAACCCTATACCCTCAACCCTGCAGTCCGACTCCCTAGCCACCTTGCAATAGTGGCCTCTTAGCAGAGGCCCAACTCTGCTACCAGACTCTGAAAAGAGCCTGCCTTGTACTCATTCATCCCGAGGCATGAAAGATACATAGAAAGATACAGTGAGTGCTGAGGCCCTTATAGAGGTTGTAGGAAGGATCTAACGGGCAAGAATCACAACACCCCAGAGGGAGCAAAGAACCAGCGTTGATTGGAAGAGAATTAAAATAATGCAGGTCCCATAAGCAAAGGCGGAATGCTGCTTCTGCTTGGAAGGCGGCATGTCATTATTACACGTGGCCAACACAAGCCCTCCGGGGCGATGCGCTGTCTGTGTTTAGGTCTTACTTAAAGATTTAGCCACCAAGAATTCTGAAAATGGTTAATACGGCTGCCTTTTCCCAGAGCACCATAAACCACAGGCTTGCCAGAATTAAATAAAGGACTGACTGTTCTCCCCACTCCTGTCTTAAGATGTCAGCATTTGAACTGTGTGGGGAGTCAGGCAACTATGAACTCAACGTTCAGGAATCATTCAGCCTGGATTGCAACCAAAACCCCTAACACCGTGACCATAGACCCACTAGTCCAAAAGCCAGCTGGGGACAGATCCAAACAGTATTCCTTCGCAGAAGTTTCTGAAGAGGAAAACTGTGTGGAACTAGGAGAGGATTCAGCTCTGTCCTAGGCACTGCTTCCTGTAGGATCAAGTCATAAGGCAGACACACCAGGGCAACAAAAGAAAAGAAACACTATAAATCCTTGCAACAAGTGATCAGCCTGCAGAAGAGGGATGTAACCGTTTGAGTTAACTTATACACCATGCCTCTGTGGGCTGCTCATGGTCTCCAGGCTGCGCTTGTAGCAGCTACACTGTATCCCAGAACCTCGGGGTGGGGTTCCCTGCTAGATCCTGGGTTATACTCTCCAAACTGAGAGAGACATG
This sequence comes from Grammomys surdaster, assembly GCF_004785775.1. Lineage (NCBI taxonomy): Eukaryota > Metazoa > Chordata > Mammalia > Rodentia > Muridae > Grammomys > Grammomys surdaster. The sequence goes on from NW_021604613.1 coordinate 9,065,764, forward strand.
GTAAAGAACACCTAGGAGGTTCAATAAAGACAAGAGAGTAGTCACATCATCCCTGACCCCTTATTCTCCCTGGGGGGTGACACACAGACTGTCCATAACTCAGTTAGTTGGCCTTTCCCACTGAAGGGAAAACTGCAAAATGGGCCCAGGAGGAAAAGGGTCTGATGAAATACAGTGTCAGTGCTGCTACACAAGAAGGGGAAGGAAACCAGTCCAGATTTCTCAAAACTAGACAGATGACTCGAGTCACTGTCACAGGCCATGCTTCCCAAGGAGAAATTCTAAGGCCGAGTTTTAAACCAATTAATGCTGTCCTACCCCACACGCCCTTCCTGGGCCCAGGCGACATAGATGGTGTCCCATGTTCCTCAGGACCAGCAGCTCTCAGCTGGAGGCAAGTAAAACAATTAGCCGACAATACAACCTCTCACACATACACAAGATCTAGGAAGATGCGCCTGCAGCAGCTGTGGGGGGGGGGGGGGAGACACATGTGACCTGAACTCTCCATAAGTATCTCCTATCCTAGCTCCAAAAAACATGGCACCTGGAGGCAGGCACAATTCCAAAGGCAGTTGTCATTCAAGATCTGTCGACACAAGAAAGAAACCTCTAAGAGTCCAGACAGGAATCCCTTGACTACTTGGAATTTCTATAACTTCAGTTTCTACTCAGCAAAGCCAGGTAGAATAAGGGGTAATCTGTAAGACTACTCAGGCTGTCTCTGAAAAAGACGGCATGACAAGGATCCATGCCCATAATTAACAACAACTTCAAAATCTGCTAACACATCACCTGTGCGTGTGCTGGGCCTGTCTGCAACGGCAGTCAGCTCTTCCCAGACTGTCTCTCAGCCCACTCCCTCCTAGAAAGAAGCTACCTCTGAAGACAGGGATCCTATCTGGCCCATGCAACAATCAGGCTGTGAGGCCCCTCTGCTGCCTGTGTTTCCCCCCAACTCTCCCTGCTAGGGTCCACAGCATCGTGGTATGACCAGGAGAACATGGCCTCATCCACTCTGACTCTGTCCCTCACTGTGACTCTTATGTCACTAGACTCCTTCCTGTGTTGTGTAGTGGTGCACTGCCACACCTCACCATTGCCCTTCGAAGCTCCGGGATATAAAATACTGAGTAGCAATCTGCAATGTGTGCCATAATTTCTTCCCAGATACTGAATACCTCCAACCAACAGAGTTACTAGAAAATACCTAGCATGGCCCTTTACCCTTGGGCTCTCCTGTGGGGGACTACAGATCTCAGCTTCAGTTCATGATCTCTCCCCTCCTCACCCTCTCCTCCCCCTGTGCTCTCTCTCTCTCTCTCTCTCTCTCTCTCTCTCTCTCTCTCTCTCTCTCTGCCTCCCTCCCTTTCCCTCTCCCTCCCTTTCTTTTCCTCTCTCTGTCCACTCACCCTCCCCTTACTTCCTCTCTTCCTCAAGACTAAAGAATGGTGCATGTGAATTCCTTAGCTATTGCTAGAGAATCTTCTACATGAGCAGAATTACTTTTACTTGAGTATTTCAATGTCAAGTACTTATTAGACTATTTAAAGGGGACTCTAAAATAGTTTAGGATTAAACCTCTGGACCGAGGGTATAGTTCAGTGGTAGAGACTGGCCCAGAGTGTGCATGGACATGCGCTCAACCCTACGGGAAGACCAACCTCTACCTTCCAAGGTCTTTAAAAGAGGCAGGAATAATACATCTCTAAAAGCTATTAAAAGATAATGTATAATAGATGGATGGATGGATGACAGACAGACAGATTTTTTGTTTCAATTCAGTCCTATAATGCTGAGATCTGCTTTGGTATCCGCACTTCAGTAGTTCCTAGCAGCTCACTACTAGAAGTGGGGCCTGTATCCTTACTATGGACCTTCTAAATGACTTTCACATTCTTTCTCTATTTATCACAAAAACAGTCTTGACCTAAATCCTGAACTACTAATCTCTTCCTGCAACAAACTACTTAGGGGGCGGGGAGACTCTGAGAAAAGAAATACAGAGAAAAGTAGAAGGGAAATGTTCTGGTGACTTACAGAAATACAGTCCCCCTGGGGAGAACCACTGTACAAACAGTCCTCAGTTTACACTGGTGGGAGGCAGAGAGGAAGGAGCAGGGTTCACTAACTATCCTTAACACACAGCAGCAAAGACACATCTGTGTTCAGAAATATTAGAGGCAAAACAGAGAGTAGCAAGACACTACTGTCTCACTACAAGTCAAGAAGACTGAAGGAAACAAAGCGTTCTTTGAGGGCCAGCAGGCAGAGGGAGCAGCACTGTGACTGAGGAGAGGCTGTGGAGACCCGTTTCTACACCAAACGCAACTCTTTTAAGTCATTTGCTATCGATTGTGGGTCTCGCACAATAGCTGACTGTCTTATTTGTCCCTGAGAATAGAGCTTTGTTCTCATACAGTGTCTCACCCTCAAATACTTCAGTGCTAGTTACTATGCTTAGAGAAAAGGCTCAAAATACTATGTTTGTTCAAAACAAAAAGGAAACAATTACTAAATCATCTTTTGTATGAATTTGTCGATCTATAAGTAAAATACATTTGCAAAAAAAAACCAACCACTCCCCTGCCTCTGCTCTTCTCACTTTCTTTGGCATTCATTAACTTTAAAAGTATCATTTCAGCATTGCTTGGGTCCCCAAATGAAATCATCTGTACTCACACTACTGTGAAATTCATTTCTGTAAGAAAGGGCTCTACTCAGAGAACATGTGCTGATCACAGACACTTCCTAGCATTTGAATTCTCACTGCACAGAAGGGTTGGATTTTTGGCACCTGGACACCAACTCCATGTGTGCCCACCTACCCATGCACGTGTCTAAAAGACAGCCACATGGGACGTGTAAGCACCACAGAGGAGATCACACTTACAAAACTGCCGCAAACTACACAAGCCAGACCTTCACTCCCAACACAAAAAAGCTCAGAATCTTTTTAATCTGCTTGTTGTAACTTTGGCTGCTCTGAAATCAATTCAGAACCAAAGACAATGTTTAATTCCTTACATAAGTGAGCAGCAAACAAGCTTGAGTCATTGCTTGCCATGAGTCATCCACCAATTAACTACCCTTCCCCTCCTGAAACTGTCCCAGCTCCCTCCGTCCTCAGAACATATTTACAGACCATTCCCTCAGTCTAGGACATCCTGTACACTCTTCCAACAGAGTTAAAGCTGATTCACTTTCGAACCCAAGCCCTACAATGACCTCGATTCAGGGTCATTGAGATGACTCCGTGGATAAAGGTACCTGAGCCATGACAGACTGTGTTCAATCCCCAATGCCCATATGCAGAAAGTGACTCTCACAAGTTGTCCTCTGACCTCAACACATGGCACATGCACCTGCAAAGTGACAAGAATCATCCCCATCACATTATACAGGCTAGCCTTCACACAGAGAGAGAACATACACCATCATATGCATTCTGGAAGCATCCTGAGCACTGTCTTGGATCAGTGGCCATCATCTACACCAGGCAAACTCTGTCAGCACTGACCTGTGCCTGTTTCCTTCCTCTCAGTTCATGGTTGAGCACATAAGTGATGTTCAGTGCATTACTGAAGAATATACAAGCCACGTCCATACCTTCTGGTACAGGAAGTGGTTGGTTTTGAGGGTGTGTGATTCAGACTTCTGTCACTCATTTCCCTGAGTGTCAGAAATTAAGGCAGAAATCTTGGAAAGAAGACAAGAATGAACTGTATCTAATGGCACTGCTGGCAGCTGCTAGAAGCTTCATGGAAACCGGCACTGCTATGCCTGCTATTGGTGTGGGGCCTCTAGAGCTGTCGACACACATCTTATCACTTAAGCACAAGAGCACGTGGTCATGCTTTTTGGTAATAAAAGTCAACTCAGAAAGTGAGACTCAAATACATGACACAGAAAAATAAACAAAGGTTGGATGGATGGATGGATAGATAGATAGATAGATAGATAGATAGA
>NW_021604613.1:9070132-9081730 GCF_004785775.1 Grammomys surdaster
GGAAGGAAGGAAGGAAGGGAGGGAGGGAGGGAGGGAGGGAGGAAGGCCCTCTAGAAAGTACCAGAGACCTGGGAGGTGAGAGACTCTCAGGACTCAAAGGAGAGGCCTTAGATGAAATGCCCAACAGTGGGCACTGCTAGTGATCTTCTTCCACCAGCTAGGGCCCTGACCCTAAAGGCTCCACACCCCTACAAAGCACCGCCACTGGACAGCCATTCAAAGCATAGACAAGTAGGAGGCAGTTCAGTCACAAACCACAACCTTTCCAGAGCCAACTAAAGAAGGCTCACCAAATAAACAAGAAACATATCAACTTGGGAAAATGGTATCGCCCTGCTCCACTCACAGACAATCCAGACAATCCAAAGGGTGGCATCCCTCAGTCACTCTGAACGAGTGTCTTAATGACATCCCCACAGCCCACACTAGGAAAGTTCTTCGGTTATGAGATAAACTGCCACAAATAACCAAAGAGAAACAAAACTACTATATTGTAGTATTTACTGTATACATTTGTTCACTGAACCCACAATATGCTTCTACTTCACACTGCTGAATCCTTCTTTAAAAGTCACCATTCCAGGGCTGGTGGCTTGGTAGGTAAAGGTGCTTGCCACAAAAGTCCAAAAACATGACTTCAATCTCCAGAGCTCCTATGTCTAAGTTTGGTTTCTGTTACACTGAGAAACACAATAACCAAAAGCAGCTTGGGAAGGAAAAGAGCTTATTTTGTCTTAGAGACTGCAATCTATCTTTGACGGAAGCCAAGGCAGGAACTTGAAGTAGAAACCACAGAGGAAGTTGGCTGTTCCCAGGCTCATGTTCAGCTACCTTTCTCACACAGCCCAAGCTCACCTACAGAAGATGACACCGCCCACAGTAGACTGAGCCCTCCTACATGAATGAGCAATCAAGAAAACTGATATAACCATAGGCCAATCTGATAGAGGCAATTCCTCATTGGCGTTTCCTTCTTCCCAGGTGTGTCAAATTGACAAGCAAGATGGACCACCGCACTACATAAAGGTAGAAAGAGAGACAACGAAAAGTTGTCCTCTGATCTCCACATACTTATACAGTGATAATAAATTTTAAGCCATCATCCCAGACAACACCAATGAGGACACCTATTTAAAAAGACCTCTTAAACAGGTGTGGTGGCACACAACTTTAATTGCAATGCTTTAGGAGGTGGAGGTAGGCAGAGCTCTGTAACTTTGAGGCCAGCCTTGTCTGCTTAGTAAGTTCCAGGTCAGCCAATATTGGATAATTATTGCCCCTGGGGGAGGGGCTTTTAGAAAGTTGAAAAGACAGGGTATCCAGTGTCTCAGATTTGAATACAGCTTTATATAAAACCAAAATAAATAATTAAATACAATGGTTTTTATAAATAAAAGAAACTTGAATCTTAATTAAAAAAAAAACTTGAACTTCATAAAGCATCATAACCAAAAGCAATTTAAGAAGGAAAAGGTTTATTTCAGGTTATAGTCTATAGATCATAGAGTTAGGGAAGGAACACCAGGCAAGAAATGACGCAGACACACTGGAGGAATGCCGTTTACTAGCTTGCTCCCCATGGCTTGCCCGCCTGCCGGGGGAGGAGCACTACCCACACTACCCTCCTCAGTGAAGTGGTCCATCCCACAGCAATGATTACTCAAGAAAATATGCTCCAGACTTTTGTACAGCAACACAACAGAGGAGAGGCATCTTCTCAACTTCCTTCTATGTAACTCTAGCTTGTGTCAAGTTGACAAAAACACTAACCGGGATGGACCTAAACTCTGAATTTTCTTAGTACTAACTCAGTCTGCTTAAGTTAGTGGGCTGTACCAAAACTAATGTATTAAGACATGGGTTAAGGTCACAAAAACCTTCACAGAGGATGGTTGCTGTCTGTGTGGGGTGATGTAACAAAATATCTGAGTGGGTAATTTATAAATACAAAATGTCATGGCCCACAGAGCTTGAGAAGTTTAAGAGCAAGATGCCAACAGATGTGGTGTCTGGTAGGGCCCCCTTCTCCCCTCCTCACTGTATCCACACATGGCCAAGGAGCTGGACTGTCTCAAGTGTTTTCCACTGGGACCCAAATCCCATTCATGAAGACAGAGCTCTCTAATCCCCTCCACAGAGGCAGCACTTCAGACTGCCACACTGCAAATTAAGTTTCAACACTGGAATTTTGGGCATGCACATTTGTGAACCACAGCAAGGAGAAAGGAAAGATGTGCAGCCCTAAATCAAGGGGTTAATGATCAAATAGTTTTACTAACAAGCATGGATTACTTATTGTGTGTCAACAAGGAACACAAACATACAATGACACACACAAAGACAAGCAGGCCAACTACACCATCTTAGGCTAAAACACAGGTAGGTGACTGAGCATTTCTCACAAACTAGAGCCACTCGTCCAAAGCAGGAAGAGATGAAGACTAACCTTCACAGCTCTAATTGACAGAAAGAGCAGCTGCTGGTAACGTTTTAGGTCTCGTGACAGCACGTGTCTATAGAAGGAATTTTTAAATGTAGTAATTTTTAAATGCATGGACAAGACTCTCCTGAACAACTCCCATTGGTATAACAGAGGAAAAAAAAAAATGTGTCCCTCACAGAAGACAATTGATACTTAAAGTAAAATACTTCCTATTTCTCATTAACTTGGTAGCAGCTGTCACCAGCCGAGAGACTGTGGGGGATACATGCAGAAGCAGTGACTTATTAGCCTCCCTCTTCCTAAGGAGTTGCCCATTTTTCATGTCCCTGATATGATTTGATAATAGCATTTTCTAGTCATTGTCACCAAGGTGGGAATGAAATGCAACACAAGATCATGCATGTCTCAAACACGAATTCATACATCAATCAAAATCATTGCTAAAACGATAGGAAAACAGAAGCTGGGGAACATTACAAAATCCCAAGGACAACTTACTAGTCACCTTCTACCACAACAAACCCACCCAATGTCCAGCTTTGGCTTGACACTTTAGTAAAGAGCCCACCCTTTCTCCAAAACAGTAATGCTAACCATCTCGTTCACTGACCCAAGTTGATCTGATGATATAGCCTCTTCACAGCAAAAGCACATGTATGTGTGGCAGACTGCAGGTGGCCAATCCTGGAGGGATAGACTTGAAGCTTCCTTCCAGAAAAAAAAAATCTAAGAAAAGTTTGTTTTTCAAAGCAGATAAAAACTAAAGGGTGCACAGACAAGACTTCACCTGATTGAAGTATACATGAGAAGCAGAAAGAGAAGGCAGGGTAGGAAAGGCATCTTAGGTTCTATCTCAAAGCCACACACCTAAGGTTCGACTCCCTAGCCATGAGCAGAACACAGTCACGTGGGTCATCCTTTGAAGAACGGCGACATAGAATGAAAGACTGAGATCCACCTGTATTCACATAAATGCCTGCATTCTGCATGAACGAGCCTGCGCGGCTCAGCTCGGCCTCTCGGACAGTCCTCCAACTGGGGCTTAAATTTTGAGTGCCCACTGCTGCTCAGGATCCCAGTTTTCAGAAACACAAACGTACACACAGAGTGGTCTGGTAGCCTGCTCATGGCTCTTCCCACAGAACAACAGATCCTCCCTTATCAGTTACTAACTAAGCAAATGTCCCAAAGTCTGCCCACAGACCAATCTGATGGAGGTAACTCCTCAACTGATGTTCCCTCATCCTAGCTGACCCTACTCTGATGGAGGTAACTCCTCAACTGATGTTCCCTCATCCTAGCTGACCCTACTCTGATGGAGGTAACTCCTCAACTGATGTTCCCTCATCCTAGCTGACCCTACTCTGAGTCGAGTTGACAAAAACTAAACAACACCCTTATTGTGGAGGAAGAAGATTCTCTGGACAGAATAGAAAGAAACTTAAAACAGGGTGCTATGTGGTGTCCATGCAGAAGGAGATACTGAGCCGTGTGTGTGAAGGCACTGGGGTTAAATACAAGTTTTGCTTTTGGGAGGACTACTATTTTTATCCTTTGTGTGGAGTTAACTCTACTAACTATATAATAATTTAACAATTTTAATATGTTAACATGATAATTTACACATATATACAATACATACACATATATACAAAAGGAGTAGTATACAGAGCACTTTGGTTACCAATACTGCTAGAAATGCAGTTGACAGGGAATTTTTATCAAGTCACTTAAGCTTCCTGAATAAGACAGGATTCTGTCTGTGGAAGAACTGTACCTTTGCAGTTCTGTCCACTCGACACGATGCTGAAGCCTGTAGCCAACAGCACAGTGGCATTCAAACATGCCACTGGGAATCCAGTGTTTTCTACAACAGAGCAAAGAAAAAATTCTACTTCCTATTTATCTTAGATATATAATTTCAGCAAACACAGCCATCTAAACGCACAATCTCTTCATCAGCTGCACTAAAGTTTATTTTTAAACACATAGTCAAAATATTTAAGGCACACTCCTGCCACAGCTGCAGCTGGACCATCAATTACAGAGCTACAGGTTTGCATTTGTTCTCACCAAAATGCCTTACATTGTTACAACATTTATTTTGAGAATATTTTTTCTGCTGATAATTAAAGCCCACAAGCTCATCTACATTTCAGTTTTATTATGATGTCGTTTCAAAGAATGTTTAGGTATAAAATACATGATTGCTATTCATTAAGGTTAAATTTTGAAGTATTATGTGATGTGAAGTTTACATTTAAAAGAAAAGATATTCCAGAAATATGAATCTACTCTGAACTAACTCTTTCTGATGGCACGGTTTTAAAAGTGTTGCATTAAAATTTATTAACTAAAACTATTTCATTAGGTCCTAGAAAGATGTCTCAGCAGTTTAAGGCACTGGCTGCTCTTCCAGCAGACCTGAGTTTGATTCCTAGCACCCACATGGTGATTCACAGCCATCCATAACTCTAGTTTCAGGGAATCCAGTGTTCTCTCTGGCTTCTTCGGGTACCAGGCACTTACATGGTGCACAAACATTCATGCAGGCAAAACATTAATACACAAAAAATAATTATTAAAGTGTTAAAATAGACCATGTCAATCAAACATCCCTGGGGTAAGGTATTGTCACTACAATAAGAGAATAGTCGACTAAAATTTACCTAAGCAACTTGGACATTTCTCTCTTGAGAGACAAACAAAACCAGGCTGTATGATGTCATCAGAGGTCCAGGTCCGCCCACATTCTTGCTTTATAGGCGTGGTTGATGTCAACCATCCTCCTGTGACTCAAAGATGGCTGTTAGAAGAACACACCATCACACAAAAAGGTCCAGTGGGGACAAGCTGAGTCCAGAGATACAAGAGTGACCTATCTCCCTACACCCCTCTCTTGGTATACAGGATAAATATCTTTCCCAGAAGACCTCAGCTGACTTTCCATTAAGTTTCATGGACCAGAACAGAATCAAATGCTCATAGCAAAGCAATTTGAAATAAATGAGAATAGGATGGTCACAATTAGCAGAGAAACCTTGTTCATCTCCTGGGACTAAGACACATTACAACTAGATATCTTCAGAAGTCTGAGTTCTGTTAGCAAGAAAGGGAGGAACAGCAGTCCAGAGCACCACCCCCCAAGACTGGCTGATGACTAGCTTGTACTGTTGAACAGAGTATATAATAAAGTGTATTATTACATATCAAATGTGCATTATCTCATGTAACTCTCACTAGCTCAGGACCATTATTGTATCCATTTCTCAGATGAGAAAACTGAGGCATGGAACGGTCACAGAGTTTTCCCAAGGTCTGTACCAAGGAAGTTGTAGAAAGAGAATTAAAAGACAGGGAGCCAGCAAAAGTTAAATTTGAGCACTGTGACTACAGACAGCAGACTTAATGGCAGTTCTTTAGAAATATCTCTTAGTACTTATTGTTGAAGTTTTTTAAAGGTTTTTCTCTTTTTTCAATTTTTATTTTATGTGAATGGATATTTTGCCTGCATGTATATCTTGTATACCATGTATGTTTATGATGCCCACATAAACCACAAGACAGTGTTGGATACCCTGGAATTTGGAGTTACAGATAGTTGTAAAATGACATATGGGTGCTGGGAACTGAACCCAGGCCCTCTGCAAGAACATCAAGTGCTCTTACCCTCTGGCCATGTCTCCAGCATCAATTTTGAAATATTTTTAAATCCAGAAAACATTGCTAAGAATGTAATTTCATCTTTTTTTCTCACAGAATGGAGGCTCAAAGCCTAGGTCTTGTTCATGCAAAGCAAGCAGCCTACCAATGAGCTACATGCCTCGTCCTACATATGCATACATGTGCTAAAATTATGATAAAAGTCTTTGCTTTGGGGTAGTTTGGTGGCTTGATACTAGGGACTGAACTTAGTGTATGCTAAGCACCTGTACTACACTGAGCTACGTACTATCCAGACTTGACTACAAGATGTGTGCACATTAGTGGTGCTTTCTCCCAAGCCTCCTCTCTCTCCCCCCTCTCCTCCCCCTCCCCCTCCTCCTCTCCCTCCCTCTCCTCCTCCCCCTCCCCCTCTCCCTCTGGTACTCTTGAATGTCTTTGTGAATGGCTGAAAAATATTTTATATTCTATTTACTCACTGTTGACTAGGTGAATTCTTTAAAATGTTTAGCATCAGAAATAAAAATATGACATTATCTTTGTTTTTATTGCTTTCTTGTTAAGTTTTTTTTTTTTAGAATAAGTTTCAAAGAGAAGAATTACAAGGTCTAGGGGGCTGAGCATTTGGATGACTTTTTCCAAAGCCAATTTGCTCTGCGACAGAATGAGGCTAATTAACTCGACTGCCAGAGATGTAAGGGTTCCCCCTTTCTGACGTCACCTAGCTTTATTTTATCCATACTTGTATTTACTCAATGATGGTAACTTTGCTCCTTTAACTTCTTTGCAGTGTGGTGGGATTTTTTCTCTGTGCATGTTGGCTAGTGTTTTCTCCAGTGAAAGTCTGAATATTCATTGCCCATAATTCTTCCAGGGTCTTAGTCCTGTTGTGATTCAGAGATTTCAAAACAATGCTGGCTTAATTTCATTTCTGCAAACTGCTTGAAACTGAATGAACGGTTGATGCTGACAAACACTGAGATAGATGCATACACTGAGACAGACCCAAATCCAGGCTATTTCCTCCAACCTCCTAAATCTCAACAACTGAGGCAGGAATTTCGGTCTCAGTGTATGAGCAAGGATATTTACACTGCTGTGTATTGACATCTCCACACCAGCCTTTCCTTTCATGGTCACTCTGCACATGGATGACTACTCTTTATCTGGGATAATCCGCATGGCGAGCCTTACCTTGTGCTTTTATTCTGAAATTGTTGGTAAGTATAAAAATCAGAGGCAAACAACCATAGCTTCCTATTTGGTTTTGTTTGTTTTTTTTTTGGGGGGGTTGTTTTGTTTTGCTTTTTGCTCAAATTTTAAAAAAAAACTCAAAACATGTGTGTGTGTGTGTGTGTGTGTGTGTGTGTGTGTGTGTTTTAAAAAAGAGGAGAAATGAAGCACACACCACAGCCTACACACACCACGGCCTGCACACACCATGGCCTGCACACACCACGGCCTGCACACACCATGGCCTGCACTGTTTAGACTCCTCCACTGTGTCTATTTTTATTATATTGCTGTTACCTAAATATTTATTCTCAAACCAGAATCCCTGAGAGTGTTCTAAAAAATACAGATTCCTATCCTACTGCCCCAGATCCAACTAAAATCTTTAGTTACAGCCTACGAATCCACACTTTCAAAAATATTTCCAAAGTTTTCAAATATTTTTTTTCTCAACAGTTCTCACTTTAAGCCTTAAGAACCGTAAGCTAATATTTATGTTCTTACATGCTGCTAAGTATTTCTGCAGTGTTTGAGAAAGAGCTCCCAAAAGACAATTTACTCTTTACTAACCCTTACCTACACCACAGCCGAGCCAAAGCAACAGTCTGACTTCTATAGATCAGGACCACCTAAAAGTCCCAAGCAGCCCTCCTGGACTTGAGACTCATCATGTGGCATCAGGGTCAATGGGCTAACTGTGACTTATCTCCAGGGTGTTCTCTGAAGGGAAGTAATCAGGAACTTTTTGTTCTATTATAATTCTTTGTTGTGCTTTGTTCACTGGGTGTGTGTTTTGTTGTTGCTATTGTTGTTGTTGTTATTGTTTGGGGCATATTGTTTGTTTTGGGTTTTTTTTTTGAGACAAGGTCTATATAGTCCTGAAAGTCCTGGAACTATGTAGACTAGGAAGTCCTCAAACTCAGAGATCCACCTGCCTCTCCTTCTCAGAGTGCCACCACGTTCAGTGGTTGGTTGATTTTTAAAAAAAAAAAAAAACAGTCAAAAATGATCAAACTCTCCTGGGGCAAGGGTGGGACATCTATAAATAATTTTTATTTTTCAAAATTTAGTGTTTTGTGGAAGCTATCTTTAAGCTTTAGGGAAAAATAAATGAGAATTAATCAAAATCTGGTGATACTTTCAACTATCAGTTGCTTTAAACTTTCCTTTCTGTCAGTTATACATTATTAAAAACTTATTCTAAGTTGTCAATAAACACAATAGTCAATGTATTCAATAATGTTGGTATGTGCAGTATGCAATTATTTATATATTACCTAACTCATCCCACATATGTCAATAAAATGGTAGTTCAATAATGTCTCCAATAATGTCAACTTCTCTTTTCTGAATTATCTTATACAAAGAAAAAAATGAAAACTAGAAAGATATTAGTACAGATATTTTATTAAGTTGTTTCTATACTAACTCTCCAGGTCTATCCATGTAGATGTTTCATCCCAGAAAGTATTCCAGCGGGGGCCGTAACCAGATGTGGATAAGGCACTCGGGTTAGCTGCACTCAGATAACAAAAAGCATGCTGTATGAGGTGGACTGGGATACGAGGAAGGCTGGGAGCAGGTAGAAGGCACTCCATGATCCTGCTGGCAACAAGACAAAAGAAAATTGTCCAGAAACGCACTGACACCTCCAGCACCAGAAAGTTCTTATTATTCTTCCTCATTCTAGAAATAACATTTATAATCTACCCAGGGCCCTTGAGAGAGTACATTAATATTTCTTAGCTCAGCCACCCCAGTGGGAGTATTCTTTACCCAGTTCTGCACTACACAGGAAGCAAATCTTCAGGTCCCATGAACTGAAAGAAGCAGAGGTATTCAGTATCTTATTGCAGGGTCTCAGGTCAGACTTGTGGCTGGATTCTGTGACTAGACAGAGACTTTGGTACTTCCTAAGCTGTCCCACAAAAGGCTCCTAACAGCAGGGGAGCATGATGGTTCAAGTGTCCCCTCGTGGTTATCTTTAGAATGTTTGCAGATGTTCTAGCCTAGTCCCTTCAATACAGTTAGAAAAGAAGCATGTACATTTGGGTTAATAACAAAACTACGTTTCTTTTAAAACTAGGTCTAAAGCTGATATTCCATCATTGAAGGGAGGCAGAAAAAATTTAAGAGCCAGAGAGGAGGATGGGGGCAGGAAGGAAGGGGGGTGCTATGGAAGTCTCATTCCCTGGCATGACATATTTCTGAAAGCACAGTAGATTAATTACTTGTACAAGACCTCTACAAGATTGGGTCTGGCACCCTGGCATGGGAGGTGGGGAGCTCATAACGACTCACCTCTCCCTGAGTTCTTCTCCCACAGGGAAGAGCTGATGGGCAAGGAGAAACATTAGCTTCAGTGGCGTAGCCACTGTCACTGTACATGCTCCTATAAAGTCTCACCCAGGCTCCTTCAAACAACCCTATGGAAACTCCTTGAGTTGTTAGAAACAAAGAAGACTTGACATTAGAAGGAAGACCAGTTGGGAAGAAGATTAGAAAGAGTTACAGGTAAGGAACAAGAGAGGGTAAGGAGGGAGAAGGAATATGATTGAAATACATTATGCACATGTATATAAATGTCACAATGAAATCATACATCATGTGTAATTAGTATATGCTAATAAAAAACATTCCAGGTAATTAAAATCAATACTCCTAGAGAACATTTATACTAGGTATCAAATGAGGTGCATATCTGTCATCATCTATGTTATTCAAAATGCTCCAGGTGCCATCTGTGAAACACACCAAAAGCCATCCCTGAGAATCAGTCATCCAGTGTGCTGCCCAAAGGCCCTGGGCCAGAGATGTCTAAATCAGGGAAACATCCACTTTTGGGAAACCAAGAAGGGTTCTAATATTGTGGATGTGAGAGAGAAATGAACAGAGCAAGAGTTTGTCTCTCCTCTGCAGAAGCTGTAGGCAGGTATTCTACTACTGAGATCCAGAAACACAGCCCTGACTTTCTATACAGACAAAAACCCAAGGCAAGAAATAGAAGGGAATTTGTCTCCTGTCTCTCTGTAGATGTCTACACCATGGACCATCCTCTGGGATGAGGATCCAGTGTGGAGGCTCAGCTGCCTGAGGTGCTCACCTCAGCATATCACAAGGCACTCATGTGAGAAACATAAGTTAAGTACAAAAATCATAGACAAAACATGGCCATCTAGGCTTAAGTTACATGACGAGAATCATGTGCTCTATTATGTTTTGCCTCAACAATTTTGAGGCGGAGCGAGAAGGAGAGGGAGAGACAGAGAGAAATACCAAACTCAATTAACAACCATGCAGGCCCTTGCTTGAACATAAACTAGGAATCCTGCTTATCTAGCAAGAAGAAAGCAGACTTAACATGCCTTTAACTGACAGTTTAGAAATGAGAATCTGAAAATTACAAGTTATGAGTCCAAAGGAAAACTACAGGCCTGTCTTGGGTAGCACTGTGATGTCCTTTTTGCCACCCTGCTACTGACACTTTGCTGCTGCTACTCTCCTGATGGTGTGAAAGGAAGGACCTATGGTCCCCAGCCAGAACGTCCCACCAACAACTGCACATTGTCCAAAACAATGTGAGCCAGGAGAGCAGGCCTGGAATGCTGGCCCAGTTGACCATGTCCCTGCCTGTCGTCACAAAATGCAAACAGCAGGAGGCTGCTCTTGCTTAAGGACTTTGCACCAGATAAAGCAACAGTGTATCCCTCTGACTATGTACACTGCTTAAGAATAAGGACTCTTGGCCAACCTGCTTGAACTCTACAAAACTATTGAGAAAGGAGTCTTAAAATATTTTGAATTTATACATTCTTTGTGGGGACCATATTTAATATGTGAAGTCATTTTCAAGTAGAATTCTACGCAATACCCACTACTTTCTTAGAATCCTCTAGATGAGCAGAAAAACAAAATTCAGCAGCAAGATTTCACATTAAAGAATTTAGCAGCCATAATAATGGATCAGGCAGCTCTACATGTAGGATTCTGAACCCTAAGACAGGGAGGACTAAAATCCCAGCTGTCAGGAGTCTCCCTGGAAGACCCCAGCTGTCCAGTCTGTACCCTCGAAGACCTTTCAATCGTAAGGCTCCAACAAGCAATGCCTGTTTACTAATAGCTCCACAAGAGACACATGTAAGCTCAGCCCAGTCAGACATCAGACATCTAAGCACACCCTCCCTACCTGGAAACAAGAAGACCCAGACACTGTACTGTAACACTGCCTCCAGGGCACACTCTACTGTAACACTGCCTCC
>NW_021604613.1:9081740-9097178 GCF_004785775.1 Grammomys surdaster
CTGCCTCCAGGGCACACTCTACTGTAACACTGCCTCCAGGGCACACTACTGTAGCACTGCCTCCAGGGCACACTAGTGTAACACTGCCTCCAGGGCACACTCTACTGTAACACTGCCTCCAGGGCACACTAGTGTAACACTGCCTCCAGGGCACACTAGTGTAATACTGCCTCCAGGGCACACTCTACTATAACACTGCCTCCAGGACACACTAGTGTAACACTGTCTCCAAGGCACACTCTACTGTAACACTGCCTCCAACGCACACTCTACTGTAGCACTGCCTCAAAGGCAGACTGTAGCACTGAATCCAGAAAGAAACCAAACAAGGCAGGATGAACAGGAAACAGAATGCTGTGCTCAAACATCTTCAAGAGCCACTGTTTAAGGCATCATGTACAGCCAAATATTCTAACCCCAGTAGAAACAACTTTAAAGCAAAGGCCTTGCTGTTTTAGAAAATGACACAGGAGAAGAAGGGAATCCAAGGCTGCAGTATACAAACAAGTCAAGCTGCTGAGAATGTGGGCTAATTACTTCCTGTGAACTTTGAACTAGCCACATGACCCTAGTCCTAAATGTCAAGGAATCATCAATTAATAACAAACTGTCCTATAAGGGGACTCAGCCACCTCACAGGATCAAAGCTTAAAGACAAAGTCAACAGAGAAAAGAAAAACTATCTTCAGGCCTCAGATAGCTCCAAGGTTCAGGAAAGGAAGAAATTCCAAAGCTGTGAAAGTAGCTGACGTTCATGAAAGCCAAGGAGCACATGGAAATCCCAGTCCAATTCCAAGAACATTCTCCTTCTACAAGCTTGGGTTTAAAACACGAGTCTTCAACCTGAGCCCATCCTGAGACCTGCAAGGTAGTAGCTATCACTTCACAGAATTTCCCTGGGTCAGGAGACCAAGTACATTTTAGGTCATTTTATCCAGGAAGTCATACAGCCAAGCACAGATACCATGAAGACCTATGTGACAGAGCTGGATATTTCTGAGTTCAATATAATTGACAACAGTCTTTGAGGGGCTTTTGCTTTGGGGTGATATTTTTAGAACAGATCTCACAGTTCTACCTCTGCTTCAAGTGCCTGGATTACAGCCACACATGCCACCATGTCCAGCACCAGTTGTTGTTAAGGGGCATATCTCATTTTGTACCTTTAATTGACATTAAGGTCTTTAATGATTAGTGATTACTCCATGTTCTTTTAAATGGTGTTTCAAAATATCTCATTTTGTTTCCTCAGCCCTCTTAGTAGGATAGGAATGTAATCATTCCTTTAAGTAGATACCCCTTAGATGTTCCAGATCTCTGGGGAACAACTTCTAACACACTAACACAGAGAAACCAAAGTTCCCATGATTGCTGTTACAACCTCCTTTTAAAACCTGAACAAAAGACAGTCCCAAAAGTTTCCTTCTAGGCTCTTAAACTAGGCAAAGCAGCCTTGAACTCTCCACTCTGATAAAGCCAGTGTCTGTTGTTGAAGAAGTATGGATCTGGGACCCTAGTATCACAGGCTCTGCTGTAAGCTTGGATGGAGCTTCTCCAACTCTCTTACCCCTCCCCCATCCTCACCCCCACTCCTTCCCACATCCTCCTCTTCCTCATCCCTCCTCCACACCCATGCTCTACCATCCCCCTTCCAGGGCTAGCAGAGAACACAACAGGCTAGAAGGGGCAGCCCCCTCTTACAGCAAACCTACAAAGCAAAACAAACACAGGCAGTGAAAGGATCTGGGAGGTCAAGGTCTAGTTCTGAAGCAGTAGTCCTTATTGCTCTGGGTCTTGGTTCCACTTGTCTGGCTTTACCAAGGTTGTCTTACTGCTGCACATCATCTAATTCCACTCCCATCTATGTTTAAGCTGATCTAACCCCCCTGAGAGGATTTGAGAACGTTTACCCTTTATCTCCAAATCTTTTTCAAGTCTCTCTTTTTTGTTTCTTTCTTTTTTTTTTTCAACTGTCTTGCAATTCATAGTCATTAATTCAACAGGCAAGATGCTCTGCAGATCACTGTGGGCCCAACGGACCAGGCCCCTGATACTGAGCCTCCCCACTCACCAAGTGAGGCTGCCTACCTCAGGTTCGAAAACGCCTCAAGTGTCTCCGGTGCAGATAACCACCCTTTATCCATAAGCAGAAAATAACTTATTAAACCTAGTGTGGTCTAATAAAGAAAATAGGTCACTCTTAAGTGGTCTGAACAAAGTCATGCACTTCAATGGGCTTACACACACACACAATTATGATACCATTCACAGAGACCTGAACCAAACAATCTTACAAAGGGAAATTTACCAAGCACTTTCTTGCCAACTCAAAACAAAAATACCAGAAGAGAAACAACCTCTTCTAAAGAAAACTTCCACCTCCCACCTCTGTGCCAATGATGAAGCTTTGATGACCGTCGACTCTCTCTGTCTTCTGCTGTAGCTATGGTTATGGCTGATCTCCTATTTAACGTGGAATTACAACAGGGACCCCAGAGAATATAAGATATTTGTTGCTAAACAAAACAAAGATGTTTTGAGCCACAATATGAAGCCAATAAGAGACAGGGTAGCCTGCTGGATTATTCTGACACATCAACAAAAAAAACTACAAATCAAAGTCTTCCCCTAAGAGGAGACTAGGACCCAAAAAGACTCAAATATCAAAATCATTTTTCCATATGTAATGGGATATGAAAAAATTGAAGGGAAAACAGATACATAAAATGTACACACAACTAGAACTCCCAACTTAAAATCTATCAAATATGATGCATGCTGGACTTTACAACAAGAATCTGAATATCAGGGGCAGATCACACACACACCCCAACCCCCGTCAACTGAAACAAAATATTCAAGCACTTTTCTGCAAACAAACCTTCTTGGTCATGTAATAGTTCCCTCTGACAGAGCAGTCTGGGCAGAGAGCAATAAACAAAATCCAGACAGGAAGTAGCCAGAGAGAATAAAGGCAGAGCGTTCTGGCACCATCTCCTTGTAGAAAAACAAGAAATATTGCTCTAGTTTAACAGAATCATTACAGAGCCCAGAGCCAAATTATAATGTGTATTAATATGGTTGGTGATGGGGTGGAGCCTATAAGTGAGTTTTTAATGTTTTGGTCCTGTTCCTAGAATCAGCATCATAAAATCAGCTCTAACTACTGACCACTGGCAAGGCCAGAATCAAATTCGCATCCAGAATGAAATATTTTTACTTTATCTCTGGAGGTCAGCCTTTGCAAAGCCTTTTCTCGTTCTGATGCACGTGGATTTGTGCACATGGAAATTCTCTATTAAAATTTCTACTTGCTAAACTAAATCCAACCTTCCCACAAAAGAATGCTTAAAGAAAGCACCATGCTTTTAACTTAAGAATGGCAGTACATTCCACAGTTACTTTCCTAACATAGATGTCTAAACAATAACATTCAGCAAAAAGAGAATGCTGCATGACACTCCGGGTCTATCATTGAATACTCACCATGTCTTTCAAGAGATGTGTCAATTTTGAGCATGTCTGGAAACCACAACAGTAAGGGGCAAGCGTCAGCATTCCTCCCTGGCAGAGGCCCTGGCTGTCTCCTAAACATACGTTCTCCATTCCCTCCACATCAATAGACTCGCAGACAGGCACATGCCTATCTAGGTTAAGATATAAGTCACCCTTGCAAATAAGTCAGCATGTGACTGGTTCTGACCAACGGGCCACCAACCACAAAATGTTCTTGAAAGGAAGAGAGAATGCCCTCTTCCTACTATCTTTGCTCAAGATTTTAGAGCAGAAATTAGAGCAACCATCTTTGCCAAAAAAGAGGGAAGCTATACTAAAACACACATGTGTACACACACACACACACACACACAAACACACACCCCAACCCATGCATGGAAGGGAGAAAGCTCTGTGGAATCATTCTCCCAGCCTTGACTAGTTTATGCTCAGACCACTACAGATCAGAGTTAAATAAGCTTCTGTCTCGTTAGTGCCCGACAACTGCATATCCTAACGTACATCTCTTGAGACACTTTGAATTCAACCATTATCTTTTGTTTGACTAGTCAGTTTTTGGGAGGACAGAGAGACTCGGATAAGGTCTTTTATAACTCAGACTGACATTGAACTCACGGCATAGCTAAGGATAATCCTGAATTCTTGATCCTCTATACTCTACCTCCCATACATCAAATTATGTCCCACTGTGTCCCACTAGCAGCCATCTCTTAGGAAGCACTGTAAATTTCATAATATGAGTAACCTTGGGGATTTGATGTCAGTTTGCTATTATGAGCCATGTTTCTGAGATTTTAATCATAATTTTTACATACATATAATCCCATGTAAAGCAATCCTTCAAACAGGGCACCTTTCCAGACGGAGAAAGCAGTCTGCTTCATCTCCTATGTCAGCAGGGCTTCCTTTCATCCTGTTCATCACACTTGTGTGCAATCATTAAGGCAACACAAGTCCAGGCACCAGAGTCTTTCCCATCATTTGTAAAGTTAGACCCATATCCCTGTGTGGTGGTACTTGCCGTAACCCCAGCACTCAGAGGGCTCAAGCCAGGGAGTCACAAGCTCTAGGCCAGCCTGGGCTACAGACCAAGACCTAGACTCAAATAAACCAAAACAGAATAGAATTAAATGGAAGAATCATCCTAACCTCTCCCAAACAGCTGAGTCTAATGAGATGCCAGTCTTCTAGCTCATGAAGAATCAAAAGCCAGGACTCTGAACACTTGGGCCATACACCTAGGTCAAAGTTATCAGGTCACATTGTACAGGCTCCTCAGTGGCTTCACTATTTGGGATGGAGATTTAGCTCAGGGTAAAGTGCTGCCTCACACACAGGAGGCCTTGGATCTCTAGCATCAAATAAACAGTGCTTGGGGGCGTGGGTCCATAGAGGCAAGAGGATCAGAAACTCAGGGTCATCCTTAACTACACAGGAAGTTCTAGGCCAGTTTAGAACATGAGTCCTTATCTCAAGGAAGAAAAAAAAAGAAAATCACAATTTGCTTTAAAAGACACCAAAGCGAGTTTGCAGTAAGTAGCCATCATCACCACTTATTGAATAAAAGGACAGCTGGCTCCCCGACAAGAAGGAGTCAGCAGCCAAAATATCTTAGGCTCACTGAGAAGGCCCAGTGAGCCACCCACGGAATTCACCACACACCACCCGGAATCCAAACAAGAGCAACCGCCTCGTTAACACACTCCACGAACCAGGCAGTTTCCTCCAATTTCACCCACAGAAACGCAAGCAGGCTTCATTAGTGAAAACATTTTAAAACTGAAAGCTCAGGTTGCCTCTTCCATTTCTTTCTTTAAGCTGCCTCTGCCTTGTATAATAAAGATGATTGCGTGTTTGCTTTGTGATTCTTAAGTCCTAAGTGTAGGATTTCTCATATGTAAAGAATATTGTAATACAGACCATTTATGAATGTAGCATAATAAATGTTGCCACACACACACACACACACAAAGCCAATGGCTGTCACTTCCCTTTAACACTTGGGAGAGCATGCCTTTCTGTGGATTAACAACAAAGACCAAAAGAAAGCTGTTATTTCAACCCTTTGGCAATGAGCGGATAACAACAGAGGCCAACTTGAATCACCTCCATTTTTCACAACTTAAATCCAATAGTAAAAGTATTTTATTATAAACTAAAATGTAGAGTACATGACATAGCCCTATATAGAAATGATCTTCAGGAAGAAACCGAATGATAACTCTCTCAGCAGAAGTAATACCTGTTAGGCAGGTAGGGGAAGCCTATAAAGGCTTCGCAGATGAATATGAAGGGGACCAACCAGAGGTGACGATCTAAAGAATTCTCTGCCATGGCACCACAGTGGTTAAGAGAGCTTGTGGCTGCTCTTGCAGAGGAGTTGGATATAATTCTCAGCACCTACATGGCCGCTCTCAACCATCTGTAATTCCAGTTCCAGTGGAGTCAATGTCCTCTTCTGGCCACCGTTGGCACCATGCATGCATGTTGTGCACAGCGTAAGTGCAGGGAAACACTGGTACACGTGAAAGACAATTTCCAAAACACCGTCATTCTCGGTCGCTCTGGCTAAGCACTGGCATAAAAGCTGAAGGAGCCATTCCATTTTGATAATTTTTAGAAGGCCTCAAATAACAGCTAAGAGTGTTCTAACAAAGATGCCAGAGGGAACGGGAGAATGGAAAATTACAGTCGAAATCGCATCCTTAAAAGAGCCAGTTAAGCCACTGATATACAAGCCAAGCTCAACTCTACCTGACTAAGGAAGCCAAGGATAAAGGCTGATAAACAAACTTTAAAGTTCTACAGTTTTTAACCATTTTATATTTTAAAACTTGGGCTTTTTTCCCCGCTCTACACAAACTGGATGACAGTCCCGGGCTTTTGATCTTGGTTGGAAGAGAGGAATCTTCCTGTGGGGCAGTTAGGAGAATCACTTGATGCTGAGTGCATGATTCAGTGGTAGAAGAGTTTGCCTGGCATAGGCAAGGCCCTGTGTTCAGAGGTTCAATCCCCAGCAGTACAAAACGAGCAGACAACAAGGTATCACTAGCCCTCTGTATGCAGAAAGGCTAGTCACCACACCTCTCAGTCTGCTTTCTCCTCACCTGCAGAAGCCAATCATGCCTCCTACTTCCTCTTTAAAGAAAAAGGAAACAGCCAAGAGAAGTGGAGCTTCCCCGGATCCTTCTGAGGGCTGCATGACATCCACAAAGCCAGTTTTCAGGAGCCTTAGAAATAATCTCTTTCACTGAATCTATTCACAACTCATGGCTCTTGCAGAGGACCTGGGTTCATCCAGCTCCCAGCATCCACAGGGTGGCTCACCACCCCTCGTAACTCAAGTTCCAGATGCCCTCTCATAACTTTTACAAGACTCTGGCACACCCAGTGACATATGTATACTCAGGGGCGCACATGCACACAAACACACATGAATAAACATTTGAAAAAAGGATTCTTAGATAAAAGAAGAAATACACGTTGGGAAACATCTGGTATTGACATTAATCACCATTGGGGTTTCAAATGCTAGTGCTATGTCATTTTTGTATCTGGGGTTCTACTTACATGGTGTATTCTATTTTAATTCTCACATGTACTTACTGTGTGTCCTCACCCTCTGTATGTTTAACATGATCAGCAAGGCTTTTAAACTGCAAGTACAGAGATGTCTTATCCCTGCCTTATTCACACGGAAACTGGCCTTTTATAAGCAATAGAGCAATGTTTGAATATGGAGATGTAAGCCATAAAACTCCTCTCTCTTAATGGAGATTTGCTACAACAAGCATGCTACTCTTAAGCAGAACGCTGTTGCCTTGGAAACAGGAGCTGTAACTACTGCAATCACACCTCATAGCAAAGATGGCCAAGATCTATTTTAATTCTTAGATGCCTCAAGGAACTGCAGATGATTGTAGTTATGGAAGATAGCCAATCTGTAGTAATGAGGAAGCGCATGCCAGAATTAGAAAGGCTACAATTGAGAAAGAAGAGGTAGAGAAATAGGAAGGGGAGGGGAGGAATAGAAAGGCAATTCAAACCTGACAAGTAAACGAATCCAAGAACCACACAGCTGAAGGATCAGTCTTTCCGATGATTAGAGTCATTCCACCCTATTTACCTTACAACTGCCTACAGCTCTGATCTTGTTGCGGGAATGCAGTGCTGAATAAGGCCATCTCTTCTGCAGGAAGTACACACTCAAATCACAGTCACTGGAAGTACATACAAGTACATAGGTTCACTTTTGCAGTGAAATGGGGGATGATAAGAGGCTTCAGAGAAAATGTGGCAGTTCTAACCTGGAATGTAAATATGTAAGTGTTTCTCAGAGAAGGTCAAAGTGGGGCACCTTGGGCAAAGGTCAGAACAGGCACAAAGGGCAAAGGCAATGAATGACACAACACAGTCCTGTTGCTCAATAGGACCTGCGATTCTGGTAGAACACTTCCATATGCAGAAGACTTTCCCACGCATGGCGTTTGCCATCTCTGGCTCCACCCCTTAATTGCTGGCAGCAGCTGCTAATCACTATGATAACCAGAATGCTTCTCATTTCCACATGTCCCGGGAGTGTGAAGACGGTGCTGCCACGCCAAAGGAGAAGTGCAAGGACTAAGAATAGAGCTGCGGCTGAAGCAGGCACTGGGGGCAGGGCGAGGATGAGACCTGAGGATGAGGATGCAGCAGAGGCCAGAGGGAAGCCGAAGCCCCAGCAAGGCTCAAACGCTACTGTCAGTTTTAAGAATGGTTTGGTAGGCAGTGAATGGTATGGGAGACCAATGACTAGACTTGGTAAACTCAGTGTCTAAGGAGGCAGAGGATGAAGAAGAACGCCAAGATTGTCAGCTTGTGCAAATTAGTAAACAAAAGTGGCACTGACCAAAGCCATGGGTGTGAAATAAGAGTGTGTCTGGAAGGGGACAGTGAGGTAAGGCAGAACAGAACCTGTAAGGCATCCATCTGGATGGCTAAGAAGCAATAAACAGCTGGCTAACTGCTGAGCAGAAACATCCAGAGTGGAGGTGACAGACCTACCACAGGCATGTCAAAGCCATTCTGGCCTCCCACCCCCGAGTATTCCCCAACCTGCTAAACAAGCCAGAAAGGACACTGAGACACTGAGCAGGCTTAGCCACCTGGCACCACAGGGCTGACCAGTGGCATGCTGGCACAGGGAGGGAACACCCCTGGCAAGATGTAGGTGAGCTACCAGGTAGCACCCAAACTGGAAAACCCCTGTTATTTATAAGTCCCAAGGAGAAGGTAACTCCCTCCCATGCTTAACATAAACTACTCCTGAGTTATGAATAGCTACATCTGTAGTTGTAAAAGACTCGACATACTAGCTTAGGGTCTGCATTTGAGTATTCATGAAGTTGATTACAATTCTCTATCCCCTGTGAATCTGAGGGTGAACAGGGGTGGGGGATAACATGGAAAGAACTAGAAGATAGGGGAGTTATGTAATTATATTTTAACCTCAAAAATAAAATCCCTGTGATTTCTACCATGAATTTAGTTAGCCCTCTGGAAAGCTGATAGGCCAAAGGCCCATAAATTCTGAGAATAAAGCAGATCTATGTTTCTCCAAATCTTAAGGAAGACTGTGATAAAAAGACTTACGGAAATAAAGAAAAAAGAAGCCAACACAGGGCGGGAACCAAGGAGTGACCACAGAGTGGTCACAGGGGACAGGAAAACCTTAGTTCTCTTAAAAAGCAAAGTAAATGAAAAAGTAATTCAAGGAAAAGGATGACCAAACAGTCCAGGCATCTATAGAAAGGTGTCTCAGCTCATCGGGGCTCTGGGGAATGTGTCTACTTTCTCATATTAGCATGTCAGAGTGTTTAGAGCCCTTGAGCTGGGGAAACAGTTTCTATGGAACTGGTTGCTACAGCTGCAGAAGCCTGTTTGTACCCCCACTCCACCCCTGAACCCAACTCCTTCACGTGTAATGTTATTGTAAGACAATTCCTGCCCCCAAATATCCAGCTGTTTTACTAAAAGTTCTGCTACCTTACATCAGTCTCATTAGTCGGAGCTGGTAAGATCATGGTTCTGACACTTGCCCTCCACACGCCTGTGGCCCATGGCACAGCCCAACAGTCATTCCCCACTAGGTCTGATCAAAAGCCAAAATTGAAACAAATAGCAACATAAAAGCCTTGGCTTGTATTAAAAAAATGTAGTCCCCTCTGAGGGACTAGAAGTAGCTGGAAAGTCTTTCCAGTGGACTACTTAGAGCCCAAACTGAAGTGGTCTATAACAGAAGCCAAAGGGTCCACAGCCAAGCACTGCCTGGTCCACGTGCATGTGGCATGGTCATTAGGTTCCTGAGGCAGCCAGCAGCCTGCTCACCCTCAGGCACCAGCTGGCTGGACCCTAGCAGGTGAAATTCTGAAGGCCTCAGAGCACCCATCCAGAGGCCATAAACCACAGGCTCTCGTCCATGCCAGAAATAACCTATGAGGGAAACCTGACACAAAGCAAGCAGCTTTCTGACATGTCAAGGGTTGTTTTAATTAGGTCCTTAAGCTGATCAAATGGTAATAGCATGAAACCTCTGTTCCACTGTACTAATCAACCTATAAGCTCCTCAGCTAACCATAGAAGCAACAAGATGAGGGGACAGTGAAAGTCCACATCGTCTTAGGGAGTATAAAGATAAGGCTCGCCGGGCAGTGGTGGCGCACGCCTTTAATCCCAGCACTTGGGAGGCAGAGGCAGGCAGATTTCTGAGTTCGAGGCCAGCCTGGTCTACAGAGTGAGTTCCAGGACAGCCAGGACTACACAGAGAAACCCTGTCTCAAAAAAAAAGAAAAAAAAATAAGGCTTAATAAGTACCTCCCTTTGTGGTGGTTAAGATCACACCCAGGACCTCACGAGTGTGAACGATGAGCCCTTCCAACTGAGCCATACTTCCACCCCAACCTCTTATTTCTAAAGTTATATATAAAGTTTTGATGAGCATTTCTCAGATTCAACTAATCTATCATAAGACTAAAAATATGATCATCTCATGTCTTCAATGTGGCTATACATATTGATGTACAAGTTTCCTATAAATCTTTTTCATATTTCTTATATTAGCATTAGATTTGTTTTTCTGTGTGTATGTGCGGGCGTGTGTGTGTGTGTGTGTGTGTGTGTGTGTGTGTGTGTAAGTGTACATATACACGGAGGTCACAAGTTGATATCAGGTATCTCCCCGATCACTCTCCACTTTATTTTTGAGATGCCCTCAGCACTGGGATTATAAGCAAACACCACTGGGTCAGGGTTTTTACACAGGTAGCCTTGTCAACAGCATGCATTCAGGATTATAACCTGAAATCACCAGTCAAGAGGGATTTTTTTCACATACGGCTGGGAAGACTCAAGGGTAGGTGTAAGAATTCTGCTCTCGCTCCTGCTCTCTTGCTCGCTTGCTGTCTTGCCTCTAGCTTCTCTCTGTCCCCTAGCCTCTCCCCCTTTCAATTCCCCCTCTATCCACATGGTCATGGCCAGCCTCTACTTCTCTTCCTCCACTTCTCTCCTCTCTCTCTCTCCTCTTTCTCTGCCATCTTCTCCCATTTCTCTCCCCCCACCTTTGCCCTATCTCCTGAATAAATCCCCCCCCTTAGGGAAAAAAAAATTCTGCTCTCACCAATCAGATAAGGAGCCATGAATCACAGGAAAAGTTACTTAGTGGAGATTGCAGCAAAACACAAAGTGGCTCAGCACCTGAATGTTCCTGGCTTCCACTAACCAAACAACAGCTCAAAGCGGCCTGTGCTTGACCAATTCCTACCTAGTCAAGGAGTGTGGGCACAGACGCCCAGGGCAGCCTAACAGCAAATGACTACAGAAGGGAGCACGGGGCCGCTGGGACGGGTCCAGGGCTGGAAGAAACGCAGTTGTCTGCTGCTAAGGGGCTAAACGGTGTTGAGTTGTAAAGCACTACTATTCTGTGAGCTAATACAGAAATACAAAAGCGATCAGTGGTGAGTGCACTGACTATGAAACACACCAGTTCTCACCGCATTCTGCTGTCTGCATTCTGAATGTGCACCAAGAGAGATAGCAGCTTACTTCTTATCTCTATAAAGGGAAAGGGGTTTTCTTCACACCTGGGCCACAGCCCAGCTTTAATTGCCCTGAAGACCCCTTTACCCAGCTTCTCTTCCCTCAGCCAATATGTAGGTTACCAGCAAGCAAGTGTGTCAAATCTCTGAGGTAGAGACCTTCGACCTTGGGAACATTTGGAGCAGAAACAGGTGGTGTGAGTTGGAGCAAACATTCAAGCCCACCACCGATTCTAAGGGAAGAGCCCCTCTCCATATGCAGTTCTTATGAGCATTTTGTACAGTCAGCAATTCTGTTTTCTCCACATCCTTCAAATGTTAGCTTCTCGTGTCAAGCAGTGTGAATATGTCAGGAGAATCAGAGGCTGTCTTATGGTTTCAGGCTGGTAGTGTTTCAGAACCACATGATTGTAGGGCTGAGCTCAGCAGGGCTGCACTGAAGAGCAGACTGCATATCCCTCATGCTGCCCACATTTTAGAGACTGATAAAATATTGTCTCTGGGGACTATAAAGGGCAAAAACAATGACATCACATTCCCCTCTAAGGAACAAGCCTGTGGTGATCTTCCCAAATGCCAGGGAGCACACTGGAGCACAAAAATGGGCAGATCTAATTGGAAGAAAGCCTGAGAGGCCATTCATCCTCTACATCCAGTGAGCCTCTGAGTACCAGAACACACTGTGCACACATGCACGAGCGTGCGCACATACCTGAAGTCTCCATGGCTTCCCAATCACAGCACAGACCCCAGACTCATTAGTGGGCTTCAGGGGCCTCCATTAACCGGCCACCAAGCATGTAACTGCCAGGTCAGAAAAAGGCAAAGGGAAAAACGGATACTCACTCCTCCCTGCCCACTAATAATCCATACCAAAAAGTGTTCAGAGAAAACAAGGGCTGAGATGTGGAAAGCGTGCACAAAAGCACAAAGGGTTCATTAAAAAGCAGTTTCCCTCTCTACCCCCAGCCACCAAATGCTCAGCAAGACAAGCCGCAGTCTGGCTCGCTCAGCACATCTGGATTCAGTTACCTGTGCCCCAACTGCAGCTCACAGAGACAGAGCTTGAGCTGACTCCACGGTTTAAGATCTGTCAGAATAGCTTATATGGAGATGAAGGGACAGAGCGTGCAAGCCTTGGGCAACAATATTTCTGGTCATCACGTGAGCCCTCACAGATGGCATTTTGGCAGAGCAGGATTGTACTGCTAAACTTGGTCACTAGAAAAGTAAAAGCCACCAAGGGGAACTATGATCACTTCATAGACAAACCCAGCTACCCACTCAGATCAACCACTGGTCAGCACAAACATTTCACAAACTCACACCACTTCACACTATGGCCACATGCTTTCACTGACATGATGGACCATATCCCCTCAGACCATACTCAAAATCAACCTTTTGTTCCCCTTTAGCTGCTTTTGTAAGCTATTCTGTCATAGCAACAAGTAATACACTAAAAAATCAGAAATCCTCCCATGCCAGAGTTCAAAGCCTACTTTCACCAGATAGACCAAAAAGCTGTCAAGCCTGACACAGCTCTCAAACTTTACTCTGTCACTTTACTGTTCCTAACACAGTTGCACAAAGAAGTATGGTATTTTTTTAAAGTTACTTTAGTGCCAACTGTGGTGGTGCACACCCATAATCACAATGAAAGCAGAGAGATCATTACTTCAAGACCACTGTGAGCTACACAGGACACCCAGGTCAATCTGAACCCAGAAGACAATAAATAAATAATTTACCTTAGTAATCTCAGTGACTTCATTACCACATTAATTAATTAAACTTTGTAAAAAATCCTTTTAAATTATTAAAATATATATTTGAAAAGTACTGTTATCCAAGTACTTCAGTATTTACCATAATTAAGGAGTCATGCGCTAGCAACCGTTTCATTATTTTTACTTGAGTTGCTATACATAGAAACATGGAAATTAATAGTAAACATTCAGTAAAGCAGGTATCAAAAGATGTACTCCAGAGCTGCCCAGTGACTAACAGTTTATTTGTCTGTTTGCTATAAAACTCGATAAATATTTATCAGTCAAAAAACAAAGGCATGTATTTCTTCTTACTTGTACCTAGGGGTTCATCCTGATGGGGTTTTTAATTAAATACACCTCCATAGCAAAGTTTAACCAGTAGTGTAGCCACTTTTGTCCTGTGCAGACAAGGTAACTAAGCTCCAAGCTGTCATCATTTTTCACCAACCTGTATGTCCTGGTGAAAGAAAGCTACCTGTACTGTGGGTTGTAAGGGCCTTTAACCTCAAAAATAAAATAAAACAAAATAAAATAAAATGCCAGGGAGCAGAGCCTGCCGCACAGGCTAACAGTTGTTTCCCAGTTCTATTTACACAAAATAAATTTCCTGTTAGTGCAAAAAATAGACAGAAAGTTGGCCAACCTCAAAAAAGACTCAGGCCATAGTCTGCCAAATTACGGAAGAGACTCAAGCCTGTTATAGAAAACAGTGGTTTACTAGAACTTACCATGGTGAGATAGCTACGTGTTTACCTTGATAAAGTATCACACTTAACATGAACAGGTGTGTATCGTGCTCTTTCAGTATAACCCTTGCTCCTGAAGTACCTCACAAGAAGGCAGACATCTATACCCTGTCACAAAACCAGGTGAAACTCACTTCCACGAAATCCATTTGCAAAGAACACTGAAGAATTGCACAGACAGAATGATTGAATGAGGGCCACTCTGCCCTCTGGCATGCTAACAGAATTCTCTTAAGCTTTGATTCTAGAGATTTCCAACTCTCGTCCCTCAGGACACCCGTGTTCTGTGACCAGTTCCAAGCTGATGCATCATGAAAATCAAACAGAGATTGTTTTTCCCATTTTTTAGTAGGAGGATATGTATATATTTATATAACACATATCCTTTTCAAATTCCCCTACTTAATTTTCCCAGTTCTTAGTACCTACTACCATGTGACCAAATAAGAATTTTAAAGGACATATAGTAAAACTGCGCTACAGAGGCAGAAGAGATGGCTCAGCTGTTAAGAACACGATGGAAAAGATCCAGGTTCAGTTCCACAACCACCCAGAACTCCAGTTACAGGTGATCCTAAGATTTAGATTCCAAGCAGGGCCTTCTTTATGTGACAGAAATAATATTATCACAATTTTGTGGCACCAAGAACAATGTATCCTTTGAAGGCTACCCAGAAACTCTGCCCTCTGAGTAAGTGGGAGCATCCTGCTGGCTTGTAATCCAGCTCTTTGGCATGAGTTTGACTAGAAACCTGAAACATATTCTACAGAAAGTGATCAAAGGTCAAGGAATTTAAATTAAGCAATGCTTTTGGCCCCTGGTTTAAATTAGGTACAGCTTTCAGCTCCTGGTTTAAATTAGGTAATGCTTTTGGCCCTAAGTAAACCATAGGGTCAACAAGACAGGCACAGTGGGACCTGTAGTCCCAGTCACTTGAGAAACTGAGGCTATGAATCTCTTGAGCCCAGGAATTGGCTCTAACGGGTAATGACTCTCACTGCTTTTCCATAAACAGACCAAGCAGATTTTCACAGATTTTTCACAGAAGCTAACCCCTTCTATGACTTGGTGTCTTAACTTCATGAACTCCAGGAGCTTCTTAAGTTATTGGCAACCACGGCCCTAAAATCAACAGCCCCTTCTGCATCTCTCAAGCAGACCCTTGCCATAAGTTCCTGTAAAATACACCTTGGTTGAGCAGATTTCAGGGGAAACAAAAGGAAAGAAAACATGAAATTCAACTCTAGCTGACACAGAGCCTGAATAGGGATTAAATAGATCAATAAAACTATATAATAATATAGCACTAGGTTCTCTAAAAACAAAAACTA
>NW_021604613.1:9097188-9199208 GCF_004785775.1 Grammomys surdaster
TAATAATATAGCACTAGGTTCTCTAAAAACAAAAACAATGCCAGTGTATTCACATGATCACTTCTGGGAATCATCAGAGAAAATCAAGTTCTCCAGCTTTATCTTGTGAGTAGAAGCAATCAATCATTCCAGCACCTACCCAAGACATCGGAGCCCACAGCTGGCTCTGGGCACGTCACCTACCACCCCGAGTAAAGCAGAGGACTGAGCTGGCCAGTAGGATGAAGAAGAAGGTGTGACAACTGATCACGGCAGTGGCTAGCCAATGGAGTCGTTGATACTCTGCCAGGATTCTCCATGACCCCAAGTGTGATCATGTGACTCTTTCTCATTACCTTGTACCTGGATAGATTCCAGACCCAGAAAATAAAACAGAGCGTATTTTATTTAATAGTATTGTCCTAATTTAAAGATAATCTTTTTTTTTCTAAATGCTATCAAAATGGATTTGAAAAAAATTTTGAGACAGGGTCTCACTGTGTATCCTGGGCTGTCTTGGAACTCACTGTGATATCCAGTTCTAACTCCTGGCCTGGCTGGCCTGGAACTCAGAGATCTGTCTTCCTCTGCCTCTGGAGTGCTGGGATTAAAGACACCACACTCCCAGCTAGGTTTGAAGATCCTTTGAGGAGTTCCTGAATGCTGAAAGAATTTCTTCCTCCATCTTGATCTTTTATTTTAATGGCTCTCTTTACTCCCTAGCATTTATTTTACTTTAAACAATGCCAGACACTTTTTTAGCTTATGAAGTTGAGCACATTTCTCTTCAAACTTGAAAAATACGTAACTTTGATAAACCTCAAAAAACCATGAAATGGAAAATTTCAAAGCTTCCTTTAAAGTTCTAGAAGTTTATCTTATCCATCATGAACAAAAATCATTCAACTACATAATACCCTGGAAAAAAATTAATCCACAGATGCAGCAGAAGGAACGCCAGGTCATCGTGGTTTGGGAGAAGAGAAATGACCATGGAGAGCACAGAGGTTTTCAGGACAGTGAAACTATGCAGTACTGAAATCCGCTGAAGCGAATCTGTGTCCTGGACACCACACTTAAAAGCCACAGCATGTATAACACCAGGAGTCCTGATGTAAGCAAGGGACTTTGGGTGACAATGATGTCCTGGCATCTGTCACTGGTGAATAAAGACGCTGAGAGCCAGGGAGGCTGGAGCGAGGCAGAGACAATATGGAGGCACTCTGTACCTTCTGCTCAATTTTGCTATATACACACAACTGCCTTCAACAATAAAGTCTATTTTAAAAGATTTTATGAATATGTGCATGCGTGCATGCATGAGTACGTGTGTGTGTGTATGTGTGCTGCATGTGCACACGTATATGCAGTACAGTACAGGTGCCCATGGAGGTCAGAGGTGTTGGGTCTCCTGAAATTAGTTGTGAGCTATCGGCTGGGGTGCTGGGAACTGAACTCAGATCCTCTGCAAGAGTCCTATGCACCCTTCACTGTTAAGCTCTCAAATCTATTTTTAAAAAGAATTAACACCCTTCAGATGTCACTAATAAAACAATAGTATATATCCTCACAGTTTAAAAATAAGTTATGTTATCAAAGAGGTTAATTCCTCTGCAAGCAGAAAAGAAGAGGTATAAAAAAATCAGCTACGTTGCAGGGCCTGCCTGTGGCGTCACAGAGTCCTTGGCAGAGAAATGTGTGTTTCTGTTTGGTCTAGAGATGAGTAGGAGAAACCAGCCAACACTAGTGATCGGACATCAGTGTTATCTTTGAAAATCCTTCTTGATTTGTTGTTTAGAGACAAGGACTCTCTATGCAGTCCTGGAACTTGCTCTATAGACCAGGCTCTCCTCAAACTCAGAAATCCACCTACCTCTGCCTCCAGAGTGTTGGCATTAAAGGTGTGTGCAACCACTACCCAGAAAATTCATTCTTCATGCTGATCAACACTTCACAGAAATGCCAGAGAAATCTATTCAATATCCACAGGCAAACACACATCATTTGGATCTTATAAACAGGTACTCTACTTCATTTACTACGAGGTAACCAGCCACATAATCTATCTTCAATCTAGTACACTAAGAGACTAGTTAATTCAGAAACCAACAAACCAACCAAAGTAGCTATCAGAAGTACCCCCTCAGGCAAGTGTTTTACCAGTGTTCCATTTTGAAAGCAATACCTGGATGCTTCAATATGCAAACTAACCTATCAAATATCTTGGTCTTTAATCACACTTGTAATCCATTTGTGGTGATTTGAATAAAAATGGCTGCTGTAGACTCATAGTGGGTAGTATTATCGGAGGCGTGACCTTGTTGGAGTGAGTGTGGCTTTGTTGGAGGAAGTATCTCACTGGGTGTGACTTTGAGGTTTCAGAAACTCAAGCCAGGCCCAATGTCACTCTTTCTTCCTAACTCCTGCTGATCCAGATGTAGAGCTCTCGGGTACCTCTCCAGCACCACATCTGCCTGTGTGCTGCCATGCTTCATGTCATGATGATAATGTACTAAACCCCTGTAAGCCAGTCCCCAGTTAAATGTTTTCCTTTATAAGAGTTGCTATAGTCATGGTGTCTTTTCACAGCAACAGAACACTGACTAAAACACTATTGCTTATACCCTGCTATTAGCCAACCACTTACACAGAGTAGAGCATGAGAAGGAACCACGAAGGCCACATTCAATAAATCTGAGAGGGGGTCTCCACCAGACTCAAATAAAGGTTCAAATGTTGAAGAGAAGCCTTCCCCCAACTCACGCACACAAAGCCGACTTTTCATCATTACTCTCTGGGACTGTGCTACAAAAAGATTTTGAAGAGTACATTTGAGTTTAGTTGATTTAAAAGTGTCAAGAGCTGTGACATTTTCTCCCAACCTTACCTTCAAATGTTAAAGTTTCAATACACATTGCATGGCACACAATTGCAACACAGATTTTCAAAAGTCCACTACATTTCCTGTGAGAATTATGTCTCTATCATTCACACATAGTGACCACTCTTGGCCACCTGATGGGAATCCAGGAGATGAGGGAATGAAGACCATCCCCCAAGTTAACATCAGCTCTTCCAGCATTCTTGTGCTGAGGAGTTTGTAGGCAATAGATTGTTCTGTGGGAATAATGCTTCAGCTCTTCGGCTCCCGTGTGGATACCTTCCAGATACAACTGCCCTTCCACTTCCCTCTTCAGCATCTTCCTTCTCCTCTTGGAACCAAGAGAGGAAATACTCCTCACCTTAGAGATTCTAACTGAGTAACCTGACCCTCACTCTGGTACAAAAAGATCACAGTGCCTAAGAAATGACCCATTCAAAATCAGTCAAAGTCAGAGGAACATCTTTCCATAAACAGCCCGAGCCAGGTTAAGTGCTCCACAAACACATGAGCTAGTCTTTAATTGCTTATCATTTCAAGACTTGGAAGCTAGACAAATCCCAGTTAGCTTTAATTAGCTAAGCAAGACTTAAAAGCACTTGAAAGTTCCTCTTATGGGCCATTCAAACTAGAAAGTTGTGCACTAAAAGGCCATGATCCAAAGAATAGCATGATGACTCTCGGAAATGTATCAAAAGACTAGAGATGTTAGAAATTTCAGACCTGCTGACATAAATGAACAAACAAAATGTAGCAAATCATTGACCTGCATGCTTTTTCTTTACCCCCAATTCATTCGTTGCCCCATCTTTTTAATATTTGGGTTCCTGGTTCAACAGAAGCCATGAAAATACTTCATAGTATGGGAACGTTATACAACTGCATATTTTAAACACTGGTGAATAGTGGTCAATAAATAATTTCCTACTCCTAGATCAAGTAATATGGGTTTTTTGTTTGTTTGTTTGTTTTGTTTTGTTTTGTTTTGTTTTTCGAGACAGGGTTTCTCTGTATAGCCCTGGCTGTCCTGGAACTCACTCTGTAGACTAGGCTGGCCTTGAACTCAGAAATCCGCCTGCCTCTGCCTCCCAAGTACTGAGACTAAGGCGTGTGCCACCACTGCCCAGTAAGTAATATGTTCTAAATAAAAATATCTTACTTTGCATGCTCTGTGAGTATTTAACCCAATTTTTAAGATATGCATTGGTATGTTGTTAATAATCATTACAAACATAATCCTAAAATTTATCATAGAATAATTAGTTTACATGCATTGCAGCAAGAGCAGGTACCTAGGAGGGTTTGGAGGAAGAAAAAGGAAGAGGAACATGATGCAATTATAATCTAATTTTTAAAAATTATTTTATAAAAATGCATCACATCCATCACTGTGGCTCATGCTTCTAATCCCAACACCCAGGAAGCTAGCACAGGAAGATGACAGGTTCCAGGCCAGCCCAGACTGTCCCACACGCAAAAGAAGCACTACATTTGAAAAAACTTCAAGGGGGAAAAGAAACACTATAAAATTTGGACTACTGACAGGCACATCAAACCACAATAGTGTTTAAATTCCACTCCACTCGATACAATTTAAACAATGATACAATGTTTTCACTTTAAAAATTAATATTTACATTGTGTCAAAAATTACATCCTTTGTATCTTTCTAACTTTATAATGAAAATCGTCCAACTAAAAAAGACTTTCAGGGGATACACAGTTTATAAAAATCTGGCAGAGGTTGGGACTGGAGATGAAAATGCTCCACTGAGATGGTGGTTTGTCTCCGCGATCTACCCAGGACAGCCTCTTTAGAGAACAACTGAGCTAACAGCTTGACACTCAGAGCTCCCGACGACCATGATTTCCTGGGCAGGTCTTTCAAAAGTTGCCTCCAAAAAAGCCTATCTGAAATCCTCAGAAGAACTGGGGAGGTGACTCAGTCCAAAACATGCTTCCTGGGCAAGCGTGAGACCAAAAGACAGATCCCTTGCACCTACCTAAAAGGCCCAGCACCTCAGAGCACATCTGTAATCTCAGTGCTAGGTGGGGCAGAAGAACAGAAGAATCTCCAGGCTAGCCAAGCAATAGTCTTCAAGGTTTAGTGGGAAACCCTGTCTTTAAAAATAAGGTCAAGTCACATGTGGACACAGGCTTTTAATACCACCACATGGGAGTCAGAGGTAGGACTTCTGTGAGTTCAATGCCAGCCTGATTTACATAGTAAGCTCCAGGCCAGCCATAGCTTCAGAGAGAGGAGACTCTGCCCCCAGAAAAATACGAATAATAAAGACGTTTGCAGTACAGATCTGGGAACCTGAGCTGGATTCCTGGAGTTAAGTAAAGATGGAAGGAAAAATGAACTCCACAAAGTTTTCCTCTGCCCTCTCCACATGCACTCCAACATGTGTGCCCACACACAGGCATCTTGCACACAAACTGCACATAGTAAGTAAGTAAATAAGGTAGAGACACCACAATTGAGGAAGACCAAACTTCAACCTCTGACGTCTGTGCATAGACACACACCGTCACACATCTACACATATACATACACATACGAACACATTCAAACATAAACACAGACAAAATAAAATCCTCAGAACACAGAAAGTGATGAACAAAATAACATTTCCTGGAGCTAGAGAAATGGTAATGTTCAATGTTCAATGTTCACCTCTTCTCTCTCCTCCTCCTCCTCCTCCTCCTCCTCCTCCTCCTCCTCCTCCTCCTCTCTCCCTACCCCTACTCTTCCCCCTCCCCCCCTCTCTCTTTCTCTCTCTTGCTGGTAAGATCCTTTTTACACTACTGCCTTGACCAGTGACTGCTGGAGTGAGGGGAAACATTTTCAGAACTGTTAATATTATGACACACTAAGGATGCAGCTATAGGTTCTCTACATATTTAAGAAATTGCCAATAAAAAAAAAAATTCCCTCCCCAGGCCAATGAGGTGGAGGAGGAAGTAAGAGCACTTGCCACCAAGTCTGCCAACCTGATCTCAACCACTGGGACCCACATAGTGGAAGAAAAAAAACAACCATCCTGTGACACCCTCCCACACACAGAGACAGACACACATACACACAATGGCACACACCTGTCCTCCCCTCTCTCACACAAACAATGACTGAAATAAATGTTTTTAATTCCATACTTTTCCCTGCAGAATGACAGTACTACTGACCCTTTTACAAAGGTTATTTATCTAACAAAAGTTTAATCAAGCATATACCTTCCCTTGGAGAGAGCCCATCCCAAGCTCCAAACACAACTCGAAACAAGAAAGCAAGCATGCTGTGTAAGCGTTTGGACAGTAAGGTCCCTTGGGAAGCCAGTGGTTTAGGGATGAAGTTCCATAGTCCTTTGACTATCACCCTCTGTACGCAAAGAGGAACATAAGGCAAGAGCTCTGGCCCTGCATCCAATGGGCTCTCACTGCAAGGCCAGCTGAGAAGCAACCGATATATTCTAATCTGGATAATGCAAATGATACGTGACTAGACCTAAATAGTAATTACCCAGGCGTCTGCCTTGAGTTTTCTTCTCGGAGTGTTTAGTGTTTCAGGCAGTGTCCTAAATATAGCTGTCAAAATAACACGTGATTTCTTAAGTGGTGTTTAAGACCAGGACAGGCAAATGAAACACACCTCAGATTCAGCCAGAAGCAAGAATCCTCCCTCCACCAAGAATCTGCAAGGTCAGTAACAAGCACTGGCCTCCGTTTTCCCCATGACAAGTGGGAACTAGAGTACTTACTTCCTGTCCCTCCAGCACCTCAACACTTGGGACACTCTTCAGAAAGTGTTAGGAATCCCCAGAAGTCCTTTCTCAAGTGATACACCCCATCAATTCACTTATCAGTCTTCTCATAAGCAAATATCATTGGCCTTTTATGCTTTATCTCATGAAGCTGAACATGTCAGATGACCTCTGCCCCCACTAACCAACTCAGAGTACTCAACTTCCTCCAAGACCAACTGCAACTCCAAGCCCAGAAGTGTCACCATAGGCAAGTGACTCAAAGCACAGGAAGGAATGTGGCCTATATTCTCCTTATAATTGTGATGAAATAAACGCACACTGGACAGGGACTCACAAAGACACACACACCTGAATGCACAACTCACACAGAAATGTCCACTGCGAGAACCTTCTAGAATAGTGAGAAACATAAATAAATTGACAGCACAAATATGTTTAGTTTTTAATAGCTGACTTGCAGTCAAAAGATCTCCTTAAAGTTAGCTTTCTGTAAAATTAAAGTCATTTCCAGATCTAGACTCTACTCAAACTAAAAACAGTATTTTAAAAAAAAAGAGGAAGTAGAAAATAATAAGATTCTGTTTTTCTCTCAAACATAGGAGTGCTTCCCCATCTGGACTCCTTGAGTGCATTAAAAGTACATATTAAGTTTTTCTGGGTCCACATCAAGAGTCTAAACATGCAGTTTAAAAGGCAAGTGGTTTAAAGTATAAACACATGGGCCCTTCTCTACCAAGCTCCTACAGGGAGGAAAAAGTTGGAATGTGAAGACACGACCGTTTAAAAGAGGATTTCTTACAGGAAAAGTGCACCCGGATACACTAACT
Source organism: Grammomys surdaster (assembly GCF_004785775.1). Lineage (NCBI taxonomy): Eukaryota > Metazoa > Chordata > Mammalia > Rodentia > Muridae > Grammomys > Grammomys surdaster. The sequence continues at coordinate 9,104,643 of NW_021604613.1, forward strand.
AAGAGTCTACTTTCTCCTAGAAAAAGCTGACAGCAACAATTCCCGTCACAATCTAGTTAAACCTGCACCCACGTGCAGCCAAGGTAACGGGTATAACACCTGAATGACGGTCCTGGACCTGCTGAGGTGACACCCGGGCCTCAGAAGCTCTGTCTGCAAGGGCTGTATAGTAAACCTTTTCACCCTTGCTAGCCCTACAGTCACTATTGCAACTCCTCAGTTCCACTGCTGTCACCTCACCGGGTCACCAACAATGCCAACAGACCAGGGAGGGTATGCTCCAACACATCCTAATTATGGACACCAAAATGCAAATTTTATTAAAATTCTGAGTGTTGTAAAATACAATTCCTTTGATCCTTTTTCAACTATGTGATAACAGAAAGATTATTCTTAGCTCACAGGCATTTAAATACAGGTAGTTGGCTGGATTCAGCCAGGAATGAAGATGGCTGAAGCTCCTGTATGCCCATGTAAAACAACAACTGTATCTCTCCCCACCCCCTCCTAAAGAAGTTTTTATTCTGTCCAATCATTTCACTGGTGGCTGAAGAATTTTGGGAACCTTTTGTTCTTACAAGGAAAAAAATCCAAATCCACTAGACTGTTCTTTTTGTTTGTTTGTTTTGTTTTGTTTTTCGAGACAGGGTTTCTCTGTGTAGCCCTGGCTGTCCTGGAACTCACTCTGTAGACCAGGCTGGCCTCGAACTCAGAAATCTGCCTGCCTCTGCCTCCCAAGTGCTGGGATTAAAGGTGTGCACCACCACCACCTGGCCACTGGACTGTTCTGTGTGAAAGTAGCTGGTGTTACCCTCTTGGGTTCAGGAAGGGTCTTTTAAGCCAAGGTCATCAGAGTCCAAATGGCCTTGGTCACATCTGGACCTTGGTCACCGCTGCAAAGAAGGCAGCCATCACACAAAACACTACCCCATCCCCTCCTGCCCTACCCTGCGCTCCTGCAGTAGGCTAGTACTTCATGGTCTGAGAGCTGCTTCCCCCTCCTCTGTACCCCTGAGACTAATGTACTAGGTCTGGTCTCTAACTAATCAGAGAGTAGGCCCAAAGCCAGTCTTAAAGATACAGAAAGGAATCTGTCCCAAGAAAGGAATCTGCCCCAAGCCACAGCTAATATGTGTTGCATGTTATCTCTAGCTTCTACAGCACAAGGCTATGACAAAACAGGCTCCTCTTCCTTATGCAACATTGGCTGACATTACCTGATACCCTCACATGGAAGGGCTCAGGCAGGCACCTTGGAGGTTTCCTACAGAATAGTACTTATCACACGCGTATCTTAGTGCCAGTGGAGAAAGGGCAGCAGCACCTGGCAGAGTCATTTGCTGAGACCCGGGGCATCACTAGCTCCACAAGTGCTTTGTGAGCACAGCTAAGGCAGTGGCAACTCCAGGCTTCCTATAAAGTTGACCTTGGGACAGCAAATCTCACAGCCTTTATTGTCTAGACAGGGAGCTAGTTTGGCTCGTTTGCAGGGCTACTCTTTCAGATGCTGGGAAAAGATAGCTGCTGATTGGTGCTTCAACACCATCGGCAACTGACAGCCCTAACCCATAGGACCTGCTCCAGAGTGGCCTACCTTTGTTAGAGCCACCGAGTTCAACTAGAGTCAGCCTGGTCTCATAAGCCCCAAAGTCCTACTATCTGCAAGACTCGGGAATAGTCATCTCTAAATGTACCTTTGTGTGAGACAGGACATTCTGTCCCCTGTTGGCAGTTCAGTGACTTTAGATTATGGTATCAGCTATCGATATCATGATCAGTATTTAATAATACTGGGCACTTTCCTATCGATATCATCTAGGGAAAACTGAGACCCAGGGAGAAAAAATTACTGGCCAGGGACTCACAACCAATTAATTCATGGTTAGGAATGGAGTCAAAAAGAAAAAAAAATACTATTCGGTCTCTGGAAAAGTTGAATGGAAAGGTAGCTCTGTAATTTTTAAAAATGACTTTGCACTTAGCTCACCGGGACAGAAGATGATGCTTAAAATCAGAGATGTCACAGGGACCTTTTTCTGGGTATAGGAGCCCCAAGACTTCCTTCCTGCTATGCAAAATCATTTCTCTCTGTCAGTTACCACACCCATCCTCAAGACCTGCGACACCACAGAACTCATCAGCCTTCTAAGCTGCAGCCTGTCTGCAACTGGTTGCAACTTGGCTTAACTCACAACCTCCTCTGTCACTGTAGTGCCCTGGGAAGCCTGGTGGAGCTGAGGCATACCGGCTGGTGTTAACTGCTTCAGGAAGAAACCAGCTGATCAGTGTAGCATGAAGTTTAAGAACATCACTGCCTACCTAGCCCCGCCCTGCACAACCTACAAAGTCCACCTCCTGTCTGTCCCTCTCTGAGCCTTTCCTCTGTCTCTTTTTCTTCTGTCTCCTCTTTTTCCTCATCTTTGTTTTAAATTTTTGAAACTTAGTCTCACTTAGCTAGTCTTAAAGTTACTTATGTAGCTGAGGCTGGCCTTGAACTCCTGATCTTTTCTTTATTTTCTCAAATATTGAAACTATAGATGTTCACAACCACACTTCCTTCCTTCATTCATTTTTTTTAAGTCTTTCTCCTGCTAGCTTTCTTCCCCTCCCCCATCTTTCTTTCTTTGTTCTGGTTTTGCGCCTGTTGCAGTTCTGCTCTGGTCTTCATTTTTCTATTACCTTGCTACATTTTGCTCTAAATCTCTACTGGTGAATCAAGAATGTTTTAAATTAAAGCACACATATGTATCCAATTACGTTTGGCCTACATCCTCTTTTAAACAATGTCCTGTCACTCTAAAAGAAAAAAAGAGTTAAATTAAAATGACATTTTACAACATATCCTTTATGTGATATTTTTAAACAATTTTCTTCAGAAACCTTCATAGATTGGGATTTGGGGGTTTTGTTGTTGTTTTATAATGGTTTCCTTCGACCACACAACCCCATAGGACTATGAATTGAACCCCAGCCCTCATGAATGCCAGTCCTGCATTCTAGCACTGAGCTACAAGCCCAGCCTACGTTTATGGTTTCCTTTTACCCCAGTAAATATTCATCCAAGGCCTGAAATTCTACACCTAAGTTTTAAGACATTCTGTCATAATAACACTTTTCATGATGACTTCTTTATGACGACTGTTCTATCAAACAGCTTTGCTTTTACACACTTCCTCAAGAAGACAGTTTTACACTGTGTGAGGAGGAAGTAGCATTCTTGTCTTTTTCAAAGGCCTTTTTGACAGCTTAAAACAAGAACGTCTGCAAACTCCAATCTTTTCCACACTTGCTTATCCTAGTGGATCTGTCTAAACGTAAACTCTGTAAGTTAAATAAACTAAGTCAATTGCCAAGATAAAATCAAAACAAAGAAAGCTCTTTTTTAAAATTGTAGGACCCAATATGAAGGGTACTCAATAAAGAGATTTCATACAAAAATCAAATATCTGTGTACCACAATTTTTGAAATTAGGGAGAAATAAAACAAGATTAATGTTATAAATTTAAAACAAAAAAATCACTAAAACCTATTCTGAGAGAGCTGAAACTGACTCTAAAATACTTATCTGCTTAATTTGACAATGAGGATTTTGGGCACTTTGGATTCAGGGACTGTTTACTAAGCAGCAACAGACATCCACTTGGGGTAATCGAACATTTCCTACTGAACTGTCGAAGGTTCCCCATTAAGCACATATTACTGTACCCATTTTACAGACAGGAAAAGTTGTGTCACAGAAAGACTAAGACAGAAGTTAAGAGCAAAGCTGTGTGTACAACTCAGAACTCCAAACATCAACTTCAGAGTTCTCCCATACAGTGCTTATGAACACTGTTCAAACCAGATGCCACATATAAAGTGTGTATGTAAAAGCTCAGTACCTGGGAAGTTGATAGAAGATCTTTTACTAAGGAGAAGAATCAGAGGAAAATGGGCCCTAACATTAGCAACTAAATACTGTCTGTGCTCATCTCAGCATCTCAAGAAATAAGTGCCTAGAAGCCCCAAAGTGCCTAAAATTTCATTGCCTGAGACAGCACTGTCTACTAAAGCTGCAGGTGGCCTCATCCTAGCTTTTTGGCCTTTGATATGCTTGAATCTAGATTCTGTGAAGAAGGCTATCACATGTGTAGAAATAGACGTGCCTAAAGCCCAAAACCACTGAAAATCAGAACCAGTTCCACTCCCTGTGAGGACACAGGTGTCAGTTACACTGACCTTGTAGCTTCTCGATGCTCTACAAAGCCCTGCAATTTAAACAAAAGCCCACTTTAAAGGCTACTTTAAACAAGGTAACTGTGGGCAGCTCTCATACCTAAACTCCCTCCCAAATATCCGAACTGAACCATCAAACGGAGACAAGCTGAATCCAAGTCCTCTTATGAATAGCCAATACTTGGCTGGAGGTGTAGCCAACTTGGTTAACTGCTTCTGAGCTCAAAGCCTTGGGTTTGATCTTGAGCACCACAGAAACCAGGCATAGTGGCACAAGTCTGCAGTCCCAGCACTGGAGGTAAAGAGACTCAGTAGTTCAAGATCCTCCTCAGCTACACAGCAAGTTCAAGCCTGAGCTACATGAGGGCTTGTCAAGAGAAGGGGGGAGTGGGGTTACAGGCATGGTATTGCATGCCTTTGACCCCATGACTCAGGAGTCAGAAGCATGAAGATCTCTGTGAGTTTGGGGCCAGCCTGGGACTACACAGCAAGCTCTAGGACAGTCAGGATTACACAAAGAGACCCTGTCAAAAGAGAGAGGGGAAGAAAGAATCCGGGATGGAGAGGTAAAAAGGTTAGAAGGGAAGAATTCTAAATCAGATGCTTAAATGTCACATGAGTTATGAAAGAAACAAAGCTAAACCAATAACTGTGGTCCTCACAACTACCTTAGACCTGCAGTTCATTAAACAGCAAACCCAGCAACAGCATGTACTTTATTGGGGGGGGGGGGTTAGTTGTTGTTGTTGTTGGTTTTTTGGAGGTGTTTGTTTGCTTGTTGTTTTGGCTGGTTGGTTGGTTGGTTGGTTGGTTGGTTGGTTTTTTGAGACAGGATCTCACTATATAGCACTATATAGCTCACTATGTAGAGCAGGATAGCCCCAAACTCAGAAGTCCATCTGCCTCTACTCCCCAAGCACTGAGGTTCAAGAGAGCCCCACCACACCCTGCCCAGACTTTTGGCAATCAAAAACACTGAGAACTTTTCTGAAGATAAACTGTCAGGTGAGAGGGAACAGCTTTGAAGCAAACAGAGAGAACAGGAAGAAAGAGGGTGGAGAAATTGCTTCCAGAAGCTCTGTGGCTTAAACTGGTAGGTATGCCTTGGGAAATGATAGTTGTGGCTTTGTTTTTCAATTTGCCAGAGGACTCTCTTCTTAGAAAGAGTTGCAATATCACACTCACACTAACCATCAACTATCCAATCAGCATTCAATTTTCACCCAATTTATTTTATAAAGATATATTTCTGTTTGTTTAAATCAGAATTCAAGTCTCCCTGATTGGTTTGGTGAGTGTTAAGTCTCTTTAATCTACACACCTATGCTTACTTGGCACTTCTTCCTTCTGCAACCAATGATACTCATTGTAAAACAGGGTCATCCTATAGTGTTTTTATAGCCTGCACATTTTAACTTTTTACTTTAAAATAAAATTATCAAGTTAAAAACAGACCATCTCAGACCTACAACATTATTTCACCCCTGTCATATGCCACCAAAACCACCCAAGTTCTCACTTTGAAGTCCTTGATATTCCTGGATACACATTTGTCCACAAAATAGTGCCAGGAAAAGTGCCCTGTTCCACCAGAGCAGGAAGAATCATGGATCCAGAAGACACCAGAAGGTCTCGTGTCAACTTTCATATCAATTTACTTGATGGAATGAGGCAGGTACCAATTAACTTCTGAAATCATGCCTGTGAAGCTGGCAGATACAATGAGCTTTGTGAGGTCTCAAACCCACTTCTCCAAGTGTCCAGGAGAGGACACGAAGTGCTGATCAGAAGAACTAGTGAGATGCTTTCATTACTATACCAGCCCCTCTTGTATTAATTTAGGTACTGAGCGGTTATCTCCTTACTTCTATTCTTCCTACCCAACAAGAACTTTGCATGTCAATAAACTCATCCTCCTCCAGCCTCTCACCTGAGAAGTACAGCACAGCACTCACCTCCAACTGCTGCCTGAAGCATTTTCTCTGTAAGCATCAGCTGGACCTTCTGTGGCTCCCCAAAGCCTTCCCCAATGACTCTATGCCTGAATTCGTTAGTATTCCATATGTAGCCTAAACCCCCAGCTGGCTTGACAGCTGTTTTGATGTCACATATATCCCACCAACATTTGATGAGGGTCTTCCATGCACAAGGCACCCATCACATTAATCCTACAACTAGACTCTGAGTACCAATGAAGAGAAGGTCTCTTGTGGTAGTGCCCATTTCAGGGACCATAAGGATGAAAAAATGTATAGTCTGTGGTCAAGCCCTTCCCACTGTGACTCTCAAATTCATAAGTCCCAAGTAAATTCCTTAATCTCTGGATTCTCACATGGACATGCTGTTGGGATTAATTCATATAAAGTGTTCCTTCTCATTTCTGGTCTCCTGTACATTTCTAACTAATTTCCCTTCCCAGGTTCAAAGCTTAGTAAACCATCTTGCTCATCCTGGGCTACAGGTGTCAGCAGCATTGGTCAGCTGTTTCATTTACTAGGTGACTGGCTCCAAGGGAGCTAAATTTCTGCCAGGCATCCTATCTTTACAGCTTTCCAGTCTTTCTCTTCATCCTCCCTGTATCAGATCCCAAAGCCACTCTCCTACCCCACAAAGACCCATTTCTTCAGAAAAGCCTAGTCATTGAGCCTTCTGTCATCACCCCGCTAGCTGTATCCAATTCCCATGCGACAGTTGAGAAATTAGACTTGCCAGGCCCAGCTGCAGCTATGGAATCTAAGAAAAGGGACTCTACCTGGAAGAACCAAGGAAACTACCCAAACAGCACCTGTAAGAACTGCCATGCTGGCCCTGCTCACAAGAGACCCAGGGTCTGGGAAGAATGCTTCTCTTACATGAAAGCAATTCAAGAGAATTCTCTAAGACTAGCCTGGGGGTCTGTGTCTCTACATCAGGCTCCTGGAGATCCCAGAAGACCTTCTTGAGGAAAGCACCCATGTCCCTTCAGCAAGACTCAAAAGTGTGCTTATCAGGCTTGAGAATGGTTAAAGCGGCTTCCTTACAAGGGAGAGCCTGAAACTATATAGTCAAGAAAACCCAATGTCAGGGACTGTTCAAAGCCACAAACTACAAGAGATCCATAATAAGTGGAATCCAGGAATTTATTTCCAAACTGATTCTATCTTTTTAAATCAAAGAAAAACTAAAGCAATTTAATCCTGAAACTTTTGGAGACAAGTTAGAACTGCTACTAAGTTTCCATGTCAGGGCAACACCAGTGTCTCTGCAGATCTAATTATTTTTATGAAGAGCTCTGGAAACTTCCTTGGAGCAAAATGGTCTTCCAGTATTAAAGATGCCTGGGGAGTTACAGAAAGATGGTAAAGGTTTACTGGGTAATAGAGACAGATCCAGTGATTTTCTAGTTCAAACGGGAGAGGCACGTAAAAGGAATTTTTTTTTCAAGACTAACTCAGGTTAGCCTTGAACTCACTAGGTAGCCAAGAATAACCAATGATTGACTTGAATTCCTGATCTTCCTGCCTCCACCTCTTGAGTACTGGGATTACAGATCTATATATATATCATGTCCAGCTAGAAAGCATCCTTTAAATTATGACTACTACAATTTGAAGGTAGATTCGAAAGTCATTCATTTCAATTTTACAGGTTACTAGCTCTTCACAAACATGAAACTAATCAAAAGAACTATCTGCTCTCAACCTCTGAAATCCAGAGTCAAGATATTATCACACTAATAAAAAAATCAGCCTATAAAATAGACAATCTTAGATTATCTATAAACCAAAGTGGGGGAAGAATAATAATCAGTTTCTAAATCACTGACATTGAATAAAAAACCTCTTCAGGAACCTGCAACCATTTAACCTTGTTGCCTGGATAACCAAATTACAGCTCATGTGCAAATACACACATCAGAGCCACATGCATAGGGGACACTATAAAGTAAATCCCATTGTAAGAACTGAGTCACAAGAGGAACAGGGCAGAGCTCAGGAATGCCAAGACATCCAGCCCACATCTTCATTTGACAAAGAGGAACCTAGAACCCACAGATAAGTCTGACCTCCAATTGTTGTCTGACACACAATGTACACAATTCCTCTTGACTTAAGTCTACAACAACACAGATTAGATCATTACACCCTCCCTGATCTTTGACAATAAGACTCAGAATGCCTCTGTCAGATGACTTTACAACCCACCATCACCTGCTCAGAGCCAATGTGTAAAGTAAAAGCCATGATCTAACCCTGGGCTTACACATGGCCAACAGGCTCCAGTGCAGACCTAATTTGTATGAGCCAAACCAGTTCGGTGTCACTGTCAAAACTCAGGTGAGGCAAGAGGAAGTCTACATGTGATTATGTTTAAAGACGTACCTAGATGGTCCTTTTCCAGTCAATATTTAATAGCACCCTCATTGTTCTCAAATGACCTTAGATTAGACAAAAGTCTATGCAGCTCCCAATCATCAATGAGCATTTTAAAATATTTGAGTGCATGATGGGATCATGAAGGAAAATAAGACAAAATACTGAACCAGTCACCAAAAGTTTTCATATACAAAGAGACTTTCAAGAAATATTAAGTATCAATAATCCTTAAAATAGCTATAGTACCACTACTGTAAAAGATTCTTTCTAACTACATTGTATTCATTTCTTGAGGGAGGGAAGATGCACGTGACTCACAACATATATGTGGCGCTCAGAAGACAATTAGCAGGAGTCAGTTCTCTCCTTCTATCACGTAGGTCACAGGGATTGAACTCAGGTCTACAGCCTTGGTGGCAAGTGTCTTACCCAACAGGCAATCCTTCCAGCCCCATTGTTTAAGATGTTAGCTTCAATATAGAATTTTCTTTGGAGACTTGGAATAAAGTGTTACAAGAGGTTTTTATTATTTTATTGCAGCGGGGGTGGGGGGTGGGGGGGGAACACGTGTATGTGCACCATGATGAACATGTGGAGAGCAGAGGACAGCTCTGCGGATTGGTCTGCTCCATCATCTTCACATGGGTCCCCAGGAGCTAGCTCAAATCATCAGCCTTACACAGCAAGAGGCTTAACCTGGGCCATTTCATTGCCTCTCTGAGTGTCTTTTCTGAAACAACTTCGAAAAGAACAACAGGAACTGATGCAAGGCTGGCTAGATGGCTCAGTGGTAAAAGGTGCTTACCATCAAGCCTAAGACTTAAGTCTGATCCTCTACACCCATGGTAGAAGGAAAGAATAGATATCCAGAGTGCCCTGACCTCCACATGTACAGAACACAACTCACAAACTCACACTCACACACACACACACGAAGAAACAAAAAGCTAAGAACTCTTAAATATAAATATAAATATAAATATAAATATATATATATATATATATACTAAATATAATATTTAAGACTGGAGAGATGGTTCAGCGGTTATGAGCACTGACTGCTCTGCCAGAGGTCCTGAGTTCAATTCCCAGCAGCCACATAGTGGTTCACAACCATCTGTAATGGGATCCGATGTACTCTTCTAGTGTGTGTCTGAAGACAACTGCAGTGTGTACTCATATAAATAAAAAAAATCAATAAATTTTTGAAAAAATAAATAAATAAATTTTAAAGTAATTTAACAATGCATTGTAGATGTATGTTAATAATCGTATTTATCTTGCTGAAATATAAACCTTTTTTATATTTTTAAGATGTCTTGGTCCTGTCTCTTGTATAAGAACTTCAACTTTTCGAGTTTATGTTTATGCTCTATTTAGAATAACAGAAGTGAAAGCTAAAATGTTCTTTTAAAAGAGGAGACTCCAGTCAGGCAGTGATGGTGCATGCCTTTAATCCCAGCACTTGGGAGGCAGAGGCAGGCAGATTTCTGAGTTCGAGGCCAGCCTGGTCTACAGAGTGAGCTCCAGGACAGCCAGGTCTACACAGAGAAACCCTGTCTCAAAAAACAAAAAAACAAAAACAAAAAAGAAAGAAAGAAAGAGAGAGAGAGAGAGGGGAAGGAAGGAAGGAAGGAAGGAAGGAAGGAAGGAAGGAAGGAAGGAAGAAAAGAGGAGGCTCCATCTATTCAGGGCTGGACTTTTATTCATCCTGAAGCAGATAGAGGTATTTAAGAGAGGCATAACTTTACTTAGAAAAGTCTTTGGTATGGAAAACAGGTTATCAGCATAATTCAAGATACTGACATTATCACACAGGACATGTAAAGTCTGTACCTGGCTAAGCAGAGGCTTTAAAGGAGGCATATCAAGATGCCATCAAGAGTTATCTCCACTGTTAAAACTCTTCTACATTTGCTTGTCTGGTTTTCTGGTTTCCTAAGGTAGCCCAACATTGAAGATGATTATAGGCTCCCATGCTTTGCAAAAATAAATAAATAAATAATTGAGAAAAGAGTCACCATGCTACCAACACATCATTCGCTGGGTGCAGAGCTTAAGGAGTCAAGCCAGATAGGGGCCAGCAGGTGCAGAGGCCTCGAAGCAGGTCCTCACTCTGACAGAGGTGGGTCTGGCCGCATGTGCAGGGGTGTGGTCAGAGTTTTCCCATAACTAAGAGAAGAGACATGAGCTCTCTACCTGTTGCTGCCTTTTCAACTATGAAAAGTATAGCCTTGTGAGAGAGCCCCACCCGTGCAATCAGACTGACACGGGAGGACACTGCTCAATGGCTCTCTGGGTGTGTGACCTGTACAAGTCAATTAGCCTCCCTGCTCCTGATTGCTCAACTATAGAGTAGGAGTGAGCACCTACCTGCTAGTGTGACTAGAAGGATTAAGAGAGGTGATTCACTGCAAGGACCTCGCACACGAGAGGAGCGAAATCAGTGTAAACCACCATTATGCACAGGCCAGGAAATGCCAGTTGCCAAGTACACTCCCAAAACTGTACCATGGGTTGATATGTCTAACCAGAACAGAATCTCCAACTTAAATTTTCCTTTTTCTCCTTCACTCCTGCAGCATACACTATTGGCTTGCAATCCAGCACATAGAACGAAACTGAAAATACAGGACAGCCTGATTGTAAAAAAAAAAAAAAAAGTCCAAAAGCCCCACACTGTGGCCAGAAACCCTGCTTTCAGAGCTTTGGGATTTCGATTCTCTGGTCACTGCCACAGCTGCCAGACAGTGTCTTTGGCAAGGAGGTGGGTGACTGGAGTGTCAGCTAGGACTTGGCGCAGAGATACTAAACCATAAGGCCTCCCAGCGGGAAGCTCCAAAAGGGCCTACTGCCAAAGCTGTTTGTCTACCAGACTCTTCGAGAGAAATGGAGCAGTTCTGCTGTCGTTAGCAAACTCACGTCAGAAAAGTAGACCATTCAAACGGTAGACAAGGCCCCTACAAACCTGGCTCTGTAACTTTAAAAAGGTAAGATCCAGACTAATACGGCAGTAACGAATAATCTCTACAGTACTTTGCCTCTATTCGTAAGAAATGCACCCTGGAAACTCAACATTAAAGTCCAATGGCAAAAAGCTGCATGTCTATGTATTGTAAGCTAAATACATTGCATTTGCATGTGATGAAACCTTCTTCAGCCTTATGATTATCTCACTTCTCCCAAGATGTCAACAAATGTCTTAATGTCCACCTATGAGGAAGTGGTTATCTTACTGTGTTAATTACACAGGTAAATAACAAAGTTGCAGAAGGTAACCAACCAATCCCTCCAGTTGCTAGGAATTGTCCCAGCTTTACCACTGCATGCCAGGAAACCCCTCAGTCCTGGGCAAACAAAAATGGTCCCCAAAATGCTTCCAGAAAGTTTCTCTAACAGGAGAGACAGACAAATGCAGAAGTGCTGGGCGTCAGGCGTGGTGGGAGCACAAGCTCGCAGTTCCTTTTCACAGAAGAAGACTAAAAAAACCACAGCAGCCTCTCCCTCCCCCTCACTTTCTAACTCTCCCAAAACAAGTTAGAAAACATCATAACCCTTCTCTTGCTGAACTCAGTGGTCACTGCAGAACTGGCTGTCTAAGTGATGACCACAGCCACCCAGCCAGTTCCAGCCTTCAGTGTCAGTAGGACAGAAAGTCACTGACGGTAACCTCTCACTTCGACTACATCCAAGTTCTCAGCAGCCAGAATGTGTCCTCAAACGAAAATCAAAGAGCTATAGCCAAAAGTGGAGATTCGCCTTACAAACGACATTGAACAGACCAGAAAAGTGAGGCTGGGATGGTTACAGCATCCTGGGGAGAGAGCAAGCTGCTCCACCTCAAACTGAAGCAGGGATTCCATGCAGGTGGCTCCCAACCCACAGGGATGGGCAGAGCTCTTCTAGGAGGAGTTTAATCCACAGGTTGTTAGCATGGGTAGCTGAGGTTAAGAGCCAACTTCTAAGAAGTAAGATTCAAACAAAAAAGACTATATAAGGCAAGAAGAACACACTTCCTGGACCTAAAGAAACACAGAAACCATCTTTGCTCACCACTGCACCCCACGCCACCAACCACACCCCATCTTCCTCTGGCTTTGTCCCAAAATAGACTGGAGGTTTTTAGGTGTTCCTGGGTCACAGAACTCCTTGGCTCTTTCTATATGTCAAGAGATGGAGTCAAATGAAGTTTTACCTCTTTCTCTCAGGTGGCAAGTGGAGTTTACTGGGGGAACAAAGAGGGTGTATTTAGAAAGATTTCCGAAGACAAACATCTTTGAAAGCCTTGCTCTGAGAAGCCAGGGAATAACTTCCTGTGTGGTGGAACCCAGTGATACACTCTTTACCAGGGCTAATGGACACTAGGAGAACGCTCCTTCTCATACCCTACTTCATCACATCTGCTGAGAGGAAGGAGAGAGATAGCTCAGAGGCTTGATAGCAGCCTGGGAGGTGGGCACCAGCAGCCAACAGCTGAGGATCTTGAGGAAGACTTTTTGCTTTTCCCAGTCAGCTGTTTTTACTTAGAAAATAAGGAATTCAGGATAAATGATTAGCATCTTTCTACATAAAATTCTACATGGAATTCTTTTATATGTATAACAAAACTATGCCTACTGGAACACCACGTTGTACTCTGCAGACTGAGGAATTAACAAAGTAGGGGAATGTGTGCCATCAATGTTGACAGGACTCTGGACGCAATACAACATAAGACTTAAAATAAGAGATGTCTAACAGTTGGCAAAAATTGGGAACAAAGGGTAGAGAAAATCCTAATATCAGTTTACAAGCACTTTAAATGTTCAGTAGCCAACGAGGAGGGGCAGGCTCACACAATTAACAGCTGCTCTCCCTGCTAAATTTAACAGAGTTTTTAACTCAGTGACTTCTGGACCAAGGCGGGCAGGGGAAAAAAGGAAGGGGGGACACGAAGCAAACTGAGGTAAATTTAATCTAAAAGGGCAAAACAAACCATTGTGGCTCCCTACCACAAAGATTGCATTTACGTTGCAGAACATTCTGGCTGAATTCTCTGAATTCTAACTAGCAAGACACCAGATGCATCCTATTTAAGAAGTTTGAGGTGTTTAATAGAGGGGGCTGGCCTGTTTGACACCATGTATCAAAGTCAAGATTGCCTCTCTGCTTATCAGGCCCCCAAAACAATGTTCATCTCAGTGTGGGTGAATAAACCGGGACGTTTCCCCCTTTTTCATGTAAAGAACTGTGAAGAGGTTTTGTTTTGTTTTGCTTTTCACATAATTTAGATGGACTTCCGTGAGTGTCAATATCCAGACGTGTAGCAAAGGCTGTCAATCGGATTCAATAAATAATCCCATTGCTTCAAACAGAACTTCAGAGCTGCCGGGTGTGATGTCTCGGCCAGAAAAGCAACAAAGCTGATGGGCACTAGCGCCTGCGAGCTCAGCCCGGGACCTGACTCCCATCTCCTATTCGGAGACCTGGGCCGAGAGCTCGCGTCTCTCAGCACCCCTAACCCCACACTCCACACCCAGCCCCTGGGCAACTAAAGAGGAAGTCGGGGTGTCCTATCCAACCGATGAAGACAGCCTATTGCACCGGAGCGGGGATCCGGGCCAGCCTTTTGCCTGGCGTGGGTGAGGTCTGGGGCAGCGGGGCTGCGATCCTCTCTCCCGCCGTCCACCTTCCTCCTCCTGACCCCGCGGACAGCCTTCCCCCCTCACCGGCACCCCCAGGCTGACTGCTCCTGAGTGCACGATCCAGCCCGAGACTCCCCTCTCCCGGTGCGGCTGCGACCCGGGTTCCCCGCGCCCGGCGGCCACTCCCGCAACCCGCCGACCCTCTCTGGCCGCGAACGCGCACTTGCGACGGCCCAGGGCGGAGACTGCGCGGGAGCCGAGCCCCGCGGCAGGCCGTGCACGCTCCAAGGCTGCGCGTAAACAGCCCGGGGCGCGCTCGGCTCGCTCGGTGCCCGCCGCGCCCCCTTCTCCGCGCCCCGCGCCCCTACCTGGTCGCAGAGTTTGAGCACTGCCATTCTTCCGTTCCCGCGCGCGCGCACATACAGCAATCCGCTCTGCAGATGTCAACGCCGGGAGCCCGGGGAAACGGAAGGAACGGCCCGGGAAAGCGCCAGGAGCCGGGCTCGCTAAGGTGACAGCCCCGCCACCGCTCGGCTGCCGCCGCCTGCCTCCCAGAGCCCAGCCCCGGCTCGCGGGAGTCGCAGCCCGGCCCGCCCGCCTTTATACAGGAAGTGCCGGCCGCTGCCAGCCCGGCCGCCACTGACATCACCGCGCGCTGCCTCGCGCCGCCCGGGCCGACGCTGCCTCCTGCCGCCCGCGGCGGCTCCTCGCAGCCCGCGGCTCCGGTGCCCTCCCACACCTGCACTCCGCTCCTCCAGGAGCCAGCCGAAAGGGGAGGGGGGCTGACGCCGACCCTCCCCAGCGATCCCACCCACGCGCACGCCACCGAAGGGCAATCCTTCGCAGACACACCCCAGGGTCCAGAAAGCTTGCCACTCACAGGCCACCAACTTTCACCCTGCAGACTGCGTCACACCCCCTTTCCCTAAACCTCTTCCCCACTCAGATTGCTCCAGCTCTCCAAATTTCTGCCACCTGGGCGCAGCAGTCTCTTTGTTTAATATAAGGAGGCCATGGACGTGTTGTGAGTCCAGGGTTTCTCTAACATATAACGGTGGGAAGAACGGGAGCTATGACCCTCCAGTCACCTCCTAGTTACACCACACACTACCCTAACTTGGTAGCCTAGGCTTGGGGCTGGAGGTGGAACTGAGAAGGAAAAAAAAAAGTCCTAAATTACTGCATTAAGTCCTAGCTCATTTATTCCTACAAGAGTGTAAGTTGCATGCTGCCAACTCCCACCCTACACACACAGCAGACAGCTGTCCAATAGATTAGGCTTCTAATACAGTGGTAGCAGTCCATAGTACGTGTTGATATTTCTGCGATCTGGAATAGCACTTAAAATTCAGGCAGTGGCTGGGCATGGAGAGAAATGGGGCATAAGCAGGTAAGATACTCTGGCTGGCTAGTTTTTACCTCTACTTAACACAGGCTACAGTCATTTTAAAAATGCTCCAACCATATTGACCTGTGGGCAAGCCGGTGGGGCATTTTCTTAATTAATGATTAATGTGGGCAGGCTCAGCTCTCTGTGAGTTGTGGGGGTGGGGGTAATCTTGGGTGTATCATAAAGCAGACTGAGCAAGCCATGAGCACCAAGCCAGCAAGTAGCACTTCTTCCTGGCTTGTGCTTCAATTCCTGCTTCCAGGTTCCTGCCCTGAGTTCCTGCCCTGGGTTCCTTCAATGATGAACCGTGACGTGGAAATGGAAGCAGAAACAAACTTTCTTCCTCAAGTTGTTTTTGCTCACTATTTTTTTTTATCACAATAGAACCCCTAAGTAAGACAGGTACCTACTCTCAAAGGGCACTCATATAAACCAAATAGCCATTGCTGATTAACATAATCCCAAACTGAAATAAAGGATCAAACAAAGAGATCCCAAAGAGATCAAACGCCTGCCTCTACGGTTCACTCACAAACCAGTTGTAGATTCTTCTTCCCCATTGTCAGTGCCTCAACAAAGATCTCACAGGAGAAGGGGGCTACAGCAATCATGTAGCATCCTTGCCTGTATCCTCCGCCCACTCTGGCTGGTGAAGCACCTAAATCCCCAAACTACTCCTACCTACCCTAGACACTGTGATTCTACTTATGCAGAAAAGGGGGCCCGAGGAAGCACTGTCCGGGGTCTCTGTGGCCACCAATGAGAAGTAGACACACACACTCCAAAGTCACTGCTCCTAAGACCGTTCTCGGCTGTTTGCTGTTTGTATGAAGCACCTCTTCATGCAGCTGTGCATCAGCTGACTAATATCTTGCATAGATTTGTAAGTAAATGGGACAGGGAATTCCCTATTTAAATATAACCGTATTTCTAAAGAGAGATAACAAATTCTGTACATTGACAGATTCACTCAAGATCTGCTTTAGGTCATCATGGCTATGCATATGCATGAGTTCTTGAGTCAGAGTCAGTCTGCCTATCAACCTACCCCCTCTCTTTCTGAGATAGTCTCTTGCTATAATGCTGGCAATCTGGCCTTGAACTCTCTGCCCTCCTATTTCTACATCCCAAGTGTGAGGTCCCACAGCAGGCTGTCATTGGAAGGGAGGTGACCATAACCCTAAAGAGACATTTTTTCTCTTCTAGAAAGAGTAAATAGTGCTTTAACATTGCCTTCACTTTCCTGAATTGAAATTCAAGCATAACATTATCTACTTACACAATTTATTTTAAAATTCAATATCCTGCCCTAATTAGGTAAGAAGTGAAAAAGAAATGGAACGGTGTAATTGCTGAATATTTCAACAACTAAATGATACATATGCCCCAACCCTACTAAGAGACAAAGCAGTAACATCGTGGATACATTGTAGCTGAGAGCACAATGTGTGGTACAATCCAAATGTGTAGTATCAGCAACTCAAATGTCAAGATCAGAGAGCCCACAATCTCAGGACTGTAGACCAGGTCAGGAGTTCAAGGTCATCCTCAGCTGCATCAAGTATAAAGCCAGCCTGACCCTGTTTCAAACCAAAAACACCAAAAACAGCCATGAGATGACTCTCTAGGTAGACACATTTGCCCTGCAAGCCTGAAAACTACCAGTTTGATTCCCTGAACCCACGTAACAAGCCAGATGTGATGCAAAGTTCCAAGAATGTCTGTGGCAAGCAGGGTGAAGACAGGAGACTAGGCCAGCTAGCCCAGAACACACAGCACAGAACCACAGATCCTACCTCAGAAAAAAGGTAGGGGGGAAGAATCAATTGCCCAAAGCTGCCTTTCAATTTCTTCACATGTACCTTAGCGTGCACCTGTGTACAAGCATACCTATGGTGTGGCCATAGGTGAGATGTTGTGAAATTTGAACAGACCAAGTACCTAATAAAAAAAAAATAGGCTAAAATAATTAACTTCAGTGCCTTACTTTTTCCAGAGAGTCAGAACTTACATGTTAATGCATCTTTCTACATATAACTTTACATCATGATTCTGTAAAACAGGGGGTGGGGGTGGGGAGGGGAACATGGAAGCAGATGTTCACGTGTCTCCGCCAGTCAAAGGTAGTTGGTATATCTAGGTTGGGTATTGGGTTACACTTCTGATTGTATGGGCATCTTATTAGCAGAAAAACTCTGTAATGTCTGGGTACAGGGCCGTAGGCTTCCACTGAGCTAGCTCCCTGATTCCTGCTGTACTGAGAAGCTGGGGTGGCAATACCCAAATGACAATGGCACAAACACATGAACACATGACCATAGGCAACAGAGACAAAGCAGCACTTAAAGTTTAATATTTGGCAGGATATCAAACCTAAAAATTAAGATATGTGGGAAAACCTTGCAATGTCCCTGAATTTTGTAGCAGGCAAACTCATGGGCCTGCCACCTGAAACCTGGCTGTGGCATCACAATGAAGTCCTCCATCTCACCCAAGCTCATATGAGCCAGGTCACAGGTCACAGACAAAGAATCCCTTGAAAGAAGAAGTTAGTCCCCTTCAAGGGCACTCTAAAACACTCCTATAAATATATGCTAAAATTCTCCTCAGAGTAACCTACTGTTATTTCCAAGGTGACCGAGCACTGGGACAAAGGAGAAGCCCAAACATTTCAAGAATTATTAGAGACTTTCTAAACTCTTGCTGGTTTGTAAGATTCCAAGTACCCTCCTGGTCCATCAATCAAATTGAGGCTTATGGAAATGCTAATCCATGAGTTTATACACAGGTATAAATCACAGCAGATCTATAATATGTCATATGTAACTGAGACTGGATACTCAGTAGGTAGCAGAATCCCAGGGTTTCTTCAGTGAAGGCTATCATGGTAGTCTGTGATAAGTTATTTCTCTGCCAGTGAAATGAGCCAATTCAAGCCAGATTAGAGTATAGATAAAGCCAGGTTTATTGGGAAACCAGTCTTGAGTGAGTTCAGTGGTCCCAATGAATGAGGCTGGGGAAGTCTCCATGGGGAGAGAGACTGAAGTGGAGGGAGAAGAAGAGAAAGTACACTTGCAGAGAGAGAAGGGAAGAGACACCAAAATGTCTGGATTATATAGATAAAAGCATCTGAGAGAAGGGAAGCCCAGCCTCTGGGCTGGAAAGTCCAGGGTAAAGGGCAGGGTATACCTGGTAGGCACTGAGGGATGCTGGGAGAACCTGAAGGCCAGGACCACTTGGTATGTTAAATATGCACCTCAGCTGTTTGTCCTGTGTCCGAATCCCAACAGGACAGACTGACCAGAAGCCCTTTGCAACTATTAATAGACTAGAAGAATGGGGTAGCACTGAGTCGTATGGAATGTAGACATCAGCACCACCATAGAACATATAGGAGAGGTATGGAGGATGGGGTGCGTGGAGGAGGGGTGCAGCAGTGGAACAGAACTTCCCCGTTAACTAACCCGTCTGGCCTGTGCAGCTGGCAGAAGGGCTTGTGAGTTTAACTACAAATTATTAAATTGTTAACTCAAGTAAGAGTTGTGCCAGAGGAGACGGGGGGGGGGGGGGGGGCGGGGGGGACATGAAGGCAGATGTTCACGTGTCTCCACCAGTCAAAGACAGTTGGTATATCTAGGTTGGGTATTGGGTTACACTTCTGATTGTATGGGCATCTTGTTATTGAGCATTACCAAACTTTTAAAGCCTTTGATTAACATTTTAAAAATAAACATAAAAAAAATATATCATGTAGTCATGACCAATCATTTTGTAGGGGACACGAGAGATGGAGTAGCAGTCAAGTGTCTCTACCACCCGTGCAGAGGACTGGAGTTTAATTCTCTTGCGACTCCATGCCTCTGGACTCCATGCCCACATTCAGAAACACACATGCATAATTATAAAATCAAATAAATCTTTGAAGATTCATTTTGTAGATATGTATTTATTGAACTAGCTGACAATGAACTATCTTTTGTATATATATACATATATATATATATATATATATTTACATAAATGTGCCAGAACGTGCATGTCTTTAGACAAAGGCATTCAGATGGCTTTAATAAATTATCAAAACAGTGCTTCTTTCTGGAATTAGAGATGGCTTTTCCATTTGCTCTGTATTTTCAAATTTTGTTTGTAATTTCAAAATAAAGTTTTATTATTATTTGTAGAAAAAAATAAAATGATTTTACATTTTTTTTTTAAAAAAGAGTTGTGCCGGTTGCAACCAGTGCTGTAACTGTACTTCAACAAAAGGACACAGAGCGAGGCACCTGGCATGCACAGACTGAGCCCATGAGTTCACCTTTTCAGTCTTGTTTATGTAATATAAGCTCCCCTGAATCGATGTGTTAAAGACACCTCAGATGATTAAACCCGAGAACACAGAGTAAGTGTGTGAGATACTTTAACAAGACACATATGTGCCAGGGTGTGGGCTGCACACCCCAGGGAATTCGCTGTTTTACTGACGTTTCTGGTGGTCCAGAGATCTGGATGCTATCAAGATGTCCCCTGAGAAGTAAAAGATAAATTGCATCTTTACACCACTACCCTGTGTCAGTTTGTGTGCCCCTCGGGGCTCCATATGTTAAATTTTGATCCCCACTCAGGAGGTGGAAACTCAATCTACCTGTGGTATTTCAAGGGAAGGGCTCTGCAGTTGATTGGAGTAAGAGAAATCTATTAGGGTGGGACCTAATGGTCCCAGATGACCTCTTTCCTTCTTTCTTTCTCCTCTGTCCTTCTCTGTCCCCTTTCTTTCTCTGCCTCTACTGCCTTTCCTAAACCCCCTTCCCATGTCCCAATAAGCTTACTTTTATAATAGAAAAAAGGGGGGGACAAGAACAGATACCTACCTATATACAGCACACTCCCTGTTTCTTGCCATGTAACACCCTTTACCCAGTTCAGGATCGGCCAGCATGAAGGCTGTCAGTAGATGTAACTCCTCCAGAACTGAACCGAAATAAATCTCTTTTCTCTATAGCATAGCAAGTCTGTGGCATTGCGTTATTGGCAACTAAAAACATGGATTAAAGCACATTACTAGAGAAAGAGACATTATGCTATGTCCCTTTGGATTTTGGAAGCAAAATACACCGTATCTGAGTGTGTGCTTCGACCTATTTACCAAGTAACTCATACTTGGTCTCTTTTCATTAAGAATGAATGAAAATTGTTGGGAGATGATATTGTGTACATGTTTGTATTCAGATGCTGACTTCTATGCCCAGACATCTGATTGCAGTCCAGACATGATGGCATGGACAAGCATCTCCAACCTCAACGTTATATAAAAATTATTTTCCATCACCTCTGATTAGTTAATAAAGTGTTGACTACCAATTAGCTGGACAGAAGAGAACAGGGTGGGACTTCCAATCCCAGTCAGGGGGACCCAAAGCAGAGGAGAGGGTAGAGGAGGACCACAAGGAGAAGAAGGTGTGGCGAGAGCATGTGGAGAGACCAGGAGGATTCACCATGAGATTGCAATGACAGAACAGCCGTGAGGACACAGGAGGACCAGAGCCAGCCAAGGCAAGACCAGATGGCAAGTAACAGCGTAGAAGTTTGTCTGGTTCTTCCTCCCAGCTCCATGCTCCCAGAAATTAGACTCAGGCTCAAAATATATTTACAAATACCTTAACCATATAACTAGGCTCTTCTCTGACTAGATCTCATAAGTTAAAATAACCTATTCATTTTGTCTACATTCTGCCACATGGCTGGTTACCTGTGATCAGATACCATGCGTCCATCTTGTCACATCTTCTCCAGGCAAATCTCCCGTACCTGGCACTATCCCAGAATCCTTTCTGCCTCCTAAATGACTCACCTCCTATTTCCTGACTAAGCAATAGACATCAGATTTATTATTGACAGGAGCCACATCCATACAGACACAAGATATTCTCTCTACAATTCCCCCTTTTAGTCCAATAAAAGGTTCATTCTTTTTTCAATTATAAACTGATTACATTTTGCTGTGTATTAGCAGTACAGTTTGGTTAGGATAGATTAGAATCTGCCCAGCTATTACTGCTGCAGCCTGTTAATAAAAATACCAGGCCCCTGTGTCATTTACTCAGGAGCTAAAATGGGCTAGATCAGGAGTAGAAATACCTTCCAGTTATCTGGGAGCAAAGGAACACAAAGAACCCTCCCCCGCCAGAATTGCTTTTACAGAAAATGACACTACAGGGGGACCCTATAACTCAGAGGATTGGAAAGGTCTGTGGCAAATAGAGAGGCTATGTGGAACCTCTGGTGGACCTGATTAAAAGAGCTATCTTAGTTCCAAAGCAAGCCATTCCCTCCCCTACAGATAGCTAATCCATTTGAGAAAAGCAGTCTGGTTTGCTAACTGAATTTGACTAGCCATGAAGCATCAAGTTTGCAGCCTCAGCTGCTCTTATGAATTGAGTATGTCTGACCTACCGGCCTTGAGACTGAGTCCATACCAGCACAATGCCGCCAACACAGAATGTACATAGAAGAGACTGAGCAAGCTTGGAAAGCAGAAGTTTCTTTAGGAGGTAACTTAGATTCATTTGATAATTTACTTCTGGCATTTTTGTCTCCTTGAAGAATTTAAAGCCAATATAAAGTTTTATAGATGGTTCTCAGTGTCTGAGCACAAGCTAGTAATTTCACCCTTACAAAGCCAGTGAGGAGTTTCCTCAATGGGAGTCACCTCTGGCAGCAAACCAAATATCTTCTCTGGCTTGAGAGGTGCCCGGAGACATAGACTGGTATTCACTCACAGATGAATAGTCAGCAGCCTATAGAAACAGCAAAGATGGAGCGATCAGTGAAAAAGAGATGAGGGGGAAGCCTAGATGCATGCATCCATCCTTTAGAAGGTGTAAGACTGCCTGTGTCCCACTCGATTGCTCACTGTTCAGAAGGGATGACACAGGCAGGTAGAGCTGGCCTCTTCCCCTATTCAAAGGTGCCTGATCAAAGTCACCATAGTAACCAGAAGTGGTTGCAGTGATCCTGGATACTCAGGATGCCAAGACAAGAGGACCAGGAACTTAAGGACAGACTGAGAAATTTAGCTAGACTTTATTAATATGAAATAAATGAAGTAAACAGAGCCACGGAGTCAGAACTGAAGTCCATGCACAGGCTCAATGTCATGGGCTTCTCTGCAGTAAGGTCACCATCTAACAACATCGGAAATCAACCAGTGAGTTCTCTTTCTTTCTTCCTTCCTTCCTTTCTTTCTTTCTTTCTTCCTTCCTTTCTTTCTTCCTATCTTTCTTTCTTTTTTTTTTTTTTTAGGTTTTTCGAGACAGGGTTTCTCTGTGTAGCTCTGGCTGTCCTGGAACTCACTCTGCAGACCAGGCTGGCCTTGAACTCAGAAATCCGCCTGCCTCTGCCTCCCAAGTGCTGGGATTAAAGGCGTGTGCCACCACTGCCCGGCAGGATCAGAGGTCTTAACTCCCAACAAATAGATGTTTCTAGAAGGAAACAAAGTAATGGTTTAATTGAATCCTAAGTCAAGACCAATACTGAGCCATTTGAGTTTCCTCAGTCTTTTGTAGCAACAGGCAAAAAAAGAGGTTATGGCCCTGGCTTTGTTACCAAGAGGAAATTGGTTGACTGCCACACAGAGAGTACTTTGAGCACAGAGAGGACTGTCTGTTCTAGAGTTTCTGTGGCAGTTCTTAGCTTTATAAGAGAAACTTGTAGAAAACTACTTTGTTTTGTATTTTTGAGAATGAATCATTCCGTAGCCCAGGCTGGCCCCTAACTCATGATAATCCTCCTGCATTGGCCCCCTGTGTGTTCAGATTACTGGTATGAGCTGAGCCTCAATGTCTATCTTACAGATAGCTATAATTCCAAATGTCCAGTGCACACTGGTCAGCCCTGAACCCATATACACAAAAATAATAAAAATGGACTCAACAAGTTGTATTGATATTTTCTGCATACATATACATACACATGTATGTAACAATCAAAAAAAAAAAAAGAGGCTATCAGCTTGAGAGTGGTGGGACATGGGAGAGGATGGAGGTTGAGCAGCTGGAAGGAGCTGGAGCAGTGGTCCTCAACCTTCCTAATGCTGTGACCCTTTAACTCAGTTACTTAGGTTGTCATGACCCTCAACCATGAAAGTCTTTTCATTGATACATCATAACTGTAATTCTGCTACTGTTTTGAATCATGATGTAAGTATCTGTGTTTTTCTAATGGTCTTGAGCGACCCCTGTGAAAGGGTCGTTCCACTCCCCAGCAGGAGCAACCACAGATTGAGAACCACTGGGCTAAAGTGAGAAAAGGGGGAAGTGTTGTGATTCTACTTCTTTTAGTTTTTAAAATATTATTTATTTATTTTTATTTATATGTGTACACTATTGTTCTCTTTAGACACACACCAGAAGAGGACATCTGACCCCATTACAGATGGTTGTGAGCCACCATGTGGTTGTTGGAAATTGAACTCTAGAAGGACCTCTAGAAGAGAAGTCAGTACCCTTAACCACTGAGCCATCTCTCCAGCCCAGATTCTACTTCTTTTAAAAACATATTTTAAAGAATAAATAAAGAAAGAGAGGTGGAGAGAGAGCGGGGGAGAGAGAAGAACTCTAAACTGGACTCAGACCCCCTGGGTAGAAAAGTATAGGTGACTAGGAAAGGGGCCCTTCTCCAAGACCTGCTACTGTCAGCTGCTTCTGGAAGTTACGGTGTCTACTCACTGCTTCCTTCAGCTCTCTTACAGCTAGTAAATAATCTCCATATTGAGTTATGTTAAAAATATGTCAGGAGCAGCATTCGCCATTTGACAATGGCGCGGCTCCGTGAGGGAGCCGTGAATGAAAGTGCGCCTGCGCAGGGCGCGCCGGCTTCCCGCTCTCGGGTTTTAGTCAGAGCCAAGCCGAGGCATGCACAAGGCGCGAAAATTAATATGCTAATTAGGCGACACTTAAAGAGCCAATGAGCATGCAGCACGTTCTCCCAGGGCTCGAGGTCCTTCGTCACTACCATCTAAGAGAGCTGTAACACTACCATCTAAGAGAGCTGTAACACCATCTAAAAGAGCTGTAACAAGTAAACTGCTGTCAGAAGAATCCTGAGTGTGGCGTTCTCCTTATCGGTGAGGCGGCGCGTCACAAAAATAATGTGCTCTGTTTGCCTTTTCCTGATTAGATCCTGGATAACAGCATAGTCACAGCCCTAGAAGAGAAATCACTATACATTAAAACTTTAAAACAACATTCAGTTTATACGTAAAATGGGCTACATTTCAGGGTCAGATCATTAAATAGACTTTTCACCTCATAAATATCCAGTGGGACATTTGAGAGTCCGTGTTTCAAACTTCTTTAGCCTTCTGATTTCTACCCAGCAAATGCTTGGACTCTCTCATTTCATTAAGAAAACCAAGTAAGCCCTCTCCAATTTCAAAAGCACCAACTAAGAGGCTACCCTGAGGCCTACTGCACTACTAGAGTAATGATCGCCTGCGATTTTACTAAGTCTATTCAGTATACTAGATCACATTTTACTATATTGTTTTGTTTACTTAATTTCAATTTTTTAAATTTTATAAATATATTAGAAATGTGTCTATTTAGTCATATATATAAAATGCACAAAATACGAATATGTGTTATTATAGTGGAGGCTGTGTTGTGCTCCCAGTCCCCACATTCAGGGCACCAGCATATATTTAAAATAGTCAGATTGGGGCTGGAGAGATGGCTCTGTGGTTAAGTGCACCTGTTGTGCTTCTAAAGGACCTGGTTTCCATGCCCAGCACCTACATGGTGACACACAACCATCTGTAACTCCAGTTCGAGTGGATCCAAGCCCTCTTCTGGCTTCTACAGGCACCAGGGAATACTCACATACATGCAGACAGAACATCCATACACATTAATTTATAAAAACATAAATTAATATTTTTGAAATTTTTAATACTGAAATGTTATGGAGGGTCAGGAAGATAAAAGGGTGAGACAGGAAAACTAACACACGGTGTGTTTGAAAGGCTGCATAGAAATCCATTAAAAACTCTTCAATACACAGATGTGTATAAGAGAATGCCAATTGAAGTTTCCCTCCATGAGGGATAACGTGCTTCCCAGAAGCCATGTGTTGCCAAATGCAAAGCCCAGTGCTGGGCTGGGAAGAGGGATGGCCCAGAGACCTGCAAGATAATGCAGACAATAGCCAGTGCTCTAGTTGCTCACGAGAACTTGATGTGAGGCCGGTTACTGAAGACATCACACACTTTGGTTACTGTAGGCTTAGATTTTTCAAACCCTACTTTTAATAAGGGTTCTTAAATACTTTAACCCCCCTTATAGCCCACCACCCATCAGAAGCTGTGGAAAAGAAAGATTATTACGATACAGTGCATTGTCAGGATACAAACCAGTAGTTCAGTAGTACCAGGATAGCAAACATGAATCAGCAGTGGTGACACAGCCCAGCAGAAACAACCAAGCCTCCATGGAATTGCATGTGGTATCAGGAGTGAGCAGGACCAGCAGAGACACCAGGAGAAGTTCTCTGCTGTGCCTCTCTCTACAAAGTGAAGCTCAGCAACAATGAAGATGTAAGCCCAATGAAGCATTGCAACGCTAGCTATGCAAGCCCCATTACTGTCCACTACGTCCTATTTATAACCCCTTTAAACATTACATGTCCTCCCACAAGCTTTGCCTTAGCAAAACACCACATGAGTCTGTCTTAGCAAAAGTCCACATGAGTCTGTATCAGCTGACGTTGATCTGCCAGTTGGCCCAAGTCTAAGGAATTGGCAGAAAGCCACCAGAATACCACCAGAAGTTTTTGGAAGTGTTTCTTTCTATGAAGTCATGACAAACAATGACCACTAAGGACTGGCAAGGCATACCAATAACGTCCTGAGTCGTCCACCGTCTGTTGGGTCCTTCTTAACATCATGCGTCCTTTCATGGTTTGCTTTAGCAAAACATCCTTTCACCTGTATCTCCTTCAGCGAAACATTCCTTCACATATCTGCTTTAGCAAAACATCCTTCCATCTGTGCGCCCCAGCAATGCATCATTTGACATAACTGACTTTCCAAAGAAACCAGAAGTTTCCACATCAGGTAACAGTACTTAGAGAAATCAAGTTGGTACTGACATGAATGCCTCCTGTTCCTCCTCTTCCTCCTCCTCCTGCTCCTCCTCCTCCTCCTGCTCCTCCTCCTGCTCCTCCTCCTCCTCCCGCTCTTCCTCCTCCTCCTGCTCATGCTCCTCCTCCTCCTCCTGCTCCTCCTGCTCCTCCTCCTCCTGCTCCTCCTCCTCCTCCTGCTCCTCCTGCTCCTCCTGCTCCTCCTCCTCCTCCTCCTGGGAGCTACCTTTCCTAGCCCCAGCCAGTCCTATGCCAGCCACCGGAGGAGGAAAGTCACCAACAGTCACACAGAGAGTGAACTCTACGAGCGGCAATCTGGAAATGCATGTGCGTAGGAGCAATAATGGAATGACTATTACTGGGGGCAACCAACCACCCCATAGGAGGAAACGCATGCCTGGTACTGTAAATGTGGCCAAGATCCTGTAACTGGGGAATCTCACGGTCCCTGGGGGTGAATCTACTACTATGATTTTGATAAGTGATCATAGTGTGAAACTGCCTTCTAAATCTGCATTTCTAGATCCATAGATTAGTGAAGCTTTTAGTCCCCATCAGAGAAGCATCTTTGTGCAGCAGACAACAGTCGAATACAGAAACTCACAGCTGACAAAAGCACAGAACACAGACATCTGTGAGATGGCCAGCCATAAATGCGACATCTGTAACATGGCCCATGTAACATCCAAGGCTCAAGGTGCATTTCAGAAGAGGAAGCGGAAGGACTGTAAGAGGACATGACTTAGGACTGAGGCAAAACTGTGTCTTCCCGCCCCGACAGGATGACCTCACTGCAGCTGTGGCTGCCTGGACAAGATCAAGCCAATCAATATTCTAGCATAGATGGGGGTAGGGAGAGGAGGCTTGCCATCCCCATGGTGTCAAGCATTGGATCCTTGACATGGCCGTGCTCAAGTCAACAGTACACACTCACTCAGGACTTCGTATACTCCCTACAAAGCGGCCTTGCCCCTTCTCAATCACTGTGTTATCGGCTCTACCAGAATCATCCAGTAGAGCATATTTCTTCTCACACTAAGCCTTTGCACACTGATGTTTCCTATCTGGACTCTCACACCCTCAATGGCATCTTCTTTGGCTCCTACTTGTCCTTCAGAATGTAGCTGAGTTATCCATGAAGCTTTCCCTTACTCACGTCACCTCCCAAGTTTGGATTAGGAGTTTCCCTAAGGTTTTTGATTAGCATCCACTGCTTAACCCTTGTTATTGCCTTTCTCCATTTGTCCTATAACTGCCTGTTTACATTCCCATCTCCTCCTTAGAACAGAGACTGTGTTTAATCCGCAGCTGTGTCTCTGGCTTATTTCACAGCATCTGCTTCTTAGTACATGCATAGAACAAACAAAAGTTTTAACGCATGTACTTAGTTATTTAACATAGTTAAACCATACTGTCCAAGTAATGATAACATACATTCTTCAATGCGATCAGACACTTGAGCAAAATACATATGAAAGTGCTAAAGAGCAGGAAGAAATGCATACATAGAGAAGGGAAAACTCATGTGACACTATCATAATGGAAATACAGGGAAAGCAGGAGCTGCACCTTCTCATCCCGTCATGTACAAGAGCTTGTGCCGCAGAAGTGAGCACACAACCCTCATCTTGTTCTTGACCTAAAATGAGTGCCCAAATGTTTGCAAAGATAGGACAGGTGAATTTAGTGACTAAGCCATTTGTAAAAATATGTCTTCCTCCTTCTTTATATTAAGGTGTGTGTGTGTGTGTATGTGTGTGTGTGATATTTCTTTCTTAAAAACCAAGTTGCTGATTTTTTGCATGAAAAAGCTTTACTTTTAAGTTATTTTCAGCTGTGTGTTAATGTGTGTGTGCACATGAGTATGTGTGCCCCCTGGAGGTCAGAGACGTCGGATCGGCCTAAGCTGGAGTTATGGATGGTTTGTAAGCAGTCTGACATAGGTTCTGGGAAGCCAGCCGACTATGGCATAGAGAAGTAGTTCAGTGCCTGCTGGACCCTCCTGTAAGCACTCAACAGCTGAACCACCTCTCTAGCCCCTAAAGTCTTACTTTTCAAAATTCATGCAAAATTACACAAAACAACACAAACAAATTCTTGTATCCCCTCATCTAGTAATTTAGATGAAGATACAGCAACCTCAATACCAGGTTAGTATTCGTAACCTCAATGCCAGGTTAGTATTCGTCGTTCTGACCTTAGCCAAAAAAGACAACTGTAAGGCTGGCTGCTACTTCATACAAGTTACAACTAACTATTTTTATTATTTTTCATAGATAAAGCCCAGTGAAAGGGAATAGTTTAATTCCTTTCTTTCTTTCTTCAAAGAATTATTCTCTACTAGACTAAGAATAAAAAAAAGCTGCATTGGTACATGTTGCTTGCCTGACCACATAGAAAAGCAGAAAACTATACTCATTAAAGATACACAAAAATAAAACAACAAAACTTTAAGTTAAGTACCAAGCCTGTAAGAAGTATTAAATTTGCTACTCTCCAGGAAGTGGAGGGACCTGCTGTGGCATAGAGAAGTAGTTCAGTGTGGTGAAAATTTAGGGGCCGCCACAGCGGTGGGGCCCCGGAGGGGCTTCCACGCTGTGGCAGGTCCCACATTCGGGAGGAACCCTATAGTTCCAGCAGCCTAGAGGCTTTGGCAGCAGCAGGCCCCAATAACACGAGGAAGTCCTTGGTTCCAAAAGGTTTATTGTCATGGCGGATGATAGATGGATCTAGGCATACCCCCCAAAAACTCAGGACAGTCCTGAGCTATATAGGGAGGGAGAAAGGGGGAGGATTGGGGGAGGATCTGGGGGAGGCATGTTTAATTTGCTCTGCCCTCTGGCCTTCATTAGTATGTAAATCCCTAGGGCCTGAGGCCTATAGCCTGGCCTATGTGACTGAACAATGTAATTCTATGGAGACCGGAACTGCTTTTCAGGATCCTGGGTTCTGGGGGGCACCAAACTCCTGCCGGTTCTCACGCAGAATCCCATACAGAGTCTGCAGAGTCTCAGGGTTCTAGGCACCTGCTCAACCATGACCCAGGATACCCTTACGCAGTCCCACAGTTCAGTGCCTGCTGGACCCTCCTGTTGAATGAGCATGTCTCCAATGTCAATGTCCTTGATTAACTTATGAGGTAGTTTTTGTGGATTTCTAGAAGGATGTCACATGGGAAAGCCAAGAAGTTATCCAGGTCTTGATCCTGTTCTGCCAGAAGTGGGTCTAGAGGATGGTGAGTCTTTTCCTGGGTGTCCTCTGCCTAGTGATGCCTGGGACCTCAGTGTCCTGTGGCTTCCTTACTGTGAACTTTCTTCCTCTGCAGATGGTACTATCCATCTCAACCTTGGCCTACTTCAGCCTCTGCTTATGAGGCTGAGACACCTTCTCAGTGGCCTCCTCCTCAGCCTGCAGCAGAGCCTGGACTCTCCTCTTCAGCCTGCAGCAGAGCCTGGACTCTCCTCTTCAGCCTGCAGCAAAGCCTGGACTCACAGACCCCAGCAAATGGCCTGAATCCAAACCAAAGCCCCCATGTTTGTGCCTGCTATGTATCAACTTAAGAAAGAAAGAAGGGAAGAAGAGAGAGAGAGGGAGGGAAGGAGGGAGGGAGGGAGGGAGGGAGAGAGAGAGAGAGAGAGAGAGAGAGAGAGAGAGGTAAATAGATAGATGGATGACCACATTGATGAATATGGCTGTGGCTTGGGGAGTCATAGGGTTAAACTGGCTGTGCTACCCAGGATATCTGTCTTGCCATTCAGGAAGTTAAGGTCAATTAAGGTGGTAAGGTAAACTTGCAGAAGTGTTCTTATATTTATATAACCTCGTGGAATAGCATGGCATGGAATCGGTTTTCCATACATCTTTAAAACAAAGCATTGACATAAAACATTTTGTGTTTGCAATGACCTACTCCACAGCCCCTCCCCCTCCACTACCCAGCAGCCTTCACAGGCTCAAGTCTGGAAATACATCTCCCTGCCTCATGCTCTTCATAGGCAGAAGAGAAGTTTGATTAAGTACTGCATTTAAAAGTTTGATCAGACTTCATCTTGCCAAATGAAACAAAAACAGAAACAGAGCCCAAGAGCCCTCAGTAAATGTGGCTGTTGGGCTACTACCAGGGAGTTAGGTTTACAGTTTAGCATTGACTTGTGGATTTGTTTTTTATAATGAGCTTGCCCATTAGACTGATAAGCAATTGTGTAAATGTTGGTTCTTAGTTCCCAAAGGGGTCAAACATGTTTTAACGCAAGTAAGTCTGCCCTAAATTACTGCTCCACAAGAAGAACTCTCTAAAGTTATATTACCTGGTGTTTGACCAATGGCATTATAGTTTTTGTATCTAGAGTTTTACATATCAGGCTTTAGAGATGGCTCAGTGGTTAAGAGCACTTGTTGCTGTTCCAGAGTACCCAGCACCTGTGACTCCAGTTCCAGGGGATATAATGCTCTCTTCCAGTGTCTATAGGCATTGCATGAATATGGCATAGGCTTACATGCAAGCAAAATACCCATACTCATAAAAATAAATAAATAAATCTTTAAAATAAAAAATTAATGGTTCACCCATGAAACCTAAAGGAATGAAAGTGCTTTCTATAATCATATGAGTCTATAACTCTCATTACTTGTCTATCAGACCATTCTATTTCAGGGCCTGGAGATTGTGGAAGCATAGCCAGACATCTCACCTTGTGTTTCATTTTGCTAACCATACTGATTGACAAGAATGAAGCCTGTTTCTGTGACCACTACCCATGGACTCACTGGTCCAGCTGTTCTAAATCCTGAAATTCTGGAACCCAGAACAGACAGAGGTGGATATGAGATATTCATAATATTCTGAAGGATTGCAAGGATGGGATAAGTAATATCAAATAGATCTTACTGTGCAATGAAGAACAAATATATCTCAACCAAGAACTTAGTATATTAAACAGAATTTGAGTTCCATTTCACATGAAATTGAAATGAAGTTTCTACTTTTTTCTGCAAAATTAAAGGGCTTCATAAAAACAACAACAAAAAATTAATGGTTTCCATATATCTAAAGGAAAGTGGAGGGGAACCAACATTTGCTGTCCTTTCTGTATTCCAGGCACAGTACCTGGCCTGAAAGTTCCTCCCCACATGCTTAATTCTGTTCTCCTTGCTTCAGGATTTGTGTTTTTGATGTTAGACACTCCACTTTTAGTAGTGGTAATTTGTCTTTCTGCCCCTCTCTTCAGGTTGTGGCTTGTTTCAAAGTTGTCATTGTGATCCCACACACACATGGTCACATAATACAGCTTCAGTCCTCTTAATATGTAGGCCATATGATGTTTACTCTTGATTGCCAATTTAATGGCATTTAGGACCATCATGAAACAATTTCTGAGTGTATCTGTGAGGGAGATTTTATGACTGGGCTCCCTTAGGATCCACCCTAAGCGTTACAGTACCATTGCATATAGTTTCAACATCCATACAGTAGCTGTCAGGATTTTGCTGTTTTCAAACTGGGACATTTTCAGCTCTCCCTTTTCATCCCTAACCCTCCCCACCAAATTGTGAGAAGAATCTAAGTTGTGTAGATCTCTATATAGCAAACAACAAATACTCTTTTCATTCCTTGTAAAGCTGTTGTGGGGGTAGTTCTGATGCTTTGATTGGGAAATTGCCTGTGAATACTGAGGGTCCTGTTCCCCAGTTGGTTCTTGATTGATCAATAAAGATGCTAGTGGCTAATGGCTGGTTGGGACTTCCAGGTTCCCACAGCAGGCAAGTAGACACAAGAGAAGGGGAAAAACTCGCCAGGCTTCAGATGGAGAGAGAACTACCAGCCCTGTGAGATCTCGGGTGGAATAGCCATTGGCCACTTTCCCTACTGGACCTGGGGTAGCAGGTAGGAGAAGATTAGAAACACAACTAAATTAAGGGCATATTTAGAGGTGTTGAATTAGGACTAAAGGTAACTGAGCAACTCAGTTGAAGGCAGATTTAGAGGTTTTAGATTTAGAGCTGGGAGTGAAGGCAAGGGCACGTTAGTTGCAGAAGGCTTAGAAGTGCCTGGCTGTTGAGCTAAAAAGCATATTAAAAATAAACTAATGTGTGTGTGTGTGTGTGTGTTTGTGTGTGTGTGTGTGTGTGTGTGTGTGTGTGTGTGTCTTTCATCCACAGATCCAAGAGAACCAAGGTAGAGATTGGTAGCGCATTCTGCCCAGAGCTTAAAGTAGGGTTGTAGAAACTACACACTACAGTTGTCCTTTAAATAATATGTTAGGATATTGAATGTCATAATGAAGTCCATTAATATATTGGTTGCTTTTTGTCAACTTGACACAAACCTAGAATATCTGGGAAAAAGGATCTTACTTGAGACAATGTCTCTATTAGCTTGTTCTCACTGCAGGGGCTCGAGGAAAACACTACCACTCCTTAGTGGTACAAGAAAGTAGACTGAGCAAGCCATGAGAAGCAATCCAGTAAGCAGTGTTCTCAAAGGCCTCTTCTTACCTCCTGGTTTCTTGAGTTCCTGTCCTGATTTCCCTTCATGATGGACTATAAATGAAAGCTAAAGAAATCCTTTCCTCCCCATGTCATTGTTGATCATAGTATCACAGCAATAGAAACCTTAAGACAATTACTTTGTATGGTAATTGTGTGTTTATGCACATGGCAGCTGGGATAGTGCTCACCCATGCAGACATTTGTAGAGATCAGAGGCTGATAACAGAAGTCTTCTGCAATTACTTTTCTATCTTTATTTTTTTTTTTAATAAGATCGTGTCTCTCTCTGATCTTGGAGCTTGTATTCTGGGGCAGGCTAGCTGTCCAGCAACACCCAAGATCCACCTACCTGCCCCACCCCACAACTACTGAGGTTACATAGAGGTAACACCACACCTAGATTGTGAGTGAGTACTGCAGATTTGCACTCTGGTCCTCATGCTTGTACAGAAAGTACTCTACCCGTTGAGTCCTCTTCCCAGCCCCTAAAAACTCATTTTAAAAGATGAGGCTGTAGAATCTATGTGTCAACCCACTATAAACACACCGCAAAGTATAGAATACAGGAGGTCCCAGAGACGGCTAGCTAGGAGGTAAACTAGCTGAATCTGTGGTTCTAAATGAGAGACCATGAATGCATATATAAGATAGAGAGCAATCAAGGAAGAACCCTGACATCAACCTCCACATTTTCCATGTACACTGGCACCCACGCCCACGCACACACAAATACACATACACACCAATGAAAGGAAAGATAATCATTTTTAAAGGCAATATGCTAAATTATCCTTAAAGTAAATAGTTCTACATGTCTTCTATTTTAGTGACTTTTACAAGTGACAAAGAACAGGACCTACTTACATTGTGCTTACAGCATATTAAATGTCATGCATTCTGGATTTCCAGGTCTATAGCCACAGGATTGTTTGTCTTCCCTCCCTAAATCCATGCAAGCAAAGCTTCTTCCCAGTCACCCCTGGAGCACATAAAGAGTGTGCATGTCTATATACACACAAATATTTGTCTTTGTACTCACAAGCACAGAAAAACAATTAGAAAGTGGAGGCTCATCAGCATCCTGATTTAGAACCAGCCAAATTCGATAGTTAAACGCAAGAGCTTTGAACCTCATCCAACTCCTCTCAAGTTCAAATTCACTTGATTTTGGACACATTGTAACTTCCTGTTTTGGGTAGAACCTTTTTCAAAGTGGAAAGTGTCTAACTCCTATCATGCAAGATTTAAAACACTTAGTGGCAACTGAATGAGGAACATATGTGACACATGTCTTAGGATATGCATACTCTCAAAAGTCAGCAGGAAGGATCACTGCCAATTCCAGCTATGTTTCAGTGAGTGCTTGGAAAGCAGTTAATGACATTCAGAGACACAAAGATACAGTTGGGTTTTTCCATCCAGTAGATATCAACCACGATGTCCACCCCATTGGAAAGTCCCCTCAGTTTTGTAGAAACAAGAAAGAAAGAACATTTACTGACTAGTTCTTTAAGGGCTGGATGCAATGTTAAAACCAAAAGTCAAGAGCACAGCAACAGAATCCAAAATGTGCTTTTGTGTTTAAAATTTAACATTTTTCTGGTATGTTGTTGCCAATGTGTGGCTCACAGTAGAAAAGACACCCAGAAGAATCAAATCTCACAAGTGCATTGAGAAGTCTGTAAGATCACTGATGAGCTGCCATTAACACTCTCATAGACACACAGACTCACTTCTGACGTAAGCCCTTGGAGCACCCAGGTAGGTTATGGAGCCCTAATTCCTCAAGCCCTGGTAACCCAAGGTAATGCTAATTAAGCCCAAATCTATTCCATGCTAAGTTCCCCAGACCCCCAGACCTCTACTCCAATCCCTCCTTAACTCTGGGATGACACAGGAACATCTCACAAATGGCCAGGAGGAAATCACACGCCTTGCCACCACACTCACCCTCCACTGGGTTTGCTGAGCTTCACAATCCTCTGCCAGCCATGTTCTGCCAATGTCCTACTCAAGGTCTTAGGAAAAAACACCCTGCCTTGGACACAGTCTTTAGCACTCTCAAATCAGTAGCCATCATGGTGTCAAATGACATTGTCAACTCTTAAGGCCATAGTATGCCAATTCCATGCAACAATGTAGAAATCTGTTATGCATGGGAGTAAAGAATAAACCATAGGGATAGAGAGGTGGCTGTATGATTTTGAGTGCTGGTTGCTGTGGTAGTTTGAATATGCTTGGCCCAGGGAATATTTGGAGGTGTAAGCTTGATGGAGAAAGTGTGTCGCTGTGGGTGTGGGCTTCAAGACCATTGTTCTAGCAGCCTTCAGATGAAGATGCAGAACTCTCAGCTCCTCCAGCACCATGCCTACCTGCCTAGATGCTATCATGCTTCCCACCGTAATGATAACAGACTGAGCCTTTAAACCAGTAAGCCAGCCCCAATTAAATGTTGTCCTTTATAAGAGTTGCTGTGGTCTGTGGGGAAAATTTAAAGGCTGCCACAGCGGTGTGGCCCTGGAGGGGCTTCCACCACTGTGGCGGGTCCCACATTCGGGAGGAATCTTATGGTTCCAGCGGCCTGGAGGCCTTGGCAACGACAGGCCCCAATAACACGAGGAAGTCCTTGGTTCCAAAAAGGCTTATTGTCATGGCGGATGATAGATGGATCTAGGCGTACCCCCCCAGAACTCAGGGCAGTCCCAACTTATATAGGGAGAGAGAAAAGGGGAGGATTGGGGGAGGATCTGGGGGAGGCATGTTTAATTTGCTCTGCCCTCTGGCCTTCATTAATATGTAAATCCCTAGGGCCTGAGGCCTATAGCCTGGCCTATGTAATTCTATGGAGACCGGAACTGCTTTTCAGGATCCTGGATTCTGGGGGGCGCCAAACTCCTGCCGGTTCTCACACAGAATCCCACCCAGAATCTGCAGAGTCTCAGGGTTCTAGGCACCTGCTCAACCATGACCCAGGATACCCTTACGCAGTCCCACAGTAGTCATGGCATCTCTTCACAGTAATGAAACCCTAAGACAGTTGCCCTTCCAGAGAACCTGGGTTCAATTTCCAGCACCCTCAGGGGAGCTCACAACCATCTCTAACTCCAGTTCTAGGGGATCTGATGTCCTCTTCTGATCTCCACAAGCACCAGGCATTCCCATGATGCAAAGACACACATACAAGCAAACACTCATAAAATGAAACAAAATACTTTTTAATTTTAAAAAAGCTGTGCTATCTTTTCACTTCCTTCTCTCTCCTCTTGGGTAGAAGAGAGGCCTATAGACTCTCCTGTGGTAGGCAATGAGGTGACGTCAATTCATGTCAGTCCAGGCACAAGAGCATCCACTGTATAGTGACAACAGTTTCATTTTAATTCGATGATTTTGTGTGATTGAATAAAATTAAGGACTCAACCAGTCACATGACTCAGTAGATAAAGGAACCTGCCACCAACCCTGATGACCTGAATTCAGTCTTCAGATGCACATGATAAAGGAAAGAACCAATGCCCACAAGGTGTTCCCTGACCTCAACACACATACATACATACACATATACATACACACACACACACACCCTGGCAAATGCATATGTATGTGCATATGTACTGTAAGCATACACTCACAATAAATAAATAAATAAATAAATAAATAAAATTTTACAATAAATTTCATTTAGGTATCATTATCAGAAAAAAAGAGAAAAAAATTGAAAGACAAATAGATTTTAATACCGTGTGTCTTAGTTAGGTTTTATTGCTGTGAAGAAATACCATGACGGAGACAACTTTTATAAAGGCAAACACTTAATTGGGGCTGGCTTACAGTTTTAGAGGTTCAGTCCATTATCATCATGGTGGGAAGCATGGCAGCATGCAGGCAGACATGGTGCTGGAGGAGCCCAGAGTTCTACATCTTGATCCGCAGACAGCAAGGAAGAGACTGTCTTCTGTAGTGGGCAGAGCCTGAGCATGGAAGACCCCCAAAGCCTGCCCCCACAGTGACACACTTTCTCCAACAAGGCCAGACCTCCTAACATTGCCGCTTCCTATGGCCAAGAATTGAAACGCATGAATCTATGGGGGACAAACCTACTCAAACCATCACACCTAGTATTTTTTATACTGTAATATGCATTGTTCAAATAATCAAAAGGAAAGTATACAATCAATAGGTATACAGATGTTATAAGACAATTTGATAAACTTAGTGCCCACTGACAAATAAAAGAAAAATATCTTAGACTTACAAAAAAAATTGAGACAAGCCTTTTTAACAAGATGCACAGTACTAACCAAAACTGACAGGAAAAGAGTCTCTTCCCCGCCCCCCCATGGGGCCTCATGCACAGCATGTATTCTTTATTGCTGAGCTCCTTCACTAGCCCCACCCCACCCCTCCTTTCTGTGAGACAAAGTCACATTAAATTGCACAGGCTGGCTTTGAACTTAAAATGTTCTTCAAATAGCTGGGGTTACAAACCTGCAAGGCCAGGATCAGCCAAATTGGTTAGTTAAAGATAAAAGATTAGGGGCTGAAGAGATAGCTCTGCCACTAAAAGCCAGGCTCAGCCAAATTGGTTAGTTAAAGATAAAAGATTAGGGGCTGAAGAGATAGCTCTGCCACTAAAGGCCAGGCTCACAACAAAAAATATAAGATGAAAAGATAGAAACATTTCTTTAAAGTTAGAAACAAATCTAAGGGAAGCACTATGAATACTTCCTTTGCATGTGTATGTGTGAGTATGTGTATAGGTCACAGGTCAAGCTGGGTTATCAATTCTCAGGTAACATTCACCGTGTTTTTGGAGATAGAGTCTCTCACTGGCCTGGAAGTCAGTGATTGACAGGGAGAGGCTGGCTGACCCAAGTGCCCAAGGGGTCCTTCTGTCCCTACCTCCCCAGCACTGGAATTACAAATGTCACACACTCAACTTTTTAAAAGGGGTCTTAGGGATCAACTTGGGTCCCCATGCCTACCCAGGAAGCCCTTTACTGACTTAGCATTTTTCAAACCCTAGCTATCACTACTACTCAGCACTGTCCGAGAACCAAGCTGATACAAGGTTTAGATGGGAACTGGGCATGTGGTACATGTGTTTAATCCTAGCACTCAGCTACATGAAATCCTCCTTAGAAATTAAATAAAAGTTAGGGGACAAGAAGATTGGAGGAAAAAAGGAAGGAAGGAAGGAAAGGAGGGAGGAAGGAAAGGAGGGAGGGAGGAAGGGAGGGAGGGAGGGAGGGAGGGAGCAACTTAGCCTAGCCAGAGGTGCAGCTCAGTGGTAGGTACAGTGCTAGTCCAGCATTCATGAAGCCCAGAGTTCAGCCCACAGAATGGGGGAGAGAGGCACAGCAATTCAGAGCAAATTCTAAAATAGGAAACAAGCAGAATGAACTCCCGCTTACCCCTGGCCTAGATCCAACAACTGTCAGCTCATGGTGAGTTCTAGTTTTCCATGATTTACGCGTGTCATCCCTTTACTGAAGCAATGAAACACAGCTTATCATTTCATCAGCAAACATTCACTATGGGCCTTGAAAAGGAAATGACTCTTTTCTAAAAATAAGCACAAAGTCATTTTCATACCTTTAAAACAACACCCAAACCATTGACTCTTTAACATCGTCAACAGGCATTGCTAAATCTTCCAGTCACTTGTAAATTTATTCTACAATGTGTCTACTCAATTGTTGGTATGTCTTTCAGATCTGTGTGTCTCTGTCTCTCTCTGTGTGTGTCTTTGACTCTCTGTCTCTGTCTCTCTCTGTCTTTCTGTCTTTCTCTGTCTGTCTCTGTCTCTCTGTCTTTCTCTGTCTCTCTCTTTCTCTCTCCTTTCTTCCCTCCATTCTTCTCACCTTTCCTTTCTTGTAGTTTGAACTACATTAAAGTCTAATGAAAATGGTCAGGACAGACAACAAGTCAGGGTACTGAAGTATCCCCTGGAGGGCTGTGTAAGTGCAAGATGGTTGGGTTGGTCAGCCAAGCTTATTTTTTAACTAAAGTTTGAGTCAACTTTGTTCAAATTGTGGTTTTTCAGAGCACTTTCTAGCATTTAATCAAAAACTTTAACTTTATTAAACTATCATTAAAAGTGACCTATGAAATAACTTTCACAACTATGGTATGTCTCCCCAAAAGAAGACTCAGTCATCAAGAATGTCTTCAGAGGGCCAGAGGGATGGCTCAGTAGATAAGAGAACTGGTAGCTCCTCCAGAGGACCCAGGTTTGATTCTTAGCACCCACAGTACAACTCACAACTATCTGTAACTCCAGTTCCAAAAATAAATGCCTTCTTCTGATCTCTGTGGGTATCAGGAATGTACATGGTACATACATACATACATACATACAAACATACAAACATGCATACATACTAACAAACATAGATACATACATACATACATACATACATACATACATAAAAGTACACAAACATACATACATTCATACAGGGGAAACACACATATAAAGCAACATAAACAAATCTTTAAAAAGAAAACAAGAGTGTCTTTAAAGACAGAATAGCTTCCTATTTATACTGGCAGTTGACTTTTATGTAAATAGTTTTTCATAGCAGAAATCCTTACTCTAACAATAGATTTGGAGAGGTTTTGAATTACTTACTAAATGTAGACAGAAATGTAGACACGTAGTAAAGCCTCAACACATACTTGATATTCTTGGCATGTAAGGCAATAAATTTTGCTTTTAGCACTGTTATGTTGTGGTTTTCTTAAAAAATGTTTAAACATATGTTCATTTTAGCAAGTGTCCATGAATCACTGTAAACGTTCACCATATCACTATCATCAGTTATTCTTTCACAAAATCAATATATTTAAACTATTATTTTTAAATGAGTGCCTGCATAAGGTCTGAGTTTTTTCTTCTAGTAGCTATGAGGAGATTCAATGTGGCTACTACTAAATTATGTGACCAAGCACAGAGCTGCTCTGCACGAGTGTCAGAGTCTAAATTGAGACTACAGAGAAGCCCCGTAACCTCATGTGAGTCCAGGCAGCCGTGGGGACTTATGGGGAGGATGCAGCTAAGGATGACCTGAAGAATGTAAACTGTCAGATTATGAGGAACAATGTCTGGAGAAATAGCTGGGGGACACTTAAGCAGGGAATGGTACCAGGGTCCTACAATTATGAGCTGTTGAAATCCAAAGGTGATTAAGGCCAGTATGTTTAATTTTCAGTTTTTCTATCATTAATCAGAACTTCTGTCTGTGAGTCCATGTGATAAGGATTACCCTCAAAATGGCCAAGCTTAAAAAAGAACAAAACCTATTGAATCATTATTTTAATAATAATAAATAAATAAATAAATAAATAAATAAATAAAATACTAGATTCTGGGGAGGAAAGGGTGCATGATAGTGTTGTTAGACATGAAAAAAGAATAAGTTCTAATGTTCTATACAGAGCAGGATAAGTATGGCAGACAACAGTCAATTAAATATTTCAAACTAGCTAGAAGACAAGATTTCAAATATCCCTGACACAAAGAAATGGTAAATCCCTGAAGTGCCGGGTAACCAGTTGTTCTAACCTAATCATCACACGCTGTATTCATCTGTTGAAATGTTCCATTCTGTTCCACAAACACATGCAATTAGCATGACAACTAAAAATGAAAACACAGGCTGGAGACCTGGCCCTGTGGAATGGGTACTAACTCCAGGCCTAGCATCCTAGTTTGATCCCCAGAACTCACATCATAGAGATAACCAACTCCTACAAGTTGTCCTCTGACCTCCACACATGCACTGTGGCATACGGTGTGCACAGACATATATAATTAGTTGGTTTCAGTTTTAATAAATGGTTTTTAAATAACTACATATAGAAATTTAAAACTCATTGGCCAGGTTGTGTCACATGTAATCCAATTCCCACTTGGTAATCTAGATCACCCACCCTTCCTAACACTGTTATTCCTTCTTAGCCTGTTGGCTTAAGAACATCAGAAGTCCACAGTGGCCAGAGGATTCTCTGAGCTTCCAGTTCAGTAGAATGTTGGTTGTGTCTCCTGGCAAGAGCATCCCACCCTCTGTCCATACTTATAATGCACAGATTTTCAAATATATACAGATACCCTGAATTCCCTCATCACAAAATCACACCCTTCGGCCAACATCTTCCTAGTGTGCCTCCCCACCATTTCCGTTGTACTTTTGCTTCCTGGAGAGCCCACCTGGTGGTTATTAGTAAGTTAGGAGGCAGTTCAGAGAAATATGACAAAGCCACCCTGCATTCGATCATACCCTTAGTGCACATCAGCAGATGTGTGTGCAGCTCAAGAGAGATAGGGTGAGGACCCACATGGGTCATGCTCTGCTCAGCCCAAGTCTAGAGCAGAGCAGCTGTGGCACTGACACACTAGACCTGAGTGGAAAGGCAGAACTCTCTCCTAAAAATGGGGTGACAGGTTGTATTTTTCCCACTGAACAACTACAAGAGGAGTTTCATTTTACTTGTATTTATCAGTAGGAGAACTGCACGGTGGATTCCTAAACTCCAGGAAAGATGTCCCAAGGCAGTGGTTTCCAGTATTCAATTAAGAAACTTCTGGGACTGTGGGGCTGTGGCTCAGTGGTG
This sequence comes from Grammomys surdaster, assembly GCF_004785775.1. Lineage (NCBI taxonomy): Eukaryota > Metazoa > Chordata > Mammalia > Rodentia > Muridae > Grammomys > Grammomys surdaster. The sequence continues at coordinate 9,146,463 of NW_021604613.1, forward strand.
GGACACTTGGTTAGCATGAGTGACCCTTGATTCAGTCTCTCACACCACAAACAACAAAGTCAAATAAATTACTAAATGAATTTTTTAAAACATTGAAATCATTTTTACTAAGTTTTTGAATTCTGTCACCATCCCTCAAAAAAATCTTTAAATGGAGGTATATTAGAGCTGTAAATGTGTTTGTCATTGTCTGGTCCACTTGTGCTGCTATATAAAAATACTACTGACTGGGTCTGTCTTAGCTTGGGATTTATTGCTGTGAAGAGACACCATGACCACAGCAACTCTTATAAAGGAAAATATTTAATTGGGGCTGGCTTATAGTTTCAGCAGTTTAGTTTGTTATCATCGTGCCGGGAAGCATGGCACCATGCATGCAGACATGGTGCTAGAGAAGCTGAGAGTTCTACATCTTGATCCATGGACATTAAGAAGGAAACTGGATTACACACTGGGCAGAGCTTGAGCATAGGAGACCTCAAAGCCTCCCCCCACTTTGACACACTTCCTCCTACAAGGCCATACCCACTCCAACGAGGTCACACCTCCTAACAGTGCCACTTCCCATGGCATTCCAATACATAAGTATATGGGGACCATACCTATTCAAACCACCAATGGATCACTAATAAGCAGTAGGAGTTTCATTGTTTTGGAAGCTGGGAAGTCCAAGAGCACAGAGTGCATGTTTCTGGGTCCTGTGAGGGCTACCCACTGATTCCAAGATGGTAGCTTGTAGCCGCATCCCCTGAAGAGGAACAGCAGAGGGCAGAGGGCAGAAAAGTGAGTTCACTCTCCAAAGGCCTTTTGTAAGAGCCTCATTCCTGCTCGCTGGACCTCCCAACACAACTACCCAAAGGCCTCGGCTATTATAACTGAAATAGTGATAAATTGACATTCTTGTAATAACTCATTTTTTATTTAAAAAAAAAACATGTTTCTGTATTTTATGTAGCTCTAACTTTTAAATTTGGATTTGTGTTTTTAAAAATTTTGTCACACACATGATGACAATAAAATTAAAACACAGCTTCAAAACATCTTTTTTCAACTTAAGGCATAAACAATGGCTTAAACAAATTGTGACACTCGACACTTGTAGGAGTCACATGAAATAAGTCAAGCCTACACATGTCTGGAGACAGTGTTTCAAGTTGGTGATAACTTTAGACCTATCATTTTCTCTAAAAGGCTATATCCTGAGATCATGTAATTTTAGAAAAAGCCTAAGGCACCAAGATGCTACTCTATTTCAGGACTCTTCATTCTGAGAAACTCAGCTCAAGTGGCTCAAGCCAAAAAGGAGAAAGTACATGTTCACAGAGGGGAAAATCACTTAAAGCAGACCTCAGGTGGATGCCTTAGAAACTCACAAATCTCCCCCCAATGCCCTCCCTCCCAACCTGTCTCTCAGGCCTCCTCCCCATCCACGTGTTCATATATCTGCACACATGTGCAAATGCATGCACTCACCATACTCATTACTTTGAGATTGTTGGCCTCTGTCTTTGAGTTCCAGGAGAAACCAAAGAAGTGAAGGTGAGTTACTAGGTGCTAACCATGGGAAAGAGAAGATGAGGGATGCTAGACGCCTTGTTTGTTGTTTGTTGTTTGTTTATTTGGTTTGTGACAGGTTTTTCTCTGTGTAGCCTTGGCTGACCTGAAATTCATTCTATAACCAGGCTGGATTTGAACTCAGAGATCCACTTTTCCTTTGCTTCCTAAGTGCTGAGATTAAAGGCATGAGCCACCAGCTCCTTACACACCTGTACTTTAGGGGTATATGCATGTGTTGAGCAACTGTCTTCCAAACCAAGAACCCACCATCTTAGAGAGTTCAACTGTGCCCTGTTACAAAAGGATTACCATAGCTGGATTATTGACTATTTGCACATCAGGGCAGAGGGTCACAAGACCTTCACCTGAGTATCCTGTCTCTCTTACCGCCTGTTATATTCAACTCTGCCTTAATTGCAATGACCTGTGGGAAATGCTATCAAGCTAGCATACATAGGCCAGGAGGGAAGAAGGTAGAAGCTCCATGTATGTGGGCCATTAGGTCAGGACTGTCCAAGCTCCTGGAAAGCCCTCATCGAGGCTATGTAAGAAGACCCAACTCACTGATGGTTTTCCAGAGTTAACTTTGGCAGTGTCATGTCTCAGTTTGCTGGGACCTAGAAAGGAAGGGTAGATATTGTTTAGTCTCCTTATGGGAAGGAATTTTAGCAACATGGGGACTTTGGGAGGTAGTTAAGTCATGAGGATGGAGACCTCAGAAATAAGATTAGTGCCTGTGATGGTTTGAATATGTATGGCCTCCATAGGCTCATGTGTTTGAATGTTTGGCCCATATGGAATGATAATATTATGAAGGGTGGACTTGTTAGAGTAGGTGTGACATTGTTGGAGGAAGTGTGTCACTGTGTGTTTATGGGGGAGAGGGGGTTCTCCTATACTCATGCTATACCCAGTGTGGTACCAGTCCCCTTCTGCTGCCTGTGGATTAAGATGTAGAATCATCAGCTCCTTCTTCAGCACCATGTCTGCCTGTACACTGCCCTGCTTCCTGACATGATGATAATGGACTAAACCTCTGAAACTGTAAGCCAGACCCCAATTAAATGTTGTCCTTTATAAGAGTTGCCTTGGTCATGGTGTCTTTTCACAGCAATGAAACCCTGACTAAGAGAGTGTTCTCTCACACTTCCCTCATCTGAGGATACAATGAACTATGAAGCTGACCTTCACTATCATCACTGTCATCTTAGATCTCACCCTTCAGAACAACAAAAGGTAAATTCTTGTCCGTAGAAGTCCATGACATCCTATAATAACACCCTAAATGACTAAGATAGAAATTAACTGGATTAAGTGAAAAAATTCAGCAAAGCTAATTCAGTAAATGGTAAGCTAGAGTATCTATTATTAAAATTAAGCCATCAAAAAATAAAATTACAACGATAAAAACTTAATTTACGCCGGGTGGTAGTGGCGCACACCTTTAATCCCAGCACTTGGGAGGCAGAGGCAGGCGGATTTCTGAGTTCGAGGCCAGCCTGGTCTACAGAGTGAGTTCCATGACAGCCAGGACTACACAGAGAAACCCTGTCTCGAAGAAAAAAAAAAAACCCAATCCCTCCATATCCACCCTCCACCCTTGCAATGACCCCAAAGAAAACAAAAAAGCAAAAGAAAACAAAACATAAAATATAAAACAGCCGGCTGTGGAAGCTGCGGTGTGCCACAGTGTGTCCCACGGTACACCCTTGTGTCCACACTTCTTTGCTTGCAAAGGTTTGTTACAATGACTCACTGGTCTGGTTTAAGGCCTCAGGCTTTTCTGCACTGTCAATGCTGGATCCTCACCAGGACTCCTCTGGGATATCTGCTGCCCTGTGTCATGGAGATCCTGCAGCTTTGGATCTGCAGGACGGCCCCTTCACATGCTCCAGCAGTTCATAGATGGAGTAAATGTTAGGATGGGCGACTCCAAGTCTCAGGAATTGGCTGTGTTGTTTGGCACTAACTGTCCTGCACCTGCACAGCAGGGCCAGCTCTCTAGCTTTGCCCAGGTGAGGGGGAGGTCTAGCTCCCTCACACCTACACCACCGGGGCCAGCTTTACTGTGCTGAAGCAATCAAGGGGCAGAGGCAGCCTTAGGACACCAAAATGGCCCCAGGAGGGATCCCAGACCAGGATGTCTGCATGACCTTTGGCGGTAATATGGGACATAGACATTAACACAGAACCCTGCTACTTCAGGGCCATGGACCCAGACTCATTGCATAAGATAAATAAGGGATCCTCTTTGCTGAGTGGAGGTAGAAAAGCGTTCAAGAAAGCTGAAATAAAATGCAGACCAGTGGCTGTCTTTCACCTTTCATTGCCCTGTAAGACAGTGAAACAGGACAGTGGGACAATATTGTACTGACCTCAGATGACCTTCTCTGTGTAAAGCTTAAAGTAAAGGGAACATCTTTGTGATGCCCACTAGAATTGGACTTAGAGTGAATTGGCTGCCATCTATCTGATATGATTGATCCTGTTCTCTGGAAAGTCTCTGATTAGCTTCAGTTTGGTGACACGGCACTCTAGCATAGGTAGGTCCATTTCTATTTCTAGCCCAATTTGCTAGGAATGGGCCAAGAGCTAAGACCAAACAAGTGCCCCTAGAACTTTTATTTGACAGAGAAAATCAAATGAGTCATTTGATTAAATTACTAAGTAATTCAGTGATATTCTATAGTGACATAAGAAAAGGCACTTGGGAATCCCTATAGCAATGATCTGACCGTGAAACTGGGCTGCATGTTTCTACCACTTACCCACAACATCGAAAACAGAAGCTTCCCTGTGGTTATTAATGACTAAGGCAGAGCTGCTTTTTTACACTGGTGTTTTCTTAGCCAGCAAGTTTTCTTAAAGCATCTGTCTATAGCACCACCCTTACGGATCTCTACTTAAGAACTTGAGGCATGGAGCCATCGAGATGGCTCAACAATTAAGAGCATGTAGTACCCTAGGAAAGGACCAAATTCAGTTTCCAACAAACCTTATCAGTCTTAACTACACATAATTACAGTTCTGGAAGTCGGCCCCTTCTTCTGGCCTAGTAAGGCACTGCATACACATGTACAAACTCAGAAACAAATACACAATTTTCAATTTTAATGTTAAAGAATTTAGGGCAATTGTTAATCAGGTATGTTACTTCACCCTTGAATTCTCAGTCACTTAGGAACTGAGGCTGAAAAACTACCCTGGGTTGGATGCCAGGAAATGCCAGGATGCCAGGATGATGAAAATGAAAAGAATTGCATACACTGTAATGGTCTAAGTGAAGTGTTCTGTTCATAGTACCAAGCATCTTAGTCTGTGACAGTTTTGATAGAAGTCATACATATGTTAGAAAGAAAAGTCTTCAGAAAATACAAACAAGTGATAATTACTGTATAGTCAGGAATCATGGGCTGTAAGCACAGTGCGTGTGTGATTTTCACGCCCCAGCTCCATGTTATTATTTGAGCTGATTCTCTCTACCCATACATCCAACCAACAGAAGACTTTTCTTGGCAGCAGCTCAATCTTAAAAATTTCTCCTATGCCGCACCCATGGCAAGTGCTGTCTGTGCCTCTGTAGCTTACAAATCCTTAGGCCCAGCTGGGCAGTGTAGGACATGAGTTTAATCCCAATACTCAGAGGTAGGTGGATCTCTGAGTTCGAGACCATCTTGATTTACAGAATGAGTTCCAGGATAGCCAGGGCTACACAGTGAAACCTTGTCTTGGGAAAACAAAACATAACAATAAAAGGCCTATTCCAGTTGCCAGATATATAGAATCATAGAAACATATGTGTACTGAACCACAGGACAAAGCCCTGCTGTATGAGTCAGGAGAGGCAGCACCTGCTCAGTCTCCTGTGACGAGTTCACCTCCTGCCCTCTGAAGTAACTCAGACTGCCAGGCAATTTTAAGGAAGCCGACACATGACACAGTATCTTTCCAAACCACAGTACACATCACACTGGGTTTAACAAGAAGACTATGGGAAGACCTTTCGTAATGGTTACACATTTATTTGTAATATGTAGTATGAAGCATCTGGTACTTCAAATTAGTTTTCATGGACATTTCTGATAAAGATAATTTAAGTAGTCATGCTTAGTGAAGTTGTCCTTGTCATTTGTAGTGCTGGCTTGTAAATAATGTGTGGAATGACATTCAGGCAGATCTGGACCTCACAACTTCCATCTAGACCCAAAATGTGAGTTTCTCAGAAGCCACTATTGTCCATGGGTCCCAGTCTTTCACAGGCTCCACTTCTCCCTAAAGAAGAAAACAGGCAATTGGGGCATTATCAGAGAGCACAGAGCACAGAGCACAGAATGAAAGCTCCAAAAGCCTCGTCTGCCCCAGCCTGGAAAGTCTGGAAAGATGTTCATTTCCACAAGAATTCTAGTGTGTAGAAATGGGACCACGTTAGAATTGACCCATTTACTCACAGCCAACCCCTTGACTGAACTTGGGGACCCCAATGGAAGAGCTAGGGGAAGGGCTGGAGGAACTGAAGGGGATTGCAACCCCATACGCAGAACATAATCAATTAACTGGACCACCCAGAGCTCCCAGGGACCAAACCATGAACCAAAGAGTACACATAGAGGGAGCCATGGCTCCAGATACATATGTAGCAGAGGACTGCCTTATCTGACATCAATGGGGGGGAAGCCCTTGGTCTTTGGTCCTGTGGAGGCTTGATGCCCAGGCGTAGAGGGATGCTAGAGCAGTGAGGTAGGAGTAGGTGAGAGGGTGGAGGAGCACACTCATAGAGGCGAAGGGGAGGGGGAGGGAGGGGGAGATGGGGAGGTTGTGGAGGGGAAACTGGGAAGGGGATATTATTTGAAATGTAAATGAATAAAACGATTAATTAAAAAAAAAGAATTGACTCATTTGAGGAAATCTTTAACTGAGAGATGGAATTTGTTGAGCTGTACTGCCCCTGCCCCCACTCCACTCAGAGATGTCATTCAGACTCCCTAAGTCACATACTACACAGGCACAAGGCCTTAGAGCCAAATTCTGGAGGCCCCTATGGGCCAGGTTTAGCCTCTCTAGTTGATGGAGGGGCATGTCAGGCGAAGCTAAAAGAAGAGCACTTGGGTGGTGAGCGGCCCAGGGCATCAGCTAGATCCCAATTACTGAGGAAACACCTTTCCAAAACCCAGTGAGGTCTCAATGGGATGATTCAGGCAACTCTCAGCTCTGCTGTTCCACATAACAAGAAGAGACCGGCAGTGTGGGAACACACAGCCAGGCTGCAGCGTCACCGGCAGTGTGGGAACAAACAGCCAGGCTGCAGCGTCTGACGTGAGTGGGCCTGTATCTCTCCAGGATAACTTTAAGTGAGTCATTTAAGTTCTCAGGTCCTCAATGTTTCCTTTATATAAAGGGAGAAAACTTACTCTGCAAATGTCTTCGTGGTATGTAACACATAAGGTGGATTTGTACTTAGACATGGGGCCCGGCATGCAGATAGCACTCCAGAACCACATGTTCTCAGGGAGCTGTCTGCCCCTCGTGAATGGGGCAGCCAGGCAGTTTATCCAGCCACCAGGGCATGACTCACTGAGCTGAAGATATGGGCTTTAAGGTTTGACTGCTGATGGTCATTAAAAGACAACCACAACAGGAACATCTGGTTTCAATTGAGAGTCTATTCGTGATGTCCTTTGAATCAGCTCAAGATTTCCCCCTCCAAAACAATCCAAGGCTTTGTACTACGTTTACAGTTTAAGGGGGGGTGAAAATGCGCTTTATTTAAAACAAAATGCCATTGACCACAGCACAATTTGGAAACATCTATCTCCTTGAGCCCTTCCATTAAGCACACATTCCAGACACTCACCTCTGCAAAGTACTGAAGACATTTGACCTTTCTGGCCCCTAGGACTTAACACACAGCAAAGCCTTGATGGAAAATACCTGCACAATTTACAGCTACTGGTGAGCTAATAAGCCCTGTCTTTAAAAAGATGCCTCCTAATGTGCGCTGGATGGCTTGTTACAGAAACTATCCCACCCAGCACCCTTACTGTTACTTATTGTCCTTTATCTAATTATGCTTTTAGAAATTATTAGAAATAAAATGGCTAGAATATGTAGTATACAGACATTTATTTTTGGTTTTTGTTTTGTTTCTTTTTTGATTTTTCTTTTTTTTTTTTAAAGTTGCTTTTGTCTTTTTTTTTAGATATTTATTTAGTTATTTATATTTATTTATTTTATTGATGAGTACACTGTAGCTGTCTTCAGACACACCAGAAGAGGGCATCCAATCTCATTATGGATGGTTGTGAGCCACCATGTGGTTGCTGGGATTTGAACTCAGGACCTCTGGAAGAGCAGTCAGTGCTCTTAACCGCTGAGCCATCTCTCCAGCCCCTCTTTTTTGATTTTTCAAGACAGGAGTTCTCTGTGGAGTCCTGGCTGTCCTGGAACTTGTTCTATAGACCAGGCTAGTCTCGAACTCAGAGATCCACCTGCCTCTGCCTCCTGAGTGCTGGGATTAAAGGTCTTGTACCATCACTGCCTGGCTCAGACTTTATTTTTTAAACAAAAAATATATATTGTGCTAGAAAGTTTTTTTAAACCAACTTATAATTCTAACCATAATATACAAAAAAATCATTGGTCTTCTCCTCATCCACACTTGGTCTTCACCAGTCTTCTGGGAGAAAGGCCAGCTTACTGTTTTAATTTGCTTTTCTTCAGTTACACACTGGCAAAGCATCTTTTCATTTTTTAATTGTATGTATTTGGGGTTTTTTTGGGGGGGGGGGGGGTTTTTTGTTTTGTTTTGCTTTTTGTTTTTGTTTTGTTGTTGTTTTGGTTTTTCGAGACAGGGTTTCTCTGTATAGCCCTGGCTGTCCTGGAACTCACTCTGTAGATCAGGCTAGCCTTGAACTCAGAAATCCACCTGCCTCTGCCTCCCGAGTGCTGGGATTAAAGGTATGCGCCACCACTGCCCGGCTGTCTTTGTTTATTTATGTATTCACCGTATGGATGGATGCACATGTAGCAGGGCATGTATGTGGAGGTCTGGGGACCATTTGTAAGAGTCAGTTCCCTCAATCGAGGGGCTCCTGGGGATCAAACGCAGGTTTCCAGGCTTGGCCAGCGGCACCTGCACTCACACCAAGTTATCTTGCTGACCCTTGTCAAATGTCTCTTTTTTAAAAAAATATTTGTTGGTTTTTATGTATGTGTGTGAGGGCATGTGTGTCACCGCACACAAATGGAATTCAAAGATGACTAATGTTGGATTCTAAGATCCAAAACCAGGGGACTCGCTCCCACAGAAACTCATGGACAGGACTTGCTGCAATTAACATGAGGTTTAATGATTCCAGTATACTGGGGTTCTTTTGCATGCAAGCAAGAAGAGAACCCCGAGTTGGAGCTAAGAATAGTTTTTATACAGTTTAAGGGGTAGAATAGAGAAGCAGTGACTAGGCACAATATGATTAGCAGAACAGTGTGACTTTTAAACTGATTGGTCTTTGGGTAAAGGTGGCAAGGACTTCCCTTGTCTGTGCTCTAGGCCTTTGTCACCGCAGGTGGGTTCCCTCCCCCATGGTCTGAGGAATGTTAATCAGCCTTTCTCTTCCTCTTCTGAATGCTAATCTAGCAAGTGTCCTCCGACTAAGGAATATGCCCCTCCCAGGATATGTCCTGGGACAGTGGGGTTCTTTCAATCTTAAGTTCAAACCGAGACCCAACCGTCCTACACTCACACTTTTGTTTCCTTGTCTGCCACTGTGTGTGTGGCATGGCCCAGCAGCTGCCGAGAGCTGGTCCTATCTCTGCCTCCCATCTTAACCTAGGAGTGCTTAGATTTTAGACACACACCACCAAGTCTGAGGTTGCTTCTGGGAATACGAATTCAGGCATCAGACTTATCTGCAAGCTCTATGAGCCATCACCCTGGCCCAAACATCTTTCTTAATCAACACATAGAATTGTTCCTATGTATAAGGCATTTCGGTGGGTGGGAGGGGGTGTTGGTTTGCTTCGTTTCTGAGAATATGCTATGTAGACCAGGCTAACCTAAAGATACTCTGGATGACTCTGAGTTCTACACTTAAACCTCTCATAAATGATATTTATTTACATCCATCCTATACATCTTAGAAAATATGACTCTAAAACTGTCATCGGTCTTTAGAAAATCAATAAAGGGTCAAAAGGGAAATTTTACAAACTAAGTGTGGTGATTTGAATAAAAATGCCCCCATATGCTCATGTATTTGAGTGCTTGGTCATCAGGGAGTGGTGATCATCAGGTACTTAAGAGGGATTAGAAGGGTGTGGCCTTGTTGGAGAAAGTGTGTCACTAGGCTTTGGGATTTCAAGTGCTCAAGTGAGGCCCAGTGTCTCCCTCTTCCTGTTGCCTTCAGATCTCTGTGGAGCTGTGGAACCCTGGAGTGTTTGGCCACGCCCCCAGAAGGCCCAGGTAGAGGGCGGGGGAAACAGGTCCCTGCCTCAAGATTTACCTAAAGGCCCTGGCCCCACCCCTCTCCCCCTTCTAATATAAGGAAATCTCTCTTGGCATTTTTTGGGAGAGCATGTCACCATCCGAACCCACCGCCATGCCAATAAATCTGTATGCCTTCAGTTCCACGTGTCTCTTTGAACTCTGGACTCCTTGTGTAAGTCAAGACTCACGCACGCCCCTGTCCACGGGGCGGGGGAGGGAGAGAAGCCTTTTCCACCCACCCTTGTGTTCTTTACACTCTAGCGGGCCACGGGACATTTTCTCCTGACAACAGCGGCCCGTGCACTGCCTTGGTGGGGACCCTGGCCCTTGCCATGTCCCGCATGCCCGGCGTCCCTGCTCCTGGGACCCTGCCGTAGCCGCCAGCGTGTAAGCTGTTCACCGCACGGGACAGACCAAACCATCAACAGAGTGCTGAGAGCCTCGGTTCCCCAGACGCCCCCGCCCACTGCTCCGGCTCAAGCCCGCTGCTGCCCATGACCCCCGGGCACAAGCATTGTCCAACAGATCTCTATGTAGAACTCTCAGCTACCATGTCTGTCTTCATGCTGCCCTGTTCCCCACTATGAGGATGATGGGCTAAACCTCTGAAACTGTAAGCCAGCCCCAATTAATTTGTTCTTTTTATAAGAATTACCATGGTCATGGTGTCTCTTCATAGCAATAGAAAACTGATAAAGACAATGGACCAAACATATCCACAAGGCTAATACAGAGAGAGAGAAAGAGAAAGAGAGAGAGAGAGAGAGAGAAAGAGAGAGAGAGAGAGAGAGAGAGAGAGAGAGAGAAAGAGCTATCTTTGTGAGTTCAAGGCCCGTCTGTTCTACATAGAGAATTCCAGGCCCAGGCCAGTCAGGTCTACATTATGAGATTATGTCTCAATAATAATTTAATTAAAAAAAAAACTTCAAAAACAACAATGCCAGGAGGTGGTGGCGCACACCTTTAATCCCAGCCCTTGGGAGGCAGAGGCAGGTGGATTTCTGAGTTCGAGGCCAGCCTGGTCTACTGAGTGAGTTCCAGGACAGCCAGGGCTACACAGAGAAACCCTGTCTTGAAAACAAAACAAAACAAACAAAAAAACGACAACAACAACAAAATGCATTCATTGGAGTGGGCCAAAAGCTGAGATCTGAGGATTTAGACGGCATCGTCCTGCTTCCTTTTAGAAAGGTGAGTGTAGAGCCCGCTCTGCAGGGAAGTGGACCGTAAAGTATGAGTTATGGAAAAGCACAGATGTCATCAGGTAAAAACGATAATATCCCTTATGTATGTAACTCCAGGGAGCATCACATCCACTTTAGACTGCTTCAACACTGCTTGGCTTAATTGAACATTTTGTTATTTTAGCTTTGCAAATTTAATACCAGTATATACCTGAAGAAAAAATAGAGAAATTACCTAATGTGCTCCGATGAATCCATTGGTCTTCCTCATATGTGATAATAGGACCCATTTCTTTAAACTCTTGGTCAGCAAGGCAGAGTGTGGTACTTACACACCTTTAGCACCAGCACTCAGGAGGCAGAGGCAGGCGGATCTCTGTAAGTTTGAAGCTAGGCTGGTCTGTTAAACTTCGGCACGTAGCTTAGAACAGACAACACCAGACCAAATAGTTCCAAAGGGGAGGGGGGTTATTCAGGGCAGAGGGCAAAAGTGGAGAGAGAAACAGAGGAAGATGGCGGAGAAAGAGGAGAAGTAGAGGCCGGCCATGATCACGTGGAGAGAGGGGGAAGGAAAGGGGGTAGGGGGAGGGGACAGAGAGAAGCTAGAGGCAAGAGAACAAGAGAGAGAGGAGGGGGCAAGCAACCGCTTTTATAGTGGGCAGGCCTACTTGGCTGTTGCCAGGTAACTGTAGGGAGGAGCATACCTGGGTGTTGCCAGGTAACTATGGAGGTGGAGTTTAGACAGAATACTAACATGGTCTACAGAGCAAGTTCCAGGACAGCCAAGGCTACACAGAGAAATCCTTTCTCAAAAACAAAACAAACAAACAAACAAAAAACAATCCAAAAAAGCTCTTCTCAGCCAGGTGAGGCAGTGCACACCTGTAATCCAAGCATTCAGAACACAGAGCCAGCAGCTGTCTGGCTGGGAGTACAGAAACTGGCCTGGGATATATACACAAGCTGAGGGAACACATAAGCTAACCTGGGCTACAAGGTAAAGTTCTTTCTCTCTCTTTTTTTTTTAGGTGAATTTTTATTGGGAAGGAAGTTGTCAACTTAAACAGCAGCAAATGAAGAATGCATAAGGAAACTCCTGTTGTCACAGACAGATGCAACCTCCAGAATATGTGACAGGAGACATTTCAATCTGTGACCCCAACCCCGGATGCATTAAGTGCTTTCCCATTCAATCTAACACTTCTGGATTCCTACTAAAAAGGAATTTTTAATAAGAGCATGGAAAAGTTGCTTCTGAAAGGAAACCCCCAAAAAGGTTCAGAAAAGGAATGTAGAAATCAAGAAGTTATTATTATAATTACTTTAAATTGTAATGCACTAAATTTCCATATCTTCACAGTAATACAAAGCACAGTCACTTGCAGAACTGGTTCAGATTACTTAAATATCAAATGTGCTGTCAGTACTCTACACAAGTGTCTGGAAGTCACTCGTGTTTATAGGAAATGAAGCTATTGATACTTTTCTACAGCAGCACACCAGGAAGGCGGAGACAACACAAACCAAGGGATGGAGTTTTCCCAAAGCTGCATGTGAAAAGACTGTAAACAGTTGATCCCACACACATGAATGGGCTTCCTTGCTAGAGGAAATCCAAGTGGAAGAAGGAATGGAAATGTAAAAAGGTTTTCTTGAGGGGCTGGAGGCTGGTGCCCTGGATGCCTTTAGTTCTCTGCCCCCTCCGCTGCATCACCTTCTTCTCCTGCACTGTCTGATGTCCATAATGTTAAGTTGTCGCTAAGCAACTGCAGGATGAGGGTGCTGTCTTTGTACGAGTCTTCCTTCAGTGTATCAAGCTCTGCAATGGCCTCATCAAAAGCCGTTTTAGCCAGTGTGCAGGCAAGCTCTGGATTATTAAGGATCTCATAGTAAAATACAGAAAAGTTAAGAGCCAGCCCCAGGCAGATTGGATGTGTAGGTTGCATCTCTTTCTTGCTTATATCAAATGCCTCTTGGTAGGCTCCTTGGGAATTTTCTATCGTTTGTTTTCGATCATCACCACAAGCTACTTCAGCAAGATACCGGAAATAATCTCCCTTCATTTTCAGATAGAAGACTTTACTCTCTGGATTAGTTGCATTGGCTATTATATACTTATCCAACAATTCCAGGACCATGGTGCAGATGGAGCTCAGCTCAGACTCCACTTTCTCCCGATAGTCCTTGATCAGCTGAAACTTCTTGTCGGAGGTGTCGGTCTTCTGCTCAATGCTCGAGATGACCCTCCAGGCGGACCTGCGGCCCGCGACCACGTTCTTGTAGGCCACCGACAGCAGGTTGCGCTCCTCGTTGGACAGCTCGGCGCCCTGCTCCGTCACGGCTTTCATGCAAGTGGCCATGTCATCGTAGCGCTCGGCCTGCTCGGCCAGCTTGGCCTTCTGGATCAGCTCGGTCTTCTCCATGGCGAGCGCAGAGATGGATCCGGAGTCCTCCTTCTAATCTCCGTGGCCGCGACGCGAGTCCCCCATAAAGTTCTTTCTCAAACAAGAAAACCTCTTATGTTCTCCTCCAACTACTGTTTCTAATATTGGCCAGATATGCACCGGTGTGGTCACTAAGGACACAGAGGCAAGCAGTAGTAGGTTCTCACACCATCAGGCTAGCATCCTCATAGAGAGCATAGTAAGCACCATATGGTGTTGGTTCACAACAAAGGCCTAGTAGAAAAACAGAGTAGGTTGGGGATACACAGCAGTAGGGGCAGGGTAGTCCATAGAGTATCGTAGACAGGAAACCTGCTTCAGAGAGGGGCATTTGAGCAGGAATATGAATGAAGGTAAGAAGAATCTACACAGACACCTGGCAAAAGAATATCACCAGGCAAGAGGGTACCAGCAGCAAAGGCCTGGGAGAGAGTGTGGGTCAAGAGCAAAGAAGGCAGATGGAGGAAGAGGAGGAGGAGGAAGAGGAGGAGGAGGAGGAGGAGGAGGAGGAGGAGGAGGAGGAGGAGGAAGAGGAATACAATGGGGGAGGAAAGAGACCAGGTCACTAGGGGCCTGAAAAGCCTTTTTTTTAAGTTGTATTTATTTCATGTATGTGGGTATCCTGTGACTGTCTTCAGATCCCATTACAGATGGTTGGCAGCCACCATGTGCTGTGAATTGAACTCAGGACCTCTGGAAGAACAGTCAGTACTCTTAACTGCTGAGCCATCTCTCCAGCCCATGGAAAGCCATTTTAAAGTCCTTAGATTTTGTCCAAAATGACTGGAAGCCACTGGAGGATTGAGGAGAGAGAGGGACAGAGGTAGCTGTCTCTTCACTGTGGGGAGGGCAGAGGGAAGCAGGACCAATTCTATTGTCATGTAGGGAATTTAGTCAACACATTGACTTGGTTTCTTTTTCTTTTTCTAGAGATGCTTTTCTGGCATCTCTTTTACCACCCTGGTTAAGAACCTTTTTAGAGTTTTTAAATAGTTCAGCAACACTGAAATGGATGAGATTAGTCAAGTGTCCAATCAAAGATGCATGTACTTCAGAATCATTGCTTCGAAAGTTATTGTAAAGTTCAGCCATCCATGAAATGTGAAATGCTTAGGTTGAAAATTACTTCCAGCTGTTTGTGAAGATATACAGGAGGTGGGGGAAGTGGGGGGATGCTGATGATGGTTCATGCATCTCAGAACCCTTGAGGCAAACAGCTGTGGTGAGTCTTAACAATGCTTCTTTTAAGAAAGCAGAGACCAGGGCTGGTGAGATGGCTCAGCGGTTAAGAGCACTGACTACTCTTCTAGAGGTCATGAGTTCAAATCCCACCAACCACATGGTGGCTCACAACCATCCAATCTGATGCCTTCTTATGAGTTGTCTGAAGACAACGACAGTGTACTTACACATAATAAGTAAATAAAAACCTTTGGGTCAGAGCGGGGAAAGGAAAAAGAAAGAAGAGTGGGGAAAGGGAAAAGAAAGAAGAGGACACAGCACAATGTAAAACCAGACATGGTGGTACATGGAAGGAGAGGCTAGGGCATCAAAAGTTCAAGGCCATCTCTGGCTACACAGTGAGTTTGAGCGGAGTGGAGGCTGTGGGTGGGAGGGAGAAACTGAACTTAGCTCAGTGCCCATCAGTGAAAGTAAAAAGCCAGTCAGGGTGGCAGTCTAAAAGAGTGGCTCTTTATAAAGAGCCCAGTCTTCCTTATGGTTGAACACACTGGCTATACTTCCAGATATGCTGCAACCATTAAGAAAATTCACCATTAAGGAGATTCACCAGGATCACCTACCATCTTCCACCATTAGATGCCTGCTTCCAATCTTTTTAAAACATAAGAAATAGACATATGTATGTGTTTAAGACTCTGTGGATCTGGTTTTCTGTTGCTTGGGGGAAAAGAATTTTTTTTTTTTTTTGAGACAAAGTCTTTCTACATAGATCCCTGGCTGGCCTGGAACTTACTATACAGACCAGGATAGTGTAACTGCTTATATTCCAATGCTAATTGGATCCTCCAAAACTGTTTGCATGAGAGGGTCTTCGTGGAGCTTCTGGGAACCCGCCCCCAGTTAATTCTGATTGGTAAATAAAGATCCCAACAGCAAAGAGCTGGGGAAGAAAGACAGAGGCAGGATTTAGAATTCCTGGGCTTGGGACCTTGAGGAAGAGGAGGAAGAAGAGGAGGAGGAGAAAGAGGAGGAGGAGGAGAGAAGAGGAGGAAGAGAAGGAAGAGGAGGAGGAGACGCCGTGGCTTAGAAGTGTGCAGGAAAGAGAAGCAGAGCCTCCATGTAAGGGGGCCAAGAGAACACAGCCCAGAGGGCTGCTCGATTGTGTCAAGAGGAGCTAAGATGGAACACAGAAATTAGTAAGTAGTAGCTCAGAGTTATAAGTGGGAAGTAGATTCTAACAGAATAGAGGTTAGGCAGTTGCCAGCTATTGTGCTGCCTAAGTCATATTAAAATATTGAGGGTGTTTGTGTGTGTGTGTGTGTGTGTGTGTGTGTGTGTGTGTGTTTCATTTTTTTTTCTAAGATAGGGGCTAGTGAGATGGCTCTGCAGTTGAGAGCACTGGCTGCTCTTCCAGAGGACCTATGTGCAATTCCCAGCAATCACATGGCTGCTCATTAGTATCTGCAACGCAGTCCCAAGGGATCCAACACCCTCTTTTGCCCTTTAGCACCAGGCATGTATGCAGGCAAACCATTCATACACATTAAATAAAATAAGTTGCAAAATAAAAAAACAGAATCTTGCCATGTATTCCAGGCTATCTTTGAACTCACTGTGTAGCCCAGGCTAGCCTTAAACTCCTGAGAGCAGTTATGATCTGCATATCCACAGCTGGACCTTTCAAATCATCGAAGTGTCTAAATTCTGGGGTGCCCCAGTCCTACGGGGCATTGAACTGGGATCAGAAGATCTGGAAGAGAGAACTGGAGGACAGGGGACATAAAGAACAAACAGCTTGTCTATAGGCTGATCAAACCGCTGATTTTTACTTTTTCATACAGGGGTTATAAACTCATAAAGGCAGGATGTGGGGAAGGGGATGATGCAGGACTGTAGGTGTTCAGGGGGAGTATAGCTATCTTCCAGAACAGGGTATTGGCTGGGTGAAGGTTCAGGGAACAGGTCACTATGACTCTCTCTATGAATCACTTGTTTCTATCTATCTAAGCTGGTACCCTCCACCAAGGCCACCTATCCACAAGACCTATGACTGCTATCCAGGCTGGTAAATTTCCACTAAGGCTACTTGTTTACAAGATCCTATAGCCATCTGTTCAGTGTTTTTCCACAGAGACCAAGACTTTGTGTTAGCAGGCATGTATGTCAGGCCAATTGCTGATTTTAGGCCTTCACTGTATAAGCGAGGCTGCCCCTGACACTGAGGAAATAAAATGTTCTTGTTGCTTATAATCTAAAGTGAATAAAATACAACTATCAATGCTTAAAAGCACTAGGGAAATCTCACTCCATACCAGCTAAATGCTTTCAGAGGACCACCAAGGAGCATCTATCCTGATCTTCCAGGCAGCCCTTCAATTAGTTATTATTTAATGGGTTGTTTGGGGGGGGTTATTATTTCTTTCTTTGAATTAGAGTTTTGCTAATAGCCCAGGCTGACTCTGAACTCAAAATCCTTCTATCTCACCCTGCATATACCCTGTCCCCAAGAGCTGGGATTACAGGCATTAACCGCTGTAACTTTGATTTTTTTCTAACCTTGTTCTTAATGAAGGTTCTTAAACACTTTAACCTCCCTTTTAGCTCATTACCTATCAGAGGTAGTGAGAACGAAAGGATACAGGGAAAATGGACCTGTTTAGAAAGATTCTTTGGAGCATCTCCCATCTGTGTTGTCTGGAAATGGGCAGTTCAGTTCACAGGTTGACAGCGGCAGCTCGATCCACTCACAAACATTTCATGGATACACCAGCAGTCCAGTATGATAGAGTCAAGATAACAAACTCAAATCAACAGTGGTGGCACCACCTAGCAGAGACAGCCAGGCCTCAGCCTCAGCTAGAGTCAGCAAGAGGGACCTGGAGGGACACCAGGGAAAGTTCTTAGGCAGTGCCTCTCTCAGGGAAATGAAGATCAGTGAAGACTCAAGATCAACAGGGGTTGCACAGCTAGCCGTAACCAGCAAGCCAAAATCAGCCTTTGTCACTGTCCCTCAAGTCTTATCCTTCCAAACATTCTACCTTCCAAACCTCGCATGTCCTCCACCGGCCTTGCCTCAGCATGTGCGTCAGTCTCAACTGACATCACTCTGTCAATCAGTCCGAGTCCAAGGAAGCAGCAAGAAACTGCAGCACACCACTGGTTTTTGTAATGCATTTCTCTCTGTGGAGTCCTGACAAATACAGCTCAACTAAGCAGTGTAAGACAGACCAATACATGCACATTGTTAGCAAAGAATCCTTCCTTCATCATGTGTCCTTTCACGTGCTTGCTTTAGCAGAACATCCTTTTACCTGTGTAGGCTTTAGCAAAACATTCCTTCTTGTGTTTGCCCCAGCAAAACATCCTTCAACACAACTGACTTTCCAAAGAACCTTTAAGTTACCACTTCCGCACTTGGCTGAGCTTAATGGTTCTTTTTTTTTTTTTTAACTTTTAAATGTCTATTGAGAGAGCCAGGTATGATAGTATATATCTGTAATCTTATTACCTCAGCACATAGAAAGTTGACGAAGAAGGATTTTGAATTCAAGAATAGCTTGGGCAAAATTCTGAAGAAAACGTGGAGGAGGAAGACCAGGACAAGGAAGGAGAAAAGGAGAAAATGTCTATTTGAAAGGAAGTAATTCTAGAGCAAACCTTTAAACATGTTTTATTAATTACTAAAGTATTTCATATATTCATACAGTGTATTTTGGTTATACTCAACCCCACACCTCCTACTCCTTGAGATCTTGCCTCATCCTCTCCTAATTTCATGTCTTCTTTTTCTCCTTCTCCTCCTCCTCCTCCTCCTCCTCTTCCTCTTCTTCCTCCTCCTCCTCCTCCTCCTCCTTCTTTTTAATAACCCACAGAGCCCAAGCTGGATGGTGGTGGTGTGCACCTTTAGTCCCAGCACTTCGGAGGCAGAGGCAGGTGGATCTCTGTGAGTTTAAGGCCAATCTGGGTCTATAGAGTGAGTTCCAGAAAAGCCAGGGCTATACAAAGATGTCCTGTTTTGGGGGAGAAAAAAAACAGAGCCCAAAGTGTTCTGCCCGTATACTCAAAGGTACCGGCATTCACAGGACCATGACTGACTCACCAAGCTCCACACCCCTAAAGAAAGCTGATTCTCCCTCCTCTAGCAGCTATCAATTATCAGAAGCTCCTTGGCTCTCTTGTCCTTGCTGTGGGAGGAGTGCCCCCACCCCTGCATGCTGTAATGCTGACTGGCTTGATATTGTACAGGTTTTGTGTTTGTGAACAACCACAACTGCCTTGAGTTCATGAGCACCACTGTCCTGTGGTGTCAGGAAAAACTTTTCGCCCTGTGCTTCCAGACTCTACCCTTCCATTTCTAGGGAGTTTACTGGCTGAGAAGTGAGTGCTCCTTGGGTATAGATGGGCAGGAACCTCTGTTGTTGTTGGCTTACAGGGTTCGAGTTTTAAAACATTGATAACAACTAGTCACATCTTAGCCCTTTTGTACTTCCTAATGTGTGAGGAAAGAGTCTGTGGGGTGGATGGAAGTGGAGCTCAGCAGGAGAGTTCATACTAAGCATGTCTGAGGCCCTGGGTTCATCCAAAGAGGACCCCTAGAACCAAGAACATCCATTGTGACTGGCTCAGGATGAGAATACACAAAAATCTAAGTACGAAACATGTTACACACTCTCTCTATTGTTCTTAGTGCCAAGTTAACAGATTCTCAAGAATTCCAGAGATAGTGTTGTTGTTAGCCTGGAATTCTACCTGGTCTGTATGATGAAGAGGCTGGTGTCATCTCTTTGCCCCTCTCTATCCCTCCCCGCTGCTCTCTTGTTTGTGCCATCTGTAAACCATTGGCTTCCTAACTGTGAATCACTGTGTTTGACGGCTCATGTTACTGTGTTTCAGCTTGCAGCCTCTTTCCACCCCATGCTTAAATGAGAAATAAGAAGGAGGCCAGGTGGAATTTATCTTGCTCTCCCCACAGCAGATGCTAAATCCAAACTTTTAAAATAAAGACATTTTAGAAGCACTAGCTTTTTTACTCCAGAACAACTATCCTATTCTCCCCTGAACTCACGTTAGGTCACAGGCCTTGGGCGGAAGTCTCTTTGGTCTCCTGTCTCAAGTTATAGATGTAGCTGTCTGTTGCCACAGACAGACAGACAGACACAATATCCTTTTAGCTAAATCAGTTTTACAAACTAGGATCAAGAATCTTTTGAAAGTATGCCTGATGGCACACACCTGTAATTCCTTCTATTTTAAGGCAAGAGAATCAAAAGTTCCAGGCCAGCCTAGGCTACATAGGAAGACCCTGTCTCAAAGTAAAAAAAAAGAGGACTGGAGAGATGGTTCTGTCACTAAAGGCTAGGCTCACAATCAAAACATCACAATAAAAAGGGGAGAAAGTGTAGAGGTGCAAATCAGTGTTTGCCTGACATACACAAGGCCATGAGTTAAATCTCCAAGGAAAGATTTTTTAAAATCTCTCTTTCTCTTTCTTCTTTCTCTTTCTTCCTCCTCTTCCTACTTTTCCTCCTCCTCCTCTTCCTTCTTCCTCTCTCTCTCTCTCTCTCTCTCTCTCTCTCTCTCTCTCTCTCTCTCTTTCTCTCTCTCTCTCTCTCTCCCTCTCTCTCCGTTCTTATGTGTATATATGTGCCACAGTATTCACAAGGAAGTTAAGGAGAGTGACCTCTATGTGTCAATTACCATCCCCCACCTCAGCTGAGACTGTTGTATATGCCTGACTAGCTGGGCCATGAATTTCTGGGGACTCCTTTGTCTCTGCCTCCTGTCTCTTAACTCTGAGATCATCGTGAGCCTGATACTGCACCAGGCCATCAAATAATACTTTTACTTCTCTCCCACATGGTTTATCCATTTGATTCACAAATATCCATCCTTGTTTTGTAACCTACTCTTCAATTTGTGCCTGAACCTCCAGCCCTGTCAGACCCCTGCTGTCAACTCCTCCACTGTCTCTACCTAACTAGGTTCTTAGTAGAATGGTGACTTTGTACCGTTAATCCCAGCACTTGGGAGGCAGAGGCAGGCAGATTTCTGAGTTCGAGGCCAGCCTGGTCTACAGAGTTCCAGGACAGCCAGGACAACACAGAGAAACCCTGTCTCAAAAAACCAAAAATCCAAGAAAAAAAAGAAAGAAAGAATGATGACTTTGAAGGGAAAGGAGGGGTTAATAGAGAACTTACTTCACTTTTCAAGACTCGTGCTGTGAACATGAGCAAACAACAGCCACCACAGTAAAGGATAGTAAGAAAAAGCATAATCCAAGTTCACACAATTCCATGCGACTCCAGAATGTGCTGTGATGACCATTCTTGGTTGTCAACATGACTACATCTGGAATTAACCAAAATCCAAAAATGGAAGGCACACCTGTGTGGGACTGTGTAAGGGTATCCTGGTTCATGGCTGGTCATGGGCCTAGAACCCAAGACTCTACATGAGAACCGGCAGGAGTTCAGCACCCCCCCAGAACCCAGGGTCCTGACACGAAGTCTAGTTTCCTTAGACCTACATTGTTCAGTCATGTAGGCCATTACAGCCCCTCCCAAAGTACACAGGTAGAGGGTGTGACCATAGGCCTCAGGCCCTAGGGATTTACATACTAATGAAGGCCAGAGGGCAGAGCAAATTAAACATGCCTCCCCCAGATCCTCCCCCAATCCTCCCCCTTTCTCCCTCCCTATTTAACTCGGAACTGGCCTGAGTTTTACGGGGGTACTTCCAGATTCATCCACCATCCGCCATGACAATAAACCCTTTTGGAAACAAGGACTTCCTCATGTCATTGGGGCCTGCCACTGCCAAAGCCGCCGGCCGCTGGAATCTTAGACATTCCTCCTGCATGTGGGACCCACCGCAGGGTGGAAACACCCCACCACCACCTCCACTGCTGCGGCCTAGAATAGTTCCCCACACACCTGTAAGGGATTTTTGCTTAATTTGAAGTCGGTAGATCCACTTCTAATCAAGATCTTTGAGGCAGGAAGACACACTTTTAATCTGGGTCCCGCCTCTTGCTGGAAGCCTTTCTAAGGACATAAAAGAAGGAAGCTTTGGCTCTCTGCCTGCTTGCCCTCACTTTCCTAGCAAGTCCATCCCTTCACTGGCATTAGAGCCTACTTCTTCAGGATTCCACTTCTTCTGAAGACCAGCTAAAACAGCTAGCCTTGTGAATGACTTTGCATTCACAGCCAGCCATTGTTGGGTGAGCTGGACCAAAGCCTTTGAGTCATTTAATAAATCCCTGTTTCATAAGAAGAGAGAGATTCATTCTATAAGTTCTGTTACTCATAGAGAATACTGACTAATGCAGTGCTGAGGTCAAGTCATTTACATTTATAGGTCATTTTTACTACAGCATCCGGAGCCTCTTATTCTGTCCAATTTTGTCAGATTTCAACAAATGAAGTGTGATTTCGCTGTTACTCTGCCTAAGGAACAGAAACAATTGCACAGGAGAAGCAGGCAAGGAGCATGGGCCTAGTTCACATTCCTCCTAACAATCACCTAAAACCATTGCTGGCACGTTTTCTTCTTCCTTGTGGGGAAGCATGAGGCTTCAAGGCATATGTTCCCTCTCACAGAGTAGCTTAAATCCAATCAAAAAGTTGTCGGTTACTCTCATAACATCTGTACCACACTGCAGTATATACTGCAGGCAGGTCACTGTTGTAGATGGCAGGGTTTGGAGCTGAGTAACGGTAGTGGTTTGAATAGTAATGGCCCCCATAGGCTCATAGATTTGAATGGTTGGTCACCACTATTGGGAGGTGTGGCCTTGTTGGGGAAAGTGTGTCACTAAAGATAGGCTTTGGGGTTTAAATGCTCAAGCCAGGCCCATTATCTCTCTCTCTTTCTCTATCTGCTGCCTGCAAATCCAAATGTAGAACTCTCAGCTCCTCTCTACCACCATGTCTGCCTCTGAGACAACATGCTTCCTGCTACGATAATAATGGACTAAACCTCTTAACCCCAATTAAATGTTTTCCTTTATAAGAGTTTCCATGCCGGGCGGTGGTGGCACACACCTTTAGTCCCAGCACTTGGGAGGTAGAGGCAGGCGGATTTCTGAGTTCGAGGCCAGCCTGGTCTACAGAGAGAGTTCCAGGGCAGCCAAAGCTATACAGAGAAACCCTGTCCCGAAAAAAAAAAAAAAAAAAAGAATTTCCATGATCATGGTGTCTCTTCACAGCAATAGAACTCTAAGACAAGGTGGCAGAATTTGTAGCTGAGTGACATTGATAATTGCTTTTCTCCTCTAGTACTATGCAAAGTACTTCCAGGACCATAAACATCAGTCAGAAGAGGTAAAACTTCTAGTTGGGTACAAGCTAGACTTCTCCATGTTCAGTGAAATAAGTAAGTGTTGTCTTTAGCAGTACGACCTTACCACCAGGTGTAGAGGGTTAAGCAATAGCCTTCACGATAGCCAATGATGTTTGGTGATTTCTATGGGACCCTTCTACCCAACAACCCAACAAGATAGAACCCATTCCTAGCACTGGAGGTTTTAGTTGATGGTTTAAAATGTCTAGTTGGAGCACCATCTTGTAGTGTGCAGTTTTGCTACCCTACTTTAAGCTCCAGGTGGACCACACTACCAGCTCCACCCAGGTTCCCTCAGATCCACAGATGAAACACACACATTAGCTTATTTTTCAACCCGCCTTACTGGCTCAATTGCTGGGCACTTCTAATTTCTCTCAGCTAGTGTGCCCTTCCCAATACTCATAGCTCAGCACCCTAAATCTGCCTTCAACCTTACCTGCTCAGTTACCTTCTCCTTGTTCAGCAACCCAAAACTGCCCTCAGCTTCAGTTGTGTTTCTAATCTCCCATCTGAGGAAGCGGTCTATGGCGATCTGCTGGAGAGCTCACATGGCTGGTCACCTTTTCTCCCTCTGAAGCATGGTGTAATCCCCCTTCCTCTTCCTACACCCCGTAGCCTGCCTGCGGGGTGTGGGGGGGGGGGCCCTGGAAGTCCCGCATCTTTTCTTCCACCCAGCAATTGGCTCCTAGCATCTTTATTAGCAGATCAAAGAACAAATTGGGGAACAGGACCTTAGTATCACCAACTCCCCACTTAGACGCCTTTCATACATTTTAGGGCGCCATTACAGTAGTAGGTTTCCATGTGGCTTTTCAAAAGACTTGAGTGTTAGTTGTCTGTCCCTCCTTTGCCATTCTCTCATCTCCCTCCGCAGTTAATCTTCCCCTTTTACTTTTCCCTTTATATCTTTAAAACAATGTTCTATGTCCCCTTCCTTGGAAGATGACCATCCTCAATACCTTACTAGCTGCCTAACCTCTGATTATTCTGATCAAATACACATATCTAATACTTAAATACTTAAAAAGAGAAAACATACAACATTTGCCTTTTTGAGTCTGGGTCACATCACTCAGGGTGATTGTTTATAGCTACATCCATTCACTTGTAACCTTCATATTTTCATTTTTCTTAACAAATGAATAACATTTCATAGTGCAAATGTATCCACGTTGTGTAAATGTATCCAAATGCTTTTTTTCTTTTTTTGGCTTTTCGAGACAGGGTCTCTGTGTAGCCCTGGCTGTCCTGGAACTCACTCTGTAGACCAGGCTGTCCTCGAACTCAGAAATCTGCCTGCCTCTGCCTCCCAAGTGCTGGGATTAAAGGTGTGCGCCACCACCTCTCGGCGTATCCAAATGCTTAAATGATGCATGTCATTAGTCAATAGTCACCTCCGGCTTTTCCAATTTCCACTGGAATAGAGCAGCAATGAACGTGGATGAGCTAGTGTCTCTGTAGTAGGATATAGTCCTCTGGGTATATGCCAGGTGTAGCTGGATCTTGTGGTAGATTGTGTTTCTGCTTTTTGAGGAACCTCCACCCTGCTTTCCATAGTGACCACCCCAGTCTGCACTCCCACCAGCAATGAGCAAGTATCCTCTTTCCCAGCAATCTCATCAGCATGTGTTATCATTTGTTTTGGCCATTCTCACTGACATAAGATAAATTTTCAACGTAGTTTTAATACGAATTTCCCTGGTGGCTAAGGATATTGAAATTTCTTTGTTTCTCAGCTTTTTGTGTTTCATCAGTTCAGAACTCTGTTTACTTCTTGAGCCCATTTTAAATTGATTTATTTGTTTTATGTTTTTACTTCTTTGTATATTCTAGATCCAACCTTCTATCAAATGCATAATTGGTAAAGATTTTTTTCCCAATTCTTTAGGATACCAATTTGCTTAAATGATGCTGTACAGAGGCTTCATGAACTTTTTTCGTGCGTGCGTGTGTGTGTGTGTGTGTGTGTGTGTGTGTGTGTGTGTGTGTGTATGTTTTGAGACAGGGTTTCTCTGTGTAGTCCTGGCTGTTCTGGAACTCACTCTGTAGATCAGGCTGACCTCAAACTCAGATCCACCTGTCTGTGCTTCCCAAGTGTTGGGATTAAAGGCATGAGCCACCACTGCCTGGCTTCATGCACTATTTTCAATAACCAAGATATAAAATTTGCCTAGGTGTATTTTTGCATCAATAAATAAGGGGATAAAGAAAAGTAATACATGTATAATGTATAATTTTATCCAGCATAAAAAAGTAAATTATTTCTTTTTTTAGGGAAAAGGATGAGACTGAAGAGTAAATTAAACAAAATAAGTCAAAACCAAAAGACTGTATGTCTTCCTTACACGAACAAGCTGTATGTTTAAAATATGTACATATGTGGGGGGTGTCTGTGTGTGTGTGTGTGTCCTTGCTGGCACAAACAGAAGGAAGACCGTTTGAGGGCAGAAGGGTCACCAGGGAGGCACAACATGGGAATGAGAGAATGAAGTATGCAGAGTAGAAGTGGAGAGAGCACACTGAGCCATCTTTGAGAATCCTGTCATGAAACCTATCGTTTTATAACTAGAACTTATGTTCAAGGTTGAAAAAATCATGTACAGGCTGGAGCAGGTGGCTCGACTGCTAGAAGTACTTGTTGCTCTTGCAGAGGACCCAGGCTTAGCTCCCAACTGACTGTAACCCCATTCACAGGGCAGCACTAACATATGTATGTATACATCATACCTGCTGCCAAAATACTCATCCATGTAAAGTACAAATAAATATTTTTAATTTTTTAATCAATATACAGCAGAAAAGGGACCTTTGTCCTGAAAGAAGCAGAGTGAAATGTTGGAAAACAAAAACAAACAAACAAAAAAAAACATCAGCTCTTGGAACCAAACAGCTCACGTGAGAATCCGGGCTCCCTCACCTAAAAGCTGTGTGGTTCTTGAGGGCATCATTCACATTGGTTCTAGGCACAGAATATCACTAGCTACTGTCTGAGTTTGAAGGTTTATAAATTATGGTCAAATGGTGGCCAAAAACAAAAAGCACTCAATTTTAAAATACTTTTGTAATAAATGAGAGACATGCTTGTTTATATTAAACAGCTTTGTCTTTTAAAACATAGATCAAGTAATATTAAATATTAATATTTATTTAATAAAAATATACTTTTCCTGGCAGCCTTTATTCATCAGTAAGGCTTGTCACATTTCTAGGGCTCTTTTCAATTTATTCACAAAGGGGGAAGCCTTTGTTTTTGGGGCTTTGCTGCCCCCTTTTGGAAGGTAAACATACTACAGAAATAAGAATGTTTTGAACAAAGCCTCACTCCAGCAGTGAACTCTCACCCCTTGTGAGTTACCATCAAAGGGTTATTTGCTTGAAAATGTCTGCCCACTCCCATGCTTCGAATTTCCTGAACAATTCTTGGCATCAATAATCTGTCTGAAATAATTCAGGGGTCAGCTTTCACATCAAGCCCCTTTGCACATGTGTCTCCTTGAAGTAATCAGGTGCTGGGGACAAGAGGCTAAGCAGGGAGTCCAGTCCATGCTCTGATGACACCCACCGTCCACCTGAGTGTGGACTGATGAGCGGTGTAGAACGTGGGTGCTGTCGCATCTTAAAGAGCCAGACAACACAGTCAAAGGAGCCTGTCGTGAAAGAACTGGCAGGAGCCAGTCAGGTGAAGAGCCCATGAACCTTTCTGAAAAGCACCAATTGGATATGCCAAGGCATGACAGCCAGTTCAGGTAACAGCAAGAGAGGAACTGAGTTAGGCATGGTGACACACACCTGTAATGCCAGTGCTAAAGGACTGAGGCAGGATTTCCAGTTTGAGATCAGTTGGGGCTACTAGGTGAATGAAACCTTGTCTCAAAACAGAATACATTTCTGTTGGTAGAGAGCGTTGTGTGGCATCTACAAGGCCACTGTTTCAGTCCCTGGGTTGTATACTTTTAAAATATGTAACTATTCTACTATACCAAGACCAAAACTCAATCTCAGCACTTAAGAAACTGAATACTAAATGCATTCATTGGTGATACCAGCTTGAAGTCAAACCAGTGCCAGCTGATTACGTGCCACTTCTCAACCTCCCAGAACCCTTTCTTTCTCCTCCATACAACGGGAATAAAAGTCTACTTCTGAAGGCCACTGTGAAAAATAAATGAGCAATGGATATTTGTTCATAAATTATAAAGCATTAATCATATGGAAGCCATGCTGCTTATTAAATATAGTTCGTAAATTTTTCCTTTAAACAATAAGGTCCTAACTATGATGGCCTTTCTGGCTTTGCTCGTGTATCAGAGATTGGCCTTAAACTACTTATGCTGGGACTGGAGAGGTGGCTCAGAGGTTAAGAGTACTAGCTGCTCTTGCAGAGGACCTGGGTCCCAGAATGAGCTTATGTGAGTTGTTTTCAAAGTGGTCTCTCCTCAAGCCATGAAGTCTTCTTCATCACAATAGAAACAATAAATAATAGAACAAAAAGTAAGATTATAACAGGATGCTGGGATGTGTAACATTATCCCAGTACCTCTCTACTTAAGATTACCACTTACTGAGGAAAAAACTATTACGTCTATTCTATGAATTGAAAAACTGAGATCAACTTGCTCAAGGTCACACAACCAGTAGTGGGCATACCAGGTTCTAAATTCAGGACTAACACAGAAGCAGTGAGCAAGCCTGTGCTGTGGCGGCACTCCGTTCTCCTCCCTCACAAGCTGCAGACGGTCCTATACCTATGCATGTATGAGCAGCACCATGTGGACTCAGTGGGGCCTTTGTTTTGTTTGTTTCAAGAAAGAGCACATCAAGCAGGACAGATAAAGGAGAAACTGGAGGGCTGAGTTATCAAAACATTACACACACGCACCAAGTTCTCTAAACAACCTTAAAAATGTTAACATCAACAAAAAAATTCAATGATCTGCTTTACTTCTATCAAGCTCCATGTACCCAGCCTGAAATCTCCCTTCAGTACTGGAAGACAGCTTGGCTGAATTACACTATTACTGAATTTAGATGGAAGCTACACACGTGCTCATACTACTAAACTTCTCTCAATCTGTAACTTGTGGCAGAAAGGAAGTAATGAACAATTTACCATTTGCAGATCCACCCCCCTGCCTGCCCCAAGCAGTTTCCAGAATAACACTCCAGATGAACCCCCAGCCCCAACTCAACTTGGCTAACTTCTTTAAAAATGTCCTTCCCATGCCTGAGGTTCTGTGGTAGAATAGCTACAGTATGCTTGAGGTCCTAGGTTCTATCCCTAGCACCGTAATAATAAATAATAAATAAAACCCTGCCTAAACTTACTAATCCGATTATAAAACATGAAGTGTGTATCCAACATGTCACAATGCCCAAAACAGACTACTAACAAGTCTCCAAACTTTCTAATATAAACACTAAAAATGCCACTGCTCCTTCAGGCCTATGAATCCTGACTGCCTGGTAAAGCTAACTTCTTAGCAAGTCATGCTCAACTAAGTAGCTTCCTCTAGGAGGACAAGCACTAGGGGAACAGGGAACAGATGTTCCCCTAGTTGTTTTTTCAAAGGAAGGGAAACTTGGGAGCAAACATGGTTAATAGCTAAGTGACCTTGGCATTAACATGTCTGATCTTTTGTTTTGTGCTTTATCATGCACACCAAGATTATTTCAGGAAATCTTTTACCGAGTTGTGCTGTTCCCCAAACCAATCCTCCCACCCCCCAACGCCCCAAAAAAACCTACTCAGGGTCAGACTCTCCAAGTTTGAACCAACTACAGCAACATGCTGGACCACCTCCCACGGAGTGTTACTCTGTTGGCCATGGAGATTGCAGAAGCCCCTCCTCCACTGTCCTTTACAAATGTCTGTACTAACAGTAACCTCCAAGACTAAGATGTGATGTTGCATTAAGGAATAACAGACTTCCTCTGGAATTTGACAAGAAGTGTGCTCAAACTTGAATTCTCCATTTCTTTCCTTTTGTTATCAAGCTGTATCCACAGGTTGCTCCCAACTTTTATGTATTTGTTGTAGAAGGTTGTTTCCAAGATACATATACATTACATTAAGAATACAAAGATTTAAATGCTATGTATTAACTTAGGTTGTAAAAGATGGTTACATGAGATATCCAAGACATTGTAAGATCAATTATATTCTCTTAGAGGCAGGCTAAACAGGCTGAGTACACAGTATGATGGCAGGTTAAATGCAGTCTTAAAAGATCTCAAGGGTTCTTAACTTTGCTGAGGTCTGCAAACTTACCTATGTCATCATCTCAGAGGCCTTAAGAGACCAGCAGTCCAAACAGAACAGGCCTCCTCAGGTGCCAGACCCCAAGTGTGCCATCTCCGAATGCACTTCACAGCTTCCCTTCCATAGAACGTACATGGCCTAAGGCAGGTGTCTTAGGTATTTGCTAAGTATTATCACTAATTGCTTTGCAGACATTATTGTCAAGACTGAAGCTGTCACTCAACCCAGAAAGATTTTACCCGTAAAGGACAAAAGATGGTGCCTACAGGCAAGGAGACGGGGTGTTCCTGGCACCTAAGCCAAAATTGTGGATGCATTTGTAGGCCATCCCTCGCATAGGATTTTCTGGCCTAAACTGTTAAAGTGTTCAAAATATAAACACCACTGGAAACCTGAGCCAGACTACTAATCTGATAAACCTGCAATTATCTTCTTCTAACTTATTTCTGTTTTGTTTTATTAGCTATTTGGCAGGGCTTTATAAATGCTCCAAACAGGAAAACTTGTAACCCTCTTAACCTCTGCCCAAGTGCTGGGACTACAGGCCTGTGCTCATGCCTGCCTCAATTTCTGATTTCATGAAGAAAAACATTTCCTAACATTTAGTTTCACTTGCTTGACCAACAACCCAAAGAGCTCTATGTAGTTAAAATAGTAAACCACAACAGAGCAAACACAGCATAATGACATAGAGAGTCAACTAAGATTAAGAACTGGTATACTAGACTTTAGATATAGTAAGTTTTATTTATCTGGTGGTACTTGATGCTCACAGGGCACCATACAACAAACTTTAAAAATACAATATAAAAAAAATCAAACAATCAAAGAAATATTAATTAATTCCATCAGAGGGCAATGGCCCAGAGGGAAAAACAAAAGCCCAGAGGGAAAACCCGCTGCTCTGTCCCCTTAAGAACATTAATTCCTCCTGCCTAAGTTTCACCTTAAGAAACATCAAAGTGCTAAAGAAAAGGTCTTTGAGAAGAGTTAAAACTTGACATAGCATCTTTCACAAGAGTTTATCCCAAAATGCTTCCCTTATTTAGTAAGAGCATTTCACAATCCAAACATCTTTGAGCATCTATTTGGTCCTAATCTTGAGATTGCAGCCTTTAGCATTTTCCCCTTATCCGTTCTCAGATTTACTTCCATCAGGAAATGTCACTTAAGGGGTAAGCAGTCTCCTTTGATCTGTATTTCTATTGCAAAACTTATTTTCCATAAATAGCAAGGAGCTAAACAAACTTAACTATTTTAATACTGCAATAAAATTTTCCCAAGTGGTTTAAAATCAAAATTTAACTTTGAGAACTATACTCAATTCAAGATTGTAATTACAAAGGATTATTTGAAATCAACAATACAAAACAACAATATTTAAAAGTGCATAAGGTATGGCTAGAAAATGTCTAACAAGAGGAAAATGGTTTATTACACAATGATAGTCAGACCACATTCAAGGAGCAGGGACCCGTGTGTCCTGCATGGGAACAGTTAATGCTCGCTCAGTACCCAGTCTATAAAGCAAAGCAGAAGCTGTTTCTCATCTAAGCTTCCACCAGACTCTTCCTTGTTAATAGTCAGAAGCACAAGCTGCCTAGCCCTCCTGGAAGTTGGAGGGTGGTAGAGTCACATGCCAGTCACACTGATGGCAGAATTTATTTCCTTTTTAGAAGCCACACAAGCACAGAGGGAGACAAAACGGTAATGGCTAGAGAAGCTTTAAAAAACAAGAAATTTGGGGAATAAAGTTTAAAAAAAAAAAACTGATTTGTTGCCGTAAAACATTGAAATAGCCCCTTAATGCTTGGTTTTCATGAACTCAAGGGCATTTTGGCTTATGCTCACACTTAAACCAATACAGTATCTGACTGCCACATACAAACTAAGCAAATTCAGGCATTTTTTTCATCAGCCATTGTACAGCATCCTGGTACCCAAGGACTCTGTGCACGCCCTTCCATTATACGAAAGGTAGAGGCCAGATCATATGCACCTCCACAGCCCCTGAATCAACGGACAATGGCTAGCATTCAGCAGGTGTTCAACAGCTGTTTATAAATCAACTGATGAGAGGCATACCACCAAAGCCCAAAGATTGTCCTACTATACAAGCATTTCTTAAGATAGCCTCACTCCTAACAGGAAGTACACTGCTTTGAAGTACAGACAGCTTCTCCACTTTTTAAGCATAGACCATCAAAGTTGGACATGGCGTAAAATACATCCTTGATGTCTGTTCATAAAGCATTTTGAGAAATCAAGAGGTGAAAGGTGCTATGTAAGTACAAAATGATACTCAAGACAAAGTGCGGCTTTTCTATGGTGACGGAATGGTGATCTACATTGAGAAGAGGGGGGCACCCCCAAAGCTACTCTTCATCACCAACAAAACAATGGACTTTTGACAGACAGGCCATCACTAGTCTGCATTCTGCTAGCTATGTTCCATAATAAACTAGGGGACAGAATATGAAATTAAGCCACTTATTCTACACAAACCAGTACTTTACCAAAGTTCTGCATTTTACAAGTCATATTCAAAAAACACACACAAATTAGCATTTTGTACACGAATGTTTATTTCTCAATTAAACATTCCTTTTAAACACAAGGAATGAATTCTAAATCTTCATAAAGATGAATAAAAAAAATGATATCCCTCCAGTATAGTGTGTATAATCACTGTCCTTGGTCACTACTGGCATTTACTGTTTAACATCAAAAAACAAAAGTTATTTAAAAATCATGCTACTGGATTTCTACCCCCTTCACTATGACCAGCTCTACACTGATCTGCAATGTTTTACAAGTTTATATCATCAGATCGAAGCAAGTTTAAGGTGTGAAACAGCTGTATTAGACACAAAATAAAGTTACAAGATATAGTCAAGTTCATAACGAATATAGGTGTTCTTATCGTCATTGTAGATTCTCGGGTAATGTGCTATGAGAGCATCCTGCGAGCCAATGTAGATGGAGTTGTAAATTTTCCAATATACATCCCTGACTTTCCGAGCTGGGTGAAACAGACCCTAGAATAATAAAAGGTAGAGTTACTACAATTTTTAAGGGAATATATATATATATATGAAACTTTAATACTACAATAAGCTATAAATATGATTAGAAATATTTTAATTTAGTTAGTATCATGGCACACACCTTTAATGATAGCACTCAGAAAAGCAAGTGGATCTATCTAGTTCAATGCTGGTCTGGTCTACATAGTAAGTCCCAAGCCAGCCAAGGCTACATAGTGAGGCCCTGTCTCAAAAAATAAAATAAAAACAAACAAAAAACACAAAAGTACTTACTTTAAAGAGGGAAGAAAAAAAGCTAGAAACTGTACAACAAAATTGTGGTGTGTAAACACAAAATCTAATTCCTATCTCAATTCAGAACTGTCTTCCACATAGTGATTAGAAAGTGACTTCAACATGGTAATTTTTTGAGTAATCCCTGCATAAAAACAACAAAAAACCTCACATTTAACCTACCTGTAAGCAATACTGCAACATTCTGCATGGTCCAATAGCAACCCTCAGGCCCTCCAGAGCTCCCATAACTGCCTGGATTACATGGGGAGATGTCTCAAACACATTAGGCCACACGTAGTTCAGTAAGTGATTCAGAGAATCTTCACAGCCAAATCCATAAACACCAAGTGACATGTGTTGTACCACTGCACTAGCTGTCTGTCTGTGTACAAGGTCCCTGTATGGAAGGGAAAAGTCTCTTTAAATTAGTGTCATTTTTTATAAGAAATATTCACTTGCACATTAGGAACTAATTACTCCTCAACATTTGACTCTCAGGAGTTAATCTCATCTTAAATTCTGTAACCTTAAATATTTGATAGTTAAGTCACAAGTCAAAATTAAATTTGCTCTTAAACTGGTGTGATTTCATCCAACAATTCAAGAGAAAAATCTATTAGGATTTTAAATCTGCACAAATAAGAATTATCTCGCTGAGCAGTGGTGGCACACACCTTTAATCCCAGCACTTGGGAGGCAGAGGCAGGTGGATTTCTGAGTTTGAGGCCAGCCTGGTCTACAGAGTGAGTTCCAGGACAGCCAGGGCTACACAGAGAAACCCTGTCTCGAAAAACCAAAAAGAATTTTCATCTCTAGCAGCATCTGAATTTGTGTTCAGGACATACCAATCTATTATTCACACTATCTATTCTGAGTGCAAACATAAAATAAAACAGTGCTCATACATTCTGCCAAAATATTAACAACCTCTCAAAGGCATTAGAAAATAAAATCTGAACTGTAACACTATAATTTGCTATCTAACTTATTCAATATAATAAAGTTTCAATAAGTTTCCCAACTGAAGATTCTCTATTCTTTTTAGTAATTTTCAAGTGAGTTACTACCTCAACTTGAACAGAACGGTTTTGTTAATTTCTTAAGAAAATTGCAACAATCAATCTCCAAAGCACAGTATTTTTTAAAATAAATACAGAAGCAACAAATATTATGAATTCCAAAATTAAAAACTGAAAACCTTTCTAAAACAGTTGCGATCACAAAAAAGAATATAAAAAGCACAGAAAGTTATTCTGGTGATTAAGCTTACATGAAAATTACAAAAAGTAGATTTGACAGGAGTCTAAATTTTCAAAAAATAAATTTCATATATTAACTGGGCATATGAAATTCAAATATATTTTGCAGTACAATATTCAAGAGCCTTTTTTTCTTGTGAATAACAGCCCCAAAACAAAAGATCTGCCAAATTTTCAATCTTACTATCAGTTTTATTTGTAGACAGTATATGAAGAGACAAGTCATGTTTTCTTTTCACAAAATTCCTTCCATTCAGAACAAAACTTTTAACCTCTCAATGGTTGTAATGTTCAGGAATGCCTCACTAAGAAGCAGTGTAAGGGAGAAGCAAGGTGATTTATTGCTATTTTGTTTGGTCCCAGAAAGGTAGCCTTGTACGGACTGTGATTACTAATCTGACTTCATAACTTACATATCTGTTCTTTCTAGTACCTCACTAAGTCTATTTACAAAGTGATCGTTATGAAGGTTACCCAATGCTCTGGAGGTAGAGGGATGAGAAATGAAGTTTAAGGTCATGTTCAGCTACATAGTAAGTTCGAAGCCACCCTGGGTGACCTAAGACTCTGTCTCAAAAACAAAATTATAGGTTTCTCTGATATAGTGACTAATTCATGTTCACCTTTTTTTCCCTAATTATTTTAAGAAACAGTAAATCAATTATTGCATTTCAAAATCTACTTAGCTTAACACATATGAAAAGAGATTAACAAAGGTAGGGGACCTGGAAGAGAAAATCTGGGTACCTCACTATAACAAATATCAAGGTAAGAAATTACACTTATTATGTGAAATAATCCACAGTAATATTTCTTCTTTAACAATACATTTAAAAGTTATCTTAGTAAACTCTAAAATGAAGCATAATTGTTAATTATTTTTCTGCATTTAGTTTGTCACTTACCTATCCATTAATGCATCCTCAAGTAAAGGCGTTACAGCATAGATGTAGTCTTTTCCCATTTCGCCAATATACTCAAACAAGAAGGAGAGTGATTTTAACACTCCATTCTGAACATTAAGTTCAGGAACTCTGTATTCATTCATTAAGGCAGGGAGTACTGTGAAGGGTGAGCATGTTTCAGCAACAATGGCTATTGCTACTGTCGTACAAACTCTGTTCTGCCTTTCCTGAACTTTGAGGTTGTTTAAAAGTGTAGCCAATACATCGTGAGGGCTAAAAAGAAAGAAGAAATATATCAGCATGTTATCATACTTATTAAATTTATTCTCAGAGAACATAAAAACTACAAGGGAATGGAGAAAAATTAATAACTTTCTGATAAAACTTTCTCATCACTAGGATTGAAGTTTTAAAATGATCTAATTACAACTTCCAAAAATAAAAAAGGCTAAATAGAAAAGGGTAAAAAAAAAATATCTTGGGAGGCAGAGGCAAGTGGATTTCTGAGTTTGAGGCTAGCCTGGTCTACAGAGTGAGTTCCAGGACAGTTAGGGCTCCACAGAGAAACCCCGTCTCGAAAAACCAAAAAAAAAAAAGAAACAAAGAAATTTGAATGGCCTCAAGAGCCAGGCAGCCTTGTAGATATAAGAATATCCCAAACTCTGGACTCCTAGCCCAAACACATAGTTCCTCATCTTCCCCATTAGTCCACTCCCATGGTTTTCCTAATCAGTCACCCTACCTAGCTCTGGCTGCCTCCCACCAAGCTTTTACACACTCCTTTGCTAACACTTAGAGACAATGGGGCTAATCAATTTTGCAATGTATCTATTTGCAGCGGTTTTTTTTGTTTTTTTGTTTTTCTTAAAGTCATACCAACACTGACACAAACAGGTCTACTCCGGAGAAATGAAAAGGGGGATAGATATATTTTTATCTATACATACATATATATGTATATATATACACATACATACACACACATATACACATATATCCTGGAGGGAATGTTACCTAACTCATCAGACTTTTGTATGTTTTTGGAAATTACTTCAAAGTTGTTCTGGTTTCTTTCTGATAAAAACACTCTGATCAGAAGAAATGTGGGGAAGAAAGGGTTTATTTTCGCTTCTTTTTTTAAAGATTTATTCATTATTTTAGTTTAAGTAAATAAGTGCTCTATCTGCATGTCCACCTGTGTGCCAGAAGAGGGCATCAGATCCCATCACAGATGGTTGTGAGCCACCATGTGGTTGCTGGGAACTGAACTCATAACCTGTTCAGAGCACTGAGCCATCTGCCCGGCCCTACCTCAGCTTCCATGTCCATGTCACAGTCTATCACTGAGGAAAGGCAGGGCAGAGAGCCAAACAGAAACTGAAGCACACACCAGGCAGCCAAGATGCTTACTGGCTCACCTGTAGGCTCATGCTCCACTTGCTTTCTTATACAGCCCAAGACCATATGCTACCCACACAAATCAAGAATCAAGACAACGTCTCACAAACATGGTCACAGGCCCATTTGATCTGTGCAATTCCTTGTCTCCCTAAGGTGACTCTGGGCTATGTCCAGCTTCCAGCTGAAGCTAATTAGAACACTGGAAAATATACATTGATAGTCTCATTTTCTACAATTAACTGCTTTTCTAGGGTAAGTTCTGAAGAAGAAGCAAAAGAACCATTGATGAATTCATAACACAGATGAATCAGTCTTGGAACAATGCAATTTTAAAAGCATGATAAGTGAATATAAGATATGAATTACATACAAATATCATATGTTGACCTGGGTTCAATTCCTAGCACCCACATGGCAGATGGCAACTATTACAATTCCAGTTTCAGGACTTCTGACACCCTCATATACACAAATGAACATAAAAAACATTGAAGAGCCGGGCAGTGGTGGTACACACCTTTAATCCCAGCACTTGGGAGGCAGAGGCAGAGGCAGGAGGATTTCTGAGTTCGGGGCCAGGCCTGGTCTACAGAGTAAGAAACCCTGTCTCAAAAAACAAAAAACAAAACAAAACAAACAAACAAAAAAACCATTGGAAAAAAAACATTAAAAAAGGAGGAGAAGGAAGAGAAGGAAGAGAAAGAGGAGGGCTGGATGCATGGATCAGGGGATAAGACTGCTCTTCCAGAGGGCCTGGGTATGACTTTCAGTATCCACATGTTCCAAATTCCAATAGATCTAATCTATTTCTTCTGGTTCCTAAGGGTACAGGCACACAAGTGGCATAAAAACATATGTGCAGTCAAAGTACTCAAGTAAATAAAGATTAAAAATAACAAAAAAGATTTTAAGCATGTTTAATACAAAAAAAGACCTAATGTTAAGAATTTCATAATTCACATAAATGTGGTTTGATCAAATCCATCCCTCTTTCTCTCCTTTCTAATTAATGTCTCTCCTATCTCTCCCTTTCTCCATCAGTCCTCTTCAACTTGATGGTTTTCTGTTTTTTGTTTTAAATCCACTGAGTTAGAGCTGTACAGTCTGCTAAGTGGTAAAAAGCACTAACTGCTTTCCCAGAGGACCCAGATTTGACTCCTGCATTCACATGATGGCTCACAACCATCCATACCTTCAGTTCTAGGGAATCCAACACCTTCTTTCAACTGCTACTGGCAGCAGCAGGTATGTACGTGTACATACATACATATATGTGCATGCAAAACATTCAACAGACATAAAGTAAATAAATCTTTAAGAAGAAATTAAATCCACTAAGTCCAGATAGTGCTACTAGTATGTGCATGGGTGTAGACATTCTAAAGTATGTGTAGACTTCCAGGGACCACATCTCTTAAAACTGAATCTCTGGAGAAGTCATCAATTGCCAGTAGCTACCTAGATAGGGGCAAGACCTCAGGAATCCCTCTCCCATCTCTGTGGGTAGTTTGGTTGACTTGATCTTGTCCTTATAGTCATGACTGATGTGAGTTCATGCGTGCCGCTGCAATGTCATGTCCAACCAGTGTTCTTCTGCTGCAGACGTCCACTACCTCTGACATTTACAATCTTTACACTCCGCTCTTCTAAAATCATCACCAAATCTTGATAAGGGGTGTGATGTAATTGTCCACTACTGTGCTTAATGGGCATAATAAACTGGACCCTAAATTTTTCATCTTTATAGCCATAAATCAGTGCACTTCTCAATCTTATTAGAAGTTCAGAACCTTATTTTTTTTAACATTTTTTTCTTTTCTTTTTTTTTTAATTATTTATTTATTTATTATGAGTACACTGTAACTGTCTCCAGACACACATATGAGGGCATCAGGTCTCATTGCAGATGGTTGTGAGCCACCATGTGGTTGCTGGGATTTGAACTCATGACCTCTACAAGAGCAGTCAGTGCTCTTAACCGCTGAGCCATCTCACCAGCCCCAGAACCTTATTTTAATTCTTTAAAATACACTTATTTTTATACATGTGAGTGTTATCTGCATGTGTTCACTGTCTGGACAGGGGATCAGATCCCCCGGCACTGGAGTTCTAGCCATGGGTTGTGTGAACCATGTGGGTGCTGAATCACACAGTGGCCAGGGCTCTTTACTGCTGAGCCACCTTTCCAGCCCCAGAGAAGCTTCATTTTGTCAAGAGCAATTAAAACCAAGGCCCACAGTCTGACAATGTGAAAAAAAGTAAAAGATGGCAAAATGCTCATTCCTTAATATTTTAAGCAATACTCCAGCCAAGCATGATGGTACATGCTCTTAATATGTTTTTGATCTCAGCACTGGGGAGGCAAAACAGGCAGATTTATGAGTTTGAGGCCAGCCTGGTTTACATACCAAGTTCCAGGACAGCCAAGATTACATGGATAGACTCCATCTCAAAAAAAAAAAAAATCTAAAAAAGATAAACAAAAAAACTTGAATGTGTCTCTGAAAGTATCTATACTTTGCTAGGAGAAATTTTAAAGCCTAATGTCTTGAGTTAAGTAAAAACTTTAAGAAAATATTTTAATAGGAAAAGGCAGGTCAGTAGTTAAATGCTTTTTCTTCAAATAATTAACTATACTATGCCTCAAAAGATATGTCTACATGAAAGTACTGTCCAACACAATAGGCTTATTATAACCTACAAAAAATACTCACCCAATAGCTTTTGCGATATAACCAAATGTATTGACAGTAGCTCTTCGAATAGCTTTCTTGTGAGCTTTTAAGAGCTCTAAAAGCTCAAAGCAAATCCTCATCCATTCTCTTGCAGATACATATTCAGCTCCCCTAAATTTTTTTTTAAAAAAGTGCAAATTAAATGAATTAGTATGGTTGTATTATCGATGTATTTTGATTTTTTTTGTTTTGTTTTTGTAGTGTTAGGGATGAAGCCCAGGGCCCAAGAATGCCAAATAAGGGTTCTACTACTGATCTATACCTTACTCTAATGAAAGTTTAGAAAGTGAATGTGCATATTCAATTTTGAAATCATCACTAACTCATCTTAAATATTAACTAAAGTTATTATCACCCTTTTAAAAGGGCTGACTTGTTAAGTGGTGCTGTACAGCTTTAATCCCAGCAGTACTTGGGAGGCAGATCTAATCTAAGTTCAAAGCCAACCTGGTCTATATAGTGACTTCCAGGCCAGCCAAGGATAAGGTCAGACCTTGTCTCAAAAGGAAAGAAAGTAACACAAAGAAAGCAAGCCTGACTTAGTTTTAAAACTACACTGCTAAGCTGGACAGTGGTGGTACACGCCTTTACTCCCAGCATTTGGGAGGCAGGGGCCGTGGCTCTCTGTTTGAAGACAGCCTGGTCTACAGAGTAAGTTCCAGAACAGCCAGAGATACACAGAGAAACCCTGTAGGGGATGTAGGGGAAAGAAAAACACCCACACAAAACACTACACTGCTATTTCCTATTACCACTCAAAGTGAAATCCTGCTAAGTCTAAAACCAAATACTGCCTATACTTGAACTAAACAGGAAGAGTGTTGCTATATAAGCTCCTTACCTGTCAGCAATGCGTCCAACAAGATCAATACAATTTTCTTGTACTTTTTCATGTCTGTTCTTTAAGATGGGAGTGAGTCTAGGCAGGAGATCTTTAATTGGTGGTGTCATCTTATGCATACCTATTTGACAGAAATCAAGGAACTATTAAAACCTGAACTGCAACCTTTCATTTCTCCTTTTATAATACAATGTAAAAATATGAACTTATAAGCTACCCGTGAATAAAAGCCCCAGATTCTAATTAGACTTAGAATTTTTTAAACTATTAACAGCTTCTACTTACATTTAGAAACCAAAGATATCAGTGAAGTGATTTTAAAAATGAGGGTTACTCAGTAGCAGAAAGCTATTTGGCTTTGAAATATTATTTGTACATTGATATTTAAATATGGGGACAGCCTGTATTGTGGCTAAATACAACTATATAAGCCAAAGCTATATCAGATCAAATCAGTAAAGGTCCCTATACCCTGTAACTGAAAAACAAGACCTCCAGTCTTCCTGAAATGCAGAGCACACCTGAAAGTTATTTAAACCTATGAAGAGACAAAAAGGGGCAGCTAACAGGGGCTCTTGATCTAACTAGAATTACTTGCTCTGATTCTCCACTGCTTTTCTCATGTTTGCCAGATAAACAATAAATATGGTTTACAATTCTGGCAAACCAGAGAACTACAAGTGGCTAAAAGACTTTTGGCAAGTCATTATCTGAAGAAATCTGGGCTAAATTGGGGATTCTATGTAAATACAACAGATCAAAGCTGTATACTGCATAATACTCCTTATTCCTTTCCCCAAAATGAGGAGAATGGTGATTATCAACAGCCAGGTAGCCTTTTCCAACCCTTTCAGTCCTGACGGTGTTACTTTCAACACTGT
The DNA here is from genome assembly GCF_004785775.1 of Grammomys surdaster. Classification (NCBI taxonomy): domain Eukaryota; kingdom Metazoa; phylum Chordata; class Mammalia; order Rodentia; family Muridae; genus Grammomys; species Grammomys surdaster. The sequence continues at coordinate 9,187,259 of NW_021604613.1, forward strand.
TTAAATACAATGAGATTTTTGAACACAGGAATCCTTTTGTTTGCTTCATAATTCCTTGAAAAAAAGTTCTCTCTCCATATCAGAGATTGTTCTTTGTGTTTTTACTTATAGATAGCCTTTTTTTAACCAAGTCATCTTCTTTGAATTCATAGTAAACAAACAAACAAACAAACAAACCTCAACAACCAGTCAAAATACCTACACATAGAAGAGAAGATAAAAGACACTTCTAAAACTAAATCCTACCTTCAGGGCTGCTCCCTCCCTTTAAAGAAGATGCTACATTACTTTTCAGCTGATGCACTAGTTCTAATAGGGCCCTCTCTCCCATTAACTCAAAACATCTTGGGCTGTAACTATTTCTGTACTTTAAATTTCTGTACTAAATTTCTCCTTTAACATTTTTACATAAAATATAAATAGATAATAGTAAGAGAAACTTGTGACATCTGACAATCCTAAAGTGGTCAAGAAAAGAAGATAAAAATCAATAAACTCCTAAATACAACTTTATATTTTGCTTTCAAAATATAAAGAAAATTAAAAGGTCAAATTCTCATATGACCAGCAAATTCCATACCTATTACATTTACAATAGCCTTCAGTGCTCCAAGAATGCTGCCCAATACTTCAGGGTACTCTTCACCCAAATATTCATACAGGACCACACCCAAGTGCCCCATCAGTTTTTCCTAAATAAAAGAAATGTTAAAAATGTTACATTTTTCCATTAAACTGCCTGTTTAAAAAAATACACATCTGGTAGAATATAGATTACCTCTTGACAAGTCTTCATAACAACAGCAGTTCGAGAAATCAAGTCAGCTGCTTGTTGCCTAACTTTTGCTGATTTATTATTTAAACGCCACAAAACTGTACCACAGATCTGAGGCAAGTATGGTTTGACTCGTTTGCCAAGAGCATTAACTACTGTGCCAAAGCCATTCAACATTACTGAATCCTGAAAGAGAAAAGTTAAGTTATATTTGGAAAAACAAAATCAAAAATCACTAAAAATATAGACTACAGTTTCAACCGAAAGTTCATTGTTCAGTAACATATAATCTTTGCCAACCACTCAAACATTCCATTTGTTTTTAAATCAAACCAAAAAAATTGGAGGTAAAAGAACAAGTTAAACTGAGGAAAACTGGTCATTAAAATGTCTTTTAAGGGACATCTGCTTTTAAAAGTAGATATTCTACATATATGACAAAAAGTCAATGACAACATGCCATGATAATGCCAGGGTGATGGCTCAGTAAGTGCTTGCTTCCAAGCCTGATGCCCATTCCCCAGGAAACACATGGTGACAGGAGACAACTGATTCCCCAAAATCTCCCTCTAATTTTCACCCACACATATGCACACAAAATAATAAAATTTAAAAATCAGAAATGAAGTGGCTGGCTGCCCTTACCTCTGTAGTCTGCTCTTGGAAAGCATAGAGAATACCATCAATCAGCTGTTCCTCGAGTTTGTGGTCAATATCTGCTGCACCTAGATTGCCCATAATTTTTTCAATTGTTTCCATCACCATTTTCCTGTACTGCTCAGCTTCATCCTTCAGGTCATCAACAATCCTAGATATGATCTCTGCTGCACCTACTTTGTTTGCCAACTCCACAGTTGTGTCAACTAACTAAAAGACAAAACAAAAACAAAACCCTGTAAATCTATTACTTTTCCAAGAAAATAAGACTTACTAAACTTTCAGTGTGAGAGCACCTAGATATGGTGATCCATGCCTATGATCCCAGCTCTCAAAAGGCTGAAGAACATATACAATTCAGTGCCAGTCTGGATGGAAATTAAATATATCAAGGTCCAGGCCAGCCCAAAACTTAAGATGTATCTCCAAAACAAAAACAATTCTAAGTAAAACTATACTTAGGTTTCAGCTAGCTAAGGCTTCAATTTACCAGACAAAACCATCAACTCGTAATTTAGTACTGTTGAGCTGGGAAGCTGAGGCAGAAAGACCAAGATTTTGAGACCAGCCTGGGCTACAAAGTAAAAAAATTTTGTTTCAAAAAAAGAAACAGGGCTGTAGAGAAGGCTCAAAAGATAAAAGGCACTTGCCAACAAATCTGATAAACTGAGCTTAATCCCCATGATCCATCTGGAAGAGGTAACTCCTGCTTGCTGCTCTGACGTGACCTTCACATATGCATGCCCTGGGGCACATATACAGACCAAGTAAATAATCGAAAATTTAAACACAATACATACACATACATACACACACAGAGGCTGGGCTAGACAAAAGGCTCAGGAGTTAAGAGCACTAGGGGTGGGGGTGAGGTTCCTTCCAGAGGACCCAACTTCAATTCCCAGCACCCATATGGTGGCTCATAACTCCAAATACCTGATAACCTGGCCTCTGCAGGCATGACACACACCAAATGATGCAGATACACATCCAAGCAAAACACCAAAACACATAAAAGATAAAAATTTAAGTTTTAAATGCACTAGTTAATAGAAATTTTACATTAAATGTATGCTTTAAAAAAAAAGACAACAAAAAAAGAGGACAGATGTGACCGAGCACACCTTTAATTCCAGGATGTAGAAGGCAGCAGCAGGTAGAGCTGTCAGTCTGAGGTCTACAGAGTGATTTCTAGGCTACTTAGTGAGACCCTAACGCAGACAGACAGACCAAACGGAAAGAATGGGCTTAAAAATTCCATCTCTGATCACAGTAAAATACATACAAGTATAAATTTTAAGATAGTCAAAGCAAATCATAGTATGTAATATGCACTCTAAGAAGGTAAAGAATTAGTCAAAATTTTTATGAGAATCAAATTTGGGGAGGGGGGGGTTGGGGGTTTCCAGACAGGGTTTTTCCAGGCTGGCTGTCCTGAAACTCACTCTGTAGACCAGGCTGGCCTTGAACTCAGAAATCCACCTGCCTCTGCCCGCTGCCCAAGTGCTGGGATTAAAGGCATGCACCACCACTGCCCGTCGAGAATCAAATTTTAATAAAAGGTCACCTGTCGGTAATTTCTTCTATCCAAAGCCATTCTGTGTTGCCAGAAGTGTTTAAAGAAAGGTGGAAGAATCTCTGTTTTTATGTAGTTTGCTTCTACACCATCAGTTCCACAACACTGTTTCACCACCTAAAAGGTTAAAAAAAAAAAAAATCAAATGCAGCATCGACAAAACACAATCAAACAGCTTTGAGTAGTAGATATCAATACCTAATTTTCACAATACAATCCAAATTTTAGCAATGTATCTAACCATGTATCCAAGCTGTAATAACTTTTACAGTACGAAACAGGTTTGTTTTGTTTTAATTTTATAAAGATCTCTTTTAACTTCCTAAAACATACACAGTGTAGTAACAAACATGTACCCACAAACTGAACAATTACCTTCAAAACAATTTTCTTCATTTCTTCATCAGGGGACTGGAATTCTCGAATAAGGATTAACATCACTTCTCTAGTATAGTAGTTGGCATATTCTGCATCCATAAGAGGAATAAGATACCCAATTGCCTTCAAGAAAGCAGCCAGACCCTATTTAAAAATAAGATATATAGATATATGTGTGTGTGTCAGTAAATTAAGTTTGTGTTATCTTACTAGCAACAAAAACAGATCTAGTAAGTGAGCAGGTTCACCTTTCCTCTGTGTTGGCGGATGCCCTTCCACAGGGGCTTGAGCACAGAATCAAAAGACTCAATACCATAAGGAGTTGCTGCCTCAGCCAAAGCAGCAATGGCCAGAGCACTGATAGTCCGAACTTTCTGCTGCTCATCCACGAGACCTATACAATCAGACACAGTTATGAGTAAGTACCCATACCTAATTTTCAGAGTACAATCCAAATTTTAGGAGTGTATCTAACCATGTATCCAAACTGCAATAACTTTTTTTACAGTACATAAAATTTAAGCAAAGGCAATTTGTTAACAGAAAATATTACAAACCCCATTTCAAAATATAACATATTTGTGTGAGGAAAGCCTTTCAGTTACTTATTTACATATACACTCACCCCATCAAGACAGTTGACCTATATATAAAAAACACATCACCACTTACCATGTTCAATGATTTCAACTAAACTTCTGAGATGTGGCAAGATAGCACAGCCCATGAGAATGGCTATCTGTTGTACAATCTTAATACCAGTGTGCCTTGCTTGCCAAGACTTCTTGCTTTTGCACACAGCTTTTAAGAAAGGCAATAAAGAAGGGATGCCCAGGGCAGAGGCTACGACAGCGAAAGCTCTGGCTGTTGTGTTTCGGACATACTCATCCATGTTGTCTATATCAGGTCTCATGGTAGAAATCATAGTAGCCAGACCAGCAGCCTGCAGGGAAAAGTTACAACAGCAGCTTCAGTTAGTACCGTTAACCCTCAACCCATCAAAAGACACAGTTCCTTTTCTAGGAATTTAATGAGAATACCTTTGCCAAATTAGAAATAATCTCTCGGCCTTCCACTCTAGCATAGTAATCTTCATCAATCAACAGTGGCTCGATAACCACAAGAATCTGAAAGAGGGGAAAAAAAGAGGAATTACATTTCCACATCAATTTATCAAAGACATTTGTTAATCGAAGGATAGATGAAAGAATTTTAATTCCCTGGCAGTAGTTACACATTCCTTTAATCTGCACTGAGGAGGCAGACGCAAGTGGATCTCTACGAGTTCAAGGGCAGCCTGGACTACAGAACAAGTTCCAGGTCAGCCGGGGCCACACATACACACAAAGGAGAGTAACTTCCAGATTCCACATAGTGGAAAATAGGACCAGAAAAAATAAAAGTTAAACCATTAAACACTATTTCAAGAACAAACCAACCTTGTGCACATAGGGCCGCACCAAGTCATCAAGTTTATACAAGATTCTATCAATAACTTTCACAAGTAAATGTCGCTCTTGATCCTCAAGTGTAGGGGACATCAACAGAGGAAGAATCTGGTTAAACAGTGGTCCAGCTCCAAATTCTCGAGCTTTATCAGTAATCTGCCGTAAGGCAGCCTGAGGAAAATCAGAGGAAAAGAAAAGTTACTTTTTTATGAGAAAACATTCCAAAGTTGCAAATTTCACCAGGAATAATATTATAATGTATACATTTGCAGACAATTTACATACAGTAGTCTGAATTCCTATCTGTCAAAATTATTTTAATATTCAAACTCTTAAAATCTAAGTTCAACATTAGCAGCTCATTTAAAAAGGGCAATTAATTTAGTGGCAGGTGAGGGCTGAGAGGGAAAGGTGCTTATCACCAAGCCTAATGACTCTATTTCAACCCTGAGATCCAGACAATAAAAGGGGAGAACCAACTTCCAAAAGCTGTTCTCTGAACTTCATTCATGTTTATGGAGAATGACCTACTTGCCCACTTGCACACATACCCATGCACCATGCATGCACACACATGTGTGACAAACAGATGAGCGTAAAAGAAGAAAGGGTCATTTAGAGAGCTAGCAAGATTCCTTCCTCAGTGGGTAAAGGGTACTGGCAGGTCACCAAGCCTGATGATCATCTGAGTTCAATCCTCAGAACCCACAGAGTAGAAGGAGAAAACCGATTCCTGCAAGTTATCCTGACCTTCCCCCTGTGTTCCATGTGCATGTGCCCATAAATAGATGTTTGTAAAAAGGATAATTTAGTAGAGCTACAGAACCATGCAAGCTTAAACCATATGCCTTAGTTCTGCCTGAACAACCTTCTTCTATGTGCAAACCACATTTGGTGTTAATAAAAGCCATATAATTTCCACTAATTACCTCTAAGTTCTATCAAGACAAAAAATATTTAGCCTTCTCATATCCTTATTAGAACAAAAATCCTTTGATTAGAAGAATGAAATTCACTGGGCCTGGAGCATAAGTCTGCAATCCCAAGCAGCTATTCCAGAGTAAGAGGTCCACAGCTCAAGCCCTGCCTCCACAAGCTTAAGACCAAGCTATCAGAGTAATTCCATCACTCAGGTAATTAGACAAAGACTTTTTATCAGTCTAAGTCCAGCCTGGGCTAAGAGTTTCAAGCCAGCCTGGGATAGATAAGATAGATAAGAACCTATCTCATAAACAACAAAAATAATGAATGTAACAAATCAAAAAACTAGAACTAGGAATCAGATGTGATACATACCCTCCAATGTTTATTAAAGATGATACATTCTTTAATCTCAGCACTTAGGAACTTAGGATCTCTGTAGGTTCTAGGCCAACCTGGTCTACCTAGTAAATTACAAAACAACCAGGACTATGTAGAGATCCTGTCTTAAAAAAAAATATATGTAAAAAGCCAGGAGGTGGTGGTGCACAACTTTAATACCAGCACTTGGGAGGCAGAGGCAGGCAGATCTGTGAGTTCGAAGTCAGCATGGTCTACAAAGTTCCAGGATAGCCAAGGCTACTCTGTCTTTATAATAAATGAATGAATAAATAAATGAATGACCTTACCTTTCTCATTGGAGGTGTACCATTCTTAATTTTTAAAAGCAACTTCATTATTTTTCTTTCTTTTTGTTCTTCTGGACTAAGTGTTGATTCATCTACGTCAACCTACAATAAAATTTAAAAATAGATCAAATTCATGATTTGTAACTCCCAAAGAGCAATACTTCAGTTTTGCTAACACCACTTACCAACAGTTTATCAAAGTACTGAATGTCGTCAGGTTTTAAAAATGGAAGATTCCCAGATGGCTGGTCATTGACACTTTTCATAGTTCTGTCTTCGGTTTGCATGTGGAAACCAGTCATTCCGCCCAAAGGTGTGGGAGTTGCTGTCAGCTTTCGAGCTGGAGTTCTAATAGGAACATAGCCAGCTGGAGGAGGAAGTACCTAAGAGAGTTATAAACATGTTAGTAGGACTGCCTTGGCTTTATATGCTCAAAGACAGAGTGAGTAGTATTTGCACTTATAGAGATTTTGTAATTTATTAGCTAGCAAGTTTACCTTAAGAAAATATATCTCACTATGTAATGTTAACTAAAAGATTTTTTTTGTTTTGTTTTGTTTTGAGACAGAGTTTCTCTATGTAGTCCTGGCTATCGTGGAACTCACTCTGTACACCAGGCTGGCAAAAGTTAAGATATTTATAGAAAATATTATTTGCTAATTAAAATTTAAGTGGAAAAGAAGGAAATATATGAAGCACTCTTTAAAAAATTCTGATCACCTTAACATGCTTGAAATATCAACATGTTGTCAAGCCAACATGTCAAACTAATAAAACTGGAAAACCTGATTCAGTGATTTCCCAAAAGGCACTATTAGAAAATCTGTAATTACTCATTTAAATGGAAATGGATATATGGTTTATGTAATAGATTAAAAAGATCATGAGTATTATTATTTACATAAACACCTAAATACTATAAAACATTAAGATTGAACTCTACAAATTTTAGAAAAGTAAAACTAAAGTATTTGTCAAGATCCTCTGATAGAAATGTCAAAGAAAACCCATTGCAAAACAAACAAAGTCTAAAAATATGAGTTTAAAGCTATAAGATTCTTTTTGTTGTTGCTAATTACACTTTCCTGGGTAGGTCAATAAAGCCTAACATCATCAATCTATGTCATTCAGACACAAAGTTTTATTGAACTATCAAATAAAACCAGCATGATATCTGAGCTCAGTCCCACAAAACTAATTTAGAGGTTCTCTAAGCACTGTCTGTGGACCTCGAGAAACCCTTAAGATGACTCACAGAAAAAGTAATAAATGCCAGGAGTGGTAACATACCCTTTAGACAGATCTCTGTGCCTTTAAAGTCACCTGGTCTGTATCTTGAGTTCCAGGCTAGATATAGTCACACAGTGATGAGAGACTATCTCAAAAAGTAGTAATAGTTCTTTTTTTTTCAAAGCAGATACTAGAAAAGTGATTTAAAGCACCTGCAACTCAAACTCAGAACCCACGTTGGGTAGCTCACAATTGCCTGTAATTCTATTGGAGGAATTACACTGGCTTCTGCAGAAACCTGCACATGCACAAATATATAATTAAAAATAAAATAGTATTTAAGATAGTTTTTTAATTGTGTATGTGTGTGTGCCTGGATATAAGTTTGTACACTTGAATACAGAGCCTAGAATGCTAGCACAAGACCTCTCGGGTTTCCAAGAGATCATTACAGGTGATTGTGAGCCCCTTGAAGTGACTGCTGGGAACTCCAGTGTTCTTTAAAGGCAATACATGTTCTTAACCACTGAGCCATTTCTCCAGCCCAAAATAAAAGTTTCTGCTGGAAGGGGTTTGTGGCAGAGTTATCTCTATGTAGCCCTGGATGACCTAAAACTTGTTATCTGGACCAAACTGACCTCAAACTCAAGAGACCCGCCTACTTCTGACTCCCACCAATCATTAGGATTAAAAGCTGCCAAAATAATAAAGCTCCATGTATGTTACTTACTTCATCTCTATCACTTTCTCAAACTGAAATGCACTTAGTAATACCTAAAAATATGAAATTAGTAAATTTTGGAAAGGCCAATGCAAATTTACCGAGCAACCTTTTTAACTAAATACTTAAAACTCGTATCTTCAACATAACACATTTATCATACATTCGCTGCTAGTACCTTATATCCTTCTGGGAACATAGCATCTAATTCTTCATCAGAAAGTGGGCGGTTTCGCTCATCAATTTCTCTCTCCCACCGCCAAGCTTGAAGCTGTTCAGGAGTCATGCTCATTATGTGACCTACCAAAAAAAGCAAAATTGTTAATGACCTACAGTGTATAAGCCCTTCAGATACAAAAAAACTAGATCAGCCCTAGTATCAGAGTGTGTTTACATTGTGAATGCAAATCAAGTGTTATGTATTTATATTTGCATCCTTAATAGAAAAGCCAGCATTAATGGAACCCAGAAAAGCCAACAGAAAAAAAAAAATTACTATAACTGTTAGAGAAAGAATGATGAAAAAAATTTGTACCTGGAGTGGGGGTAGCCATGTTCATGGCTGGTGTGCCAATTGGTGTTTTTCCTGGAGTCAGGACAGGAGTGCTTCCACCCATTTGACTAGCTGGCGTCTCATCCCAACGAGACTTTCTTTTACTTGCTCCAGGAGTTGGTGTTTCACCAATAGAGTCTCCACCTCGATCTGTTCGGGGAGTCTCAGCCCATCCACTTCCATGCCCAGGAGTATCTTCAAAGACAAAGGGTCAGCAAAACCACACTATTAACCACTTTTAAGACACTAGTTCTCCCACATGCAATTTGATTAAGTTCAAAAGGAAGATATTTCTAAAACAAGATCCAGTTAAACTTTTGCCCAGTATTTGTTTCCTTTCCACTGACTACAAATTGACACACATCAACTAATGAGAAACAGAAAAACAAAACATTTTTTATTCACACTTCACTGTTTATCTTGAGCCATGTTCCAGCTATTCTCACTATATAGCAAACGCTAGATTTAGGCAAAATTTCTGAGACAACATAAAACATAGCCTGGTAGACACCAGAAAATAATGGAAGGAAAAACTTTATCTAAAGAATGCAGTTTCTTTTTGGATCACTGAAAAAAAAAAAAAAAGAAAGAAAGAAAAAACATAGAAGTGAATAGCAATCAAAATCATAGCTGTACAACACTGGAAATATGCTTAAAACCACTAACTTGTTCACTTGAAAAATGGTTAAGGGGCTGGAGAGATGGCTCAGCGGTTAAGAGCACTGACTGCTCTTCCAGAGGTCCTGAGTTCAAATCCCAGCAACCACATGGTGGCTCACAACCATCCGTAATGAGATTGGATGCCCTCTTCTGGTGTGTCTGAAGACAGCTACAGTGTACTCACCAATAAAATAAAATAAATAAATTAATTAATTTAAAAAAAAAAAAAAGAAAAATGGTTAAAACTGGTGTATTGGTGTATTTAAACACACACACATAAACACGGGAGGCTGAGGAAAGTTAAGGGCTAGTGAAATGGTATCCACAACATTTATTTTTAAGTTTAAAAGTTAAAAAAAAAAGAGTGACACAAAATTATCATATTTTTAATATCTTAAAACATAAAATTTGCCAGGCAGGTGGATCTCTGAGTTCGAGGCCAGCCTGGTCTACAGAGTGAGTTTCAGGACAGCCAGGGCTACACAGAGAAGCCCTCTCTCGAAAAACAAAAAACAAACAAACAAACAAAAACTAAAATTTATCTTCTCTTATGGTTCTTCCTAAAATCTTCAGCCTCTTCAAAAGAGGGAAAAGAATTCTTGTTTAAATTTTAATTTAAGCCAGGCAGTGGTGGCACACACCTTTGATCCCAGCACTTGGGAGTCAGAGGCAGGCGGATTTCTGAGTTCGAGGCCAGCCTGGTCTACAGAGTGAGCTCCAGGACAGCCAGGACTACACAGAGAAACCCTGTCTAGAAAAACCGAAAAACCAAAAAAAAAAAAATAAAAAAATAATAATAATTAATTAATTAATTTAAACAAAGTTGTGTGTTGCATTTCTTACTGTGTATGTTGGGGAGCACATGCCATGATACACATATGGAGGTTAGAGGTTACCTGTGGAGTGGGGTTCTCCTACCATGTAGGTCCCAGGGATCAGACCCTGGTCCTCCAGTTTGGTTGGTGACAAGAGCCTTTACCTCTGAGCCACGTCACCAACCAGCCCAAAGACAAGAGGTTATTAAGAAAAGGTTTTACCAGATTAAGCTTGGGTACTGAGACAAACAGTAAGAGAAAAACAGTTTTATAAACTTGGTAGGTTTAGGCACATCCACATCAGCTGGTTATTTATATAGAGATGTATATTATATTTATACTAGGAAATAAAGACCTCAGCCTGAAACACACTGCTGGAGTCAGCACTTCACCCAACCACTCATCGACACCCCACTAAAGTACCCACCTCTTTCTGTCTTAGGGGTCTCATCCCATCTGTTTTTGCGAGCACTGGAAGTTGCACCACCATGGCCTGGGGTTGCATGGCCTGGTGTATCGCCTCGTCCAGGAGTAGCAGCTCCCGCAGGTGTATGACTAGGTGTAGGATCCCATATTTTTGAGCCTGGGGTTGCTCCAGGTGTTTCACTTCCTTTTGCACGACCTGGTGTCTCATCCCATCTTAAAGAAGGGGTATGCCCAGGGGTCTAAACAAAGCAAAGGAATCTTATTTCATATACCTATACACCTTAGAGATATTAACTACAAATTTTCTTTTGCACAAAAACCAATAATGTATCTTTCAGTGGAAAGTTAGACTATCATTTGTTTTGCTTATTGACTTGAAAATACTTATGATCAAAACAAATTTACAGCTTTCATTTGAAACTAAACAATGTAAAAAGCACTAGATTAAAACACAAGGCTAGAGATGGCTCAACAGTTAAGAGCACTGGCTGCTCTTCCAAAGGACCCAGTGCAATTCCCAGCACCTACATGGTGGCTCACAACTGTTTGTAACTGCAGTTCCAGGGGAGTCAATACCCTCATACAAACATAAATGCAGATGAAACACAGATGCACAATAAAATAAATATATTTTTTAAAATACACAAAACATTCTGGGTTATAAACCTTTATGAATTGTGTTGATAATTTGCCATGAGCTGCTTACACTTGTAAAAGTTGACTCTGAAAGAGGAATAATCCCCATTTCAGACCTAAGCATGTTTGTCTCACACTGTTTCCAAGACACATACATATCCTGGCTCACTCAGGCTGACTCCTCTTACCGTAACAAGAAGACAGAATAGCAAAAGAGCCCAAGAGTAAAATCACTGTTCTTGAAAACAGCTAAAACACCTATTAGTTACCCCATGATAAAAATGTCTGGCTGCAGTAGGAAAGAGAAGGCATAGCCGGGCAGTGGTGGCGTGGTGGCGCACACCTTTGATCCCAGCACTTGGGAGGCAGAGGCAGGCAGATTTCTGAGTTCGAGGCCACCCTGGTCTACAGAGTGAGTTCCAGGACAGCCAGAGCTACACAGAGAAACCCTGTCTCGAAAAACCA
>NW_021604613.1:9199308-9215754 GCF_004785775.1 Grammomys surdaster
AGGGGGGCGGGGGGGGGGGGGTGCGGAGAAGGGAAGGGAGGGGAGGAGAGGAGAGGGAAAGGGGAGGGGGAGGGGAGGGGGAGGGGAAGGAGAAAGGAGGGAAAGGGAGGGGGGAAGGGGAAGGGAAGGGGGAGAGGGGGGCAGGTCCTCCAGGGGAAGAAGAATGAAGAATGCTGCCTCATTCTGAAGAATTGAGCCTCACTTCCCCCAGGTGAAGTCTGCTGGGTATTGGTACACCCTTGACTGACGACATTACCTTTGTTTGTTCTCTTAGTCAGGCTACTCCAGCTGTCTCTATGCTTGATACTGTGAAACCCAGATTCAAGTTTTATTTATCTGCTGCACTTATTTCCAATTATTTGCTATGGTTCTTCGACTTCTCTTTTTTTAAAATTACTATTAAAAAATGTAAACTGAGAAAAAAAATCATGCCAAAATTAACCAGACCTAAAGTCTAAAAAGTTCAATAAACTTCTATACGGTTAGAAGAACCACTTGGGATGGAAGCTGTGTAGCTTTCTTTTACTCTCATATGCTGTATACTTAGTAAGTTCATTGAAAACCAAAAGCACTGTAATAATCTCACAGATGTTACAAGGTATCTTGAAATATACTAAGAATTCTGAGTTTAGAAAATTCATGTAAGTTTATCTATCTATATCTCCAGTGCAAGACTTTCAGCTCTAAAATTAGTGCATCCCAAACTGGATCCCTAAAACCCTAGACCCTCTGGGGAAGAAGGAATTCACACGAATTATAAGAAATGTTTTTAAAAATGTTATAGCCAGAGAAAAGTGAAACTCTGAGAGTTCAAAGTCAATCTGGTTTACATAATGAGTTTCAGGCAACCCAGAGCTACATAGTAAAACCCTATCTTAAAGGAAAAAAAGGTATTATTTATTTATTTGTATGCATGTGTTTGAGTACACACATGCCACTGAGCAAGCACGGAGATCAGAGGATAACCCATGGGAGTGTATTGTCTCTCTCTATCACATGAATCCTATATTTGGAACTCAGACTATCAAGCTTGGCAGCAAGATCAGAGGGAAGAAAGATTAGAAGTGGATTTGAGTAATTTATCCAAGAATGTAAAATAGCTCTGAATATCCGGGGTCTTGGCAGTGGTAGGGGCTTGGGGAGGTGGGGTAAGTTTTTCTGAGACAAGTTAGCCCAGAAACTGGCTTGTATCTCATAATCCTGCCACACCCTCGCCATGCTCAGCTAATAAAGATTTTTATTCATGATGGGGAAAAAAATGATTCTGGATAGAGGTAGGTGGGTCTCTGAGTTCAAGGCTAGCCTGGTTTATACAGCCAGTTCCAGGACAAACAAGGCTACACAGGGAAACCCCGTCTCAAAAATCAACAACAATAACAACAAAAACCTCTGGATTAGTAATGAATGAAAACGAATTATTCACAAACTTAATTTGCCCTTCCTATGCAAAGTAAAGGTGGGAATATGAATCTTCCTGCCATGCATTCTAATTTCCATAGACGAGCAAAAGAAAGGTAGGTCTGAGTCCTAATGACTTTTCTAGAAATACATAAACTCAGCTCAAGTAGGCTCAACAGTTAAGACCATTTATCTGCTCTTGCACAGAACCTGAATTCAGTTCCTACCACTCAGACGTGGCTCACAACAACCTCTATCTCCAATTCCAATGTATCTGACACTCTCTCCTGAGTAGCTGCACACGTGTGGTGTACATTCAGTCAAACACCTAACTAAAAGTAAATGTAAAATAAACTCTTCTAGCTAGTTACAAACATATAGCTTTGAGTAGAATAAGTTTATCGTGGCTTTAAAAATTTAACTCTGGACTAGGCATGGTGGCACAAGACTTTAATCTTAGCATTCAGAAAACAAGAGAAGAGAATCTTAAGCCAGCCTGGTATAGATAGCTAATTCCAGGCTAGCCAGGGATAAATAATGAAACCTTATCTCTTAAGAGATGATCCAAGCCTGGTGGTGCTGGTACAGGCCTTTAATCCCAGCACTGTAGAGGCAGAAGCAGGTGTATCATTGTGAATTCAAGGCCAGCCTGGTCCACAGAGTGGCTATACAGAGAAACCCTGTCTTGAAGGCAGAGAGACAGAGACAGAAAGAGATCTCAACAGTGTATAAGCTAGCCAAGTAGTGTTACCCAATTACCAACTATGGTCAAGGAAAACTACTATATTGTACTCCACAATCTCTACAATGTAACATACTACATGTTTAAAATTAATATTGTAACCCTGAGTGGTGGCCTGGCACACACCTTTAATCCCAGCACAGAGGCAGATGAATGTCTGAATTTGATGCCACTCTGATCTATAAAAACAAGTTCCAGACTGGCCAGGGCTACAAAGCAAAACATGCCTCCAAGAAGAAAATAAAATTAAAAAACAAAATTAAACTGAAAAAGAACATTCCATTCATTCCTCAACATATGAAATGAACTATGTCTCAAAGCCCTATTGAGGTACTGAGGTTGTAAACCCTGATATGCCCGTATGACCGATTTTAGAGGCTAGGGATATTCAAGGTTAGATGAAACCAAAGAAGATTTTGTTTTGTTTTGTTTTGTTTTGGTTGGTTGGTTTTTCGAGACAGGGTTTCTCTGTGTAGCCCTGGCTGTCCTGGAACTCACACTGTAGACCAGGCTAGCCTCGAGCTCTTGAACTCAGAAATCTGCCTGCCTATCCCTCCCAAGTGCTAGGATTAAAGGCATGCGCCACCACCACCCGGCGAAACCATAGACTGAGAGAAAAGTTATGAGAAAACAGTGACAAAGTGCTCTCCCTAGACAGGAACCCCACTAGCACTTTTTTTTTCCTTTTTTTTTTTTTTACTGGATATTTTATTTACTTACCTGCTAGCACTTTTTTTTATGTTATTTTTTATTTTTATTTTACTGAATATTTATTTTGCTGGATATTTTATTTATTTACCTGCTAGCACTTTTGATCCTCTACTTCAAACCTCCATTATTGAGAAATATGGACATAAACTTCTGTCACTTAAACCACCTAGTCAATAGTAACTCGTTTTAAAAACCCAAATATGAACACCGTACACAGAGAAAAATATGAAAATAACAATAAAAAAATAAAAGATTACCTCTGCCTGATCCCAACTTGATAGCTTTTTGGGCGTGGCACCAGGAGTTTGGTCAGCGGTTTGATCCCAGCGCCGTTTTCGTTTTGAGGGAGGCTGGGATGCTGCTGCTCCATTGACGACTTTTAGTTCTCCAGCTTTAGCTTTTTCTGCTAGTTGTTGCCTAATTTCTCTCTGAAAAACATTTGAAAGAGCATTTATCTTTCATATCATTTTATTAGATAGAAGAAACTCAAGTAGCTTATGCCTTCCAAGCATGATAGAGATCCTAGTCAATCCTCAGCACCAGAAAATAGAAAGGAAACTAATTCTTTTTTTTTTGTTTGTTTGTTTCGAGACACGGTTTCTCTGTGTAGCCCTGGCTGTCCTGGAACTCACTCTCCATACCAGGCTGGCCTCAAACTCAGAAATCTGCCTGCCTCTGCCTCCCAAGTGCTGGGATTAAAGGTATGCGCCACCACGGCCCGGCTGGAAAAAAATTCTTTACACTTTGCTATTTATTTGCCATTTATTTGCCATTTATTTTATAAATAAATAAATTTTTATAAATAGCAATATTTATTGCTATTTATTTGCCATTCACAGCCAGGTGAACGGTACACACCTTTAATCCCAGCACTGGGAGGCAGAGGCAGGCGGATCTCTAAATTCTAGGACAGTCAGGACTATAAAGAAACTGTCTTCAAGAAAAATAAAACAAACACATTCTGTTCCTAGCGATAGCACTCCTTTGCTTTAATATTATGTATTTATAGTTATGCAGCACTGTCTTTCTTCCTAAACAGTACATACACAACTCTAGAATATTTAACAGCCTACAGTTTGAAGCTAGGGAAGTAAATCTTATTGAAAAGTAAAATCCTGGGCTGGAGAGATGGCTCAGTGGTTAAGAGCACTGACTGCTCTTCCAGAGGTCCTGAGTTCAATTCCCAGCAACCACATGGTGGCTCACAACCATCTACAATGGGGTCTGATGCCCTCTTCTAGTGTGTCTGAAGACAGTGACAGTGTACTCACATATATAAAATAAATAAATAGATCTAAAAAAAAAAAAAAACTACTTTCAAATTTAAAAAAAAAAAAAAGAAAAAAAGAAAAGTAAAATCCTGCCGGGCAGTGTTGGTGCACGCCTTTAATCCCAGCACTTGGGAGGCAGATGCTGGTGGATCTCTGAGTTCGAGGCCAGCCTGGTCTACAAAGTGAGTTCCAGGACAGCCAGAGCTACATAATGAGATCACCTTTTAAAAATAATTTAAAAAGAAAAAAAAAATAAGCTAGGCAGTACAGCACACAGCTTTAAGCCTAGCACTGGAGACAAATGGATCTCTGAGTTCAAGACAAGCCTAGTCTCTAGAAAGAGGTCCAGCACAGCCAGGGCTACATGGAGAAATCCTGGGAGGAGGGGGGGGAAGCAAAAGCAAAAAACTATTGCTATGAACATCACAACCTAGATAAATATAGAATTCTCTCAATGTTCGTACAGTATTTCACAACCATTACACTGAGAAAGCAGTTCCTACCTCTTCCTTAGTCAAATGTTGTTCTCGCATAACATCCATGTAGGTTCTAGCATTCATTTTAGGATCAGGGGTCTTCCCTCCTGCAGAAAAGAACAGCAACAGGACAAGTGTACAATAAATAAAGGGTATTAGGTTCAAATGATTTCTCTGCCCTGCTCTAATATTATGTTATTCCATAATCATTTAATTTATTTTTTGATGGAAAACTTTGATAATTATACATCTTACTTTTTTATTGAGTTTGCTGATCAATTTAACCTGTTTGAACACAAACATATCTACAGCAGTTTAAAACAATTATTTTAATGCATATATAAAGCAAAATGACAGCACAGTTTAGTCTTCAGAAGTGATGGGTTCCTGGGTTGCTAATCCGGAATACGTACACTTTCGTGCCTTTGTCTCCATCAGCAGTTCTGACTTCAAGCAGCAGAATAGAAGCCTAGAAAATTATCTCTTTACCATTAGTAACACTTTGGAAAGATATTTATATTCAAAACATTACCTGTTGCAAGCTGTTAAAATCCTGACTACAGTAACTGACTAACTTAAGTTCTTCATACAGTGATCTAAACAGTTGTAACTTAGAAAATCTGATTATAAAAAAATATACCTACAATCATATTCTCATGTCACATTACTAAAAAGGGCTTCATGCTTTTTAAAGTTTTTTCCTTGACCCAATATATAATTCTATTTCTTAGAAAGTACAATTACAACTGGAAACATATAACTTAAATATCATTCTACCAGTTACTACTATGCACACAAAAGAAAAGTGGTGTACAAAGAGATGTGTTAGTCTCTTGGTTAAAATTTCAGTATTTGCTTTTCAAACTGCAAAATATCTTAAAGAAGCCCAAACAGTATATAACAAGAACCACAAAGGCACACTATGCTTTAGAAAAGTGATAACAGCTATACAAGTAGTATAGCATTAAAATTTAGGACAAAATAATAAAATTCTAAGACATCTCCTATGCTGACGATCATGCCCAATTGGTAGTGTCATTCTTTCTGACACTAGCTCTGATAAGACTTCCTTTGGAATACTTTTTCACCATAATCTAGAGAGGATGTGTTGAACTGCACCCTTAAGAATGCAGACAGGACTGGCATATAGCAGTACTGCTGTAGGAAAGAAATTAAGGACAGTTAGTATGGGCCTGTGAATTCTGGCATACATGTTTAAATCAATTACAATTATGCAAGTAAAGCAAAGAATATCCCTATTAATTCATGCAGGCTGAAAGTCTAATTTGTAAACCTGCAGCAGAATCTATTTTTAAAAACAGGCACTTAGTTTTGATGGTGGGACTCACTCACCTGAGGAAATCTTCCATCAGGCTCACTATGCCCCTTGCACACTACAATTACCAAAACAGACTCCAACTACTAAACACCAAAGTCTTTGTATATAACTTTGTTTTAACCATATAAAGTTGAATAGAGCAAAGTAGGTGCATTTACTAAGCTATAACAGTAAGGGGGAACTAGTGTGAGAACCAGTTTCTCAAAAGTAACAATCCAAAACTCTAGAATTTGGAATGAAAACTTTGCAATAATTTGAAAGTATTTTGAGCAGAAAAACACATTTGTTCAAAGTATACCAAGAGTACCCAAAACAAAAGTAAAAGAAAAACCTTTAACCCTTTGCGTTTCTATGGCATTGGCTCATTATTTTCTTGTCCTTCTACCTGGAAAGAAAACTTGCATTATAAAGATGAAGAATATGGCATCTGTGACTTCAACCAAATCTATACAAATCTATAAGGGGGTCTTTAAAAACGAAAAGCAAATTCATAAGCATGCCAAAAAAAATCAAAGGGCTAAAGACAACTTAATTAAAATAAATTTCTGAATACTTATAGAAAAGTGGGAAAGAATTACCATCTGCAAAAGGATCAAGACGCTCTGGAGAAATTATCATGGTCCGCCTATGCTTTTTGTATTCATCTTCCCGGTCTGCAATCTTTGGAGGACGATGCTCAGCAAATGGGTCATACTGAAAAAAAGGAACGTCTCATTTAATACCCACTCTATTAAATAACCCCTCCCCACCACACACATCAGATTAATAAACCATTATTCAAGAAAAAAGTGTGTATGGCTGATCAGTTTCCAAAAGTCGAGGTTTCATGTAATGACTGCCTTTACAGAACAATTATTTCTGACTCCCCCACGTCAGCTCTCCTTTCTGAGAACTGACTGCTAAAATTCCTGTGCTCCCACGGGAACTCATTCCCCTTTTGTAAGCTGAATCAACCGTGAAGCGTCACCTGTTCTGTTGACTGTGGTATATCATTAAGCAATGCCACGGGGGCATGATATCCAGGCTTCTTCTGACCAAGCAAGCTTGTGGATGATGAGTAGTCATCGTCATCCTGCAATCAAACACCCAAAGGTCACAACATAAAAATCAACATGACAAAATTTGTAATTTGGCAACTACCATGGGTTCATTTGGAACTCTTCAATTTTATTTAACCACAGAAACAAGTCAACAATTGACTTCCCTAACAACATGTTTACACAGCATTATACACTCATACATTCTACTTTAAAATTTTCTAGAACATACAACCATCACTGTCTTTCACTACTAGGTAAGAAAACCAAGTGCTACGGCCAAGTCCAGCTGTGCCAACACAGAATTCCTAATCCTAGGACTTAGTTAAGGCAGAGACAGGAAGATTCTAAGTGTAAGGTCAATATGAACTAGACTATCAAGACTCTGTCTCAAAACACATGCACATACAAGAGAGAGACAGAGAGAGAGACAGAGAGAGAATGAGTATATGTAGGAAGTATATTTCACCTTTGGGAAAATCATATAAACACATTTCTATCATGTGGAAAAGAGCCAGTGACCAAGGTATGACTTGAATTTTATAAAAATAACCAGGCTGGGTATGATTGAGGGCCATACACCTTGAATCCCAGTGCATGTGAGGCAGAAGCAGTTAGATCTCTATGAATTTAAGGACAGCCTGGTCTACATAGTAAACTGGAAGCCACCCAAGGTTATATAGTAAGATCCTATTTCTAAATAAAATATCAAACAAGAACAAAAAAAAATTTCATGGGGGCTGGAGAGATAAGATAGCTCAGTGGTTAAGAGCACTGACTCTTCTAGAGGTCTTGAGTTCAACTCCTAGCAACCACATGGTAGCTCACAACCATCTGTAATGGGATCTGATGCCCTCTTCTGGTGTGTCTGAAGAGAGCAACTATGAACTCACATACATAAAATAAATCTTTTAAAAAAATATCTTCAGAATCAGTATAAACTATCAAAAAGTAATCACGCAAAACCAATTAAATAACTATACTGCCAAATTTGAACATTTGAGATAGTCAGAAGAAAAGCTATGTAGAATTTACATAAAAAACTTTGATGTACTATTTTCTTCAGCCAAAATGGACCATCTCTCCATTCAGAAACTGTCCAGAAGCGAGGGAAGAAAGATTCTAAGAAGCAGACTGGAAAGGATAGGGTAACAGTGTCTTTTGGACAGGAGATGAGAAGACTGCTGCCCTCAAGAACTCACAACAGCTGTGGCTGCCTGTACAAGACTAAACCAATCAGCACTGCAGCATGGGGCAGGCTTCAGGAATCCCAACCCCTAGCTTAGGAGCTATGGACACTGATGACCTCTGGGGGAAAGTTTTAAGGGTATGGCTGCCATACCACAGTCAGTAGATGTTCCACACCCGTGAGTACGTTAGCAGCACAAACTAAACTCAAGAGACAGAGCTGGAAGGGCATAGGGTAGATCTGGGAAGAGTTAGGGGGAGGAGTAGTTGGTGAATAAGATCAAGATACAACGTTGTAATCAAGTATAAATTCCCAAATAATAAAAATTATATATTTATTTTTTTAAAAAACTGAATTAGATACAACACATCTTATGTAGAAGTTACATAAGAAAATCATGAGTAAGCCGGGCGGTGGTGGCGCACGCCTTTGATCCCAGCACTAAGGAGACAGAGGCAGGCAGATTTCTGAGTTCGAGGCCAGCCTGGTCTACAGAGTGAGTTCCAGGACAGCCAGGGCTACACAAAGAAACCCCGCCTCGGAAAAAAAAAAAAAAAAAAGAAAAAAAAAAACTTAAGTTCCGTATAGTGGCACAAGCCTATAATCCAGCACCCTGACAGACCTATAAGGAGATCCTGTCTCAAAAGAACAATAATAACAACAAAAATCCATAATTTAAAGGGCTGGTTAGCCAAGTCAGCATTTGTTAGAATGAACAAGACCTGAAGCTTCATCCAAAAACAGGAATCAAATCACAAAAAATCATTTACAGTCCAGTCACTTTTTCCATAGGGTACTCTGGACAGGATTGGGTTACAAGAATTTATATCACAAATGATGGAACAATATTCAGGTAAGTCTTCCACAAAAAATTCAAAACTAAGCACTTTAGGAGGTATCTGAGGGTGGTGAAGACCTCAGTATTTAGCAGACAAAACAGGCTGACTGTGAAACATTCTATCAAAAACCAGGGAGGATTATGGCAGCAACCCTTTAGTCTCAGCAGTTGGAAGACAGACAGAGTTTGAGGACAGTATGGTCTACATATAGGATCACATATGTGGCACGTATGAGTATGTGTGTGGGTCTACATATTCAGTTCCAGGCTAGCTATGATTACACAATGAGGGGTGTGTGTGTGTGTGTATAACTGTCTCTCTATGTGTGTGTGTGTGTGTTATTAAATTGTTTCTCTCCTTTTAACCATGCAACTCAAACAGAAAATTCCTCTATTTTCTCTCAAAAACAAAACAAGACAAACCCAAACCCTTGCCTGTTCTATAATCTGTAACTTACATCTTCAAGTTCAGTTGCAGCAATCGATGTCACATATCCTGCAAATCTGCTATCACTTCCACCATAAATTTCTTGGTCATAATAACCTGTGGAATCAAGGCCCACTCCTTGGGCTTCATCAAGAGCCGCCTTCTTGCCTTGAATTTCTCGAATCTGTGCTTCGATATCTGTAAGAAAGAAAAACAATTTCATGTTTTAAAGAGCTCTCAGTATAATTATTCGATCCTTACTAGGCCTTTTCAAAATATCCTGAAATACAGAAAATATTTGTAAGAGGTTAAAAGAGCTAGCTATGGGGCTGGAGAGATGGCTCAGCGATTAAGAGCACTGACTGCTCTTCCAGAGGTCCTGAGTTCAATTCCCAGCAACCACATGGTGGCTCACAACCATCTGTAATGGGATCCCATGCCCTCTTCTGGTGTGTCTGAAGACAGCTACAGTGTACTCACATACATAAAATAAATAAATAAATCTTAAAAAAAAAAAAAAACAGAAAAAAAAATGTGGTTTAAAAAAAAAAAAAGAGCTAGCTGTATTAAGTACATCTACACATACATTACATCTCCTTACCTCAACAGATGAAAGGAACCCAAAGATCTGATTTACTATCTCCTCAACAATTTACCCTAACCATTAGGATGGGCTATCAAAATCAATCTCAAAATTCTAAACCTTCCCAACTGAAAAATAAAGTGGTTTTTTTTGTTTGGTTGGTTTTGGTTTTTCAAGACAGGGTTTCTCTGTGGAGCCCTGGCTATCCTGGAACTCACTCTGTAGACCAGGCTGGCCTCGAACTCAGAAATCCGCCTGTCTCTGCCTCCCAAGTGCTGGGATCAAAGGCATGTGCCACCACTGCCCGGCGCTAGTTTAAAATACGTATTTGTGGGGGCTTGGAGAGACGGCTCAGTGGTTAAGACTTCCAGGGGTCCTGAGTTCAATTCTTGGCAACCACATGGTAGCTCATAACCATCTGTAATGGGATCTGATGCACTCTTCGGGTGTGCCTACAGTACTCACATACATAAAAGAAATAAATCCTTTAAAAATATATATGTATTTATTACTAGCATGCACAAATACTAGCAAGGTCAGATACTTTGAAAACTCAGTTCTCTTCTACCTTTTTGCATGGTTCGAGGGATCAAACTGAGATCACTAAACCTGTGTTGACAAATGACTTGCTGAGCCATCCCTGGCAGCCAGAAAAATGAAAACTGTTGATGTTAATTAAGAACCAGAGCTATACTCACAATTATTTAAACTTGCCACTACCAGAACTGATCGAGAGACATAATTCAGTGGTAAGTCAGTTGCTCAGCATTGTATTAAGGTCTTCAATCTGATACCCAGTCTCATGTATTATGTTACAGCACAAAATAAAACCCACTACCAAAGAGGTAAAAATTAACAGCATAGATCACTTCTCTGCTCTTTAGCTAAAACCAAGTATGAAACAGCTTTAGGCTGGGGCCAGTGAAACGAACCAGCCAGTAAAGCACCTGATGTGAGCCATTTCTTTCTACTTGCTAAGTCTTATTTATCAACTGTACAGCGGACTCCCGGTTAGCTGGCCCAAAAGTTCCCACCCAATTCTGTCTTTATCTTCCCTCCTGCAGTAGAGTACTGATATTACACACCCACTTTCACACAGCCAACGTTTTACTTTTTAAACATCTAGCTTTTTACATGAGTTCTAGGGACCAAATTCCTAATCCTTAAGACTACTTCTATGAGTTAACATGCCCAGCACTCTTTAGTTTTCTTTTCAATACACACTAATTGAGTTGGAGGTGTTGCTCAGTTCCTAGGGTGCTTGCCTAGCATGAACAAATGTTTTGCACTGTACAAAAAGTGTAATATCTCCCACTTTGTAACCTGAGAAACCCAGAAGAAGAGACAAGAATTCAAAGACATCTTTGGCTACATCACAATTTTAACAGCACCTAAGAGTTTTAAGAGACTTTTAAGAGTTTATGGGGTAGGTCACCTATGGACAGACTCTCCTTCACTAGTTACAGGGATCAAATGCCAGGTACAAATTATTATATTAATTGCCCAACCCCACTGAGCCCCAGCTAAGAAAAACATTGTATTCTCAAAGGTAGATGGTTTAAGAAAATTTAACAAGTTTATGTAGTCCAAAGAATAGCTGGGCTCCTTCCCCAGTAAGAAAGAAACAGCCAAGCCCAAGGTATTAAAAAAGAAGCAATGAGGGGCTGGAGATGGCTCAGTGTTTAAAAGCACTGGTTGTCCTTCCTGAGGACCCATGTCTGGTTCCCAACACCCACATGCCAGCTTACAACCATTTGTAACACCAGTTCTGAAACAATTTTCTGGCCTCCAGGGGCACAGCATGAATGTGGTAACACAAACATACAAACAGACAAAACACCCATGCATATAAAAATAAATATCTTTTTTCAATTGGGTATTTTCTTTATTACATTTCAAATGTTATCCCCTTTCCTGGTTTCTCCACCCCCCCATCCCCAAAATCTCTTATCCTATCCCCCCTCCCCCTGAATAAAGCTTTTAAAAAGAAAATAAAAAATAAGAGGTAATGAGTTTGTTATCTCGCATTTTTGTTTTACATCTCAAAATTCTTAGCATGCGTTGCTGTAATATTATCTTCACAAACACAATTATCCCCTACCAATTTGTATCCCTCTTTGTATCCCTCAAAACTGTTACAGCAAACAAGCAGTTAGAATTATCCTACTTTAAACTATATTTTCCTTGTTTCTTTTTTGCTATTATCTCTTTTAATTCTGTGTAAAGTGTGTGTGTGTGCACATGTATGTACCAAGAATGGTACTACATGCCTTTAATTCCAGCCCATGAGAAGAGGGACACAAAAGCCAAGAGGCTGTTTGGTCGACCTCATTTACTCATTGTTTTTCCAGAGTCCTGATGAAAGTGGCATGTTTTGTGAACCCTTAAAACTTGAGTCTCATATTTGATTCCAGCACTCAAGAGGCAAAGGCAGGCCAAACAAGAGTTCAAGGACAGTCAAGGCTACACAGAGACTCTGTCTCAAATCAACAAGAAAACCTCCCCCTAGAAAACCAAACCAAACAGCGACAAAAAAAAACCCAAACTTTAATCAAGTGTGGTGGTTCATGCTTGAAACCCCTGTATTCATTAGGTCAGGGCAGGAAGATTTCACGTAAGTTGAGGCTACCCTGTCTCTATAGTAAATTTCAGGTGAGCCAAGGGCTATAAGTGAGATCTAGCTCAAAACATAAACACAAAAGCAAAAAAAAGTAAAAACCATCACCCAACAGCCTTCGATCCTTCTTCTACAGATCATTAGTACAGTATGATGACCACTCAAATCAGAATGGCCTGACACACCTGTAAAAAGGGTGGCATCTAACCATCGCACAGACACAGGAACTCAGAGTCCCTTGTGCTAACATATATGGCTCATTTTTTTATTTCTTGAAACAAAGCTTTACAACATTATCTGAGCTGACTTCAAATTACTGGCACTCAATCTCTCAAACACTGGACCACCAAAAAGGCAGCATACACCAGCTGATATGAGGCCCCAAAACACATATACAGCAGAGGACTGCCGGGTCTGTGTTCAATCAGCGATGATGCACCTAACCCTCAAGAGACTGAAGGCCTCAGAAAATTTAGAGGTCAGGAGGGGTCAGGGTAGGGGCTAAGAACATCCTCATGGAGAGAGGGGAGTAGGAGGGGGGGAATAAAATCTGGAGAGAAAATAAATAAATAAATAAATAAATAAATAAATAAATAAAATGTCAACAATTACTGGCAATCCTCCAGAGAACTAGAATTAGAGATATGGTCTACCATACTTAGCCTCCAGTTCTTCTGCTCATAGAAATCAGGTATTGTGTTCATCCTATAACCTCATCGATTAGACAAGATGATTATATTAGTGGCCCATGACTTTAACTCCCAGTACTCAAAAGACAAAAAGAGGCAGGTAGATTTCTAACAACCTGGTCTATATAATGAAATCCAGGCCAGCCAAGGCCACAAAGTGAGACCCCCATCACAAAAAAAAAAAAAAAGAGGCAAGAAAATTTAAGGTTATCCTGGATAACACATCTTATCACAAAGAGAGAAATATGTTGAAAAGGTATTTGGCAACAAAAATCTTCAGTTTGGTTCAATAATGGGAATCAATAGCCTAAGAACAGAACCATGAAAGCTGAGGGTGGGGCATGATAGTACATAGGTAACATGGCAGCACTTCTGAGGTGGAGGCAGGAGGATCAGGAATCCAAGGACAAACTCAGCAGATCAGCAGATTTGAAGTCAACCTGGCCAATATGAGACCTCCTTCAAATAAAACAGAAAAAGGCCAGAAGGGGGGGGGGGGGGGATGGACATTCCCATAGAAGGAAGACACAATCATAAACAATGACTCAAGTATAAACAGAGGTAGTCTCTTTAAAAATAAACAATACACAACAAAAAAATGCTTAAGAATAGTACGGAAAACTTTTTTTGTTTTGTTTTGTTTTTTGAGATAGGGTTTTCTCTGTGTAGCCCTGGCTGTCCTGGAACTCACTCTGCAGATCAGACTGGCCTCGAACTCAGAAATCCACCTGCCTCTGCCTCACAAGTGCTGGGATTAAAGGCGTGCGCCACCACTGCCTGGCCAGAAAACTATTATTGATAAGTAAGTTACACCAGGAAGTTCCAAGACCAATCTCAATTACTCCAATAACCTAATGACTGCCTCCAATGAAATTATCCAATAACTTTCTTAAAACACAAAAATAATCTGGAGTGGAGAGATGACTCAACCAGTAAGAATGCTTGCATAGAACCCAACTTCAAATCTCCAAATGCCATGTTAAACTGGCTGGCATAGTCATGCACATCTGTAACTCCAGTGCAGAGAAGGAAAACAGGCTTCCTGGCCACCAGTATAGCTCCAGGTTCAGTAAAATACCCTGCCTCAAGGGAATAAACCCAACTGCCTGCCTCCTTTGGCTTCCATGTTCACACAATGTGTACACAGGTGGGAATACCTATACACATACATATACTACGCAAATGCATATATGCATGACACACACATAAATATTAACTTGTTACTTGTGGAAAGGAAGGAAGATCGATCATACTTTATACTCACTGGGAAGCCAAAAATCACATCTTGCAGTATCTAAAGCCTTCCAACTTTAATGCTAAATCAACTTTTCCTCTCAAACAAGAATAGGCTATTTCTTATCTGTCTGACCAAACTGATGTACCAAAACTGGGTTTTAAAATACTCCTTTTCAGAGTGGGAGGGTAGTTCAATGGCAAACGCTCTGTAATATAAACTACAAAATCCTGGGGATTGATCCCAAACTTTGAGATCTGGGAGACATAGTGGTACATGCCAAAAATCCCAGTGTCCAAGAGGCAAAGGATTCCTCCAAGTGTGAGGCTAGCTTAAGTAAGACAAAGTGAGGATGTAGTGGTCCACGCCTTTAATCCCAGCACTTGGGAAGCAGAGGCAGATGGATCTCTGTGAGTCTGAGGCCAGCCTGGTCTACAGATCAAGTTACAGAATGTAAGGGATACATGGAGAAATCCGGTCTGGGTCCCAAAAAAGGAAGGAAGGGAGGGAGGAAGGGAGGGAGGGAGGGGGGAGGCACCCCATTTCAAAGAGAAAATAAAACTGAACTCCAGCAAGATGGCTCAGCAGCTAAAGGCATTTGCAGCAAGCCTGAAAACCTGAATCCAACTCCAGAAAGTTGTTCTGACTTCCACATGGACACAAAAGCAGAAATACATAAAACACAATGAATAAATATAAGGGAAAAAATAAAACAAAAATAAATATGATTCCATTTCTGTGAAACTTTTTCCATAAAACCACAGGATATGTAGTCACATGCCTATAATCCTAGCACTAAAGAGGTAGAAAATCAGAAGTCAAGGCCAACCTGAACTACAAGAGATTCTTTCTCCAAAAGTAGTAAAATAAATCTAATACATGCTAATCTAACAAATAAATGTTGATTTAACACTAGAACACCTATTATGGACCAGATACCGGAGCTATCAAGGTATATATAATTTCTGTGTACACCAGCAGTAGAGAAAGCTTTAATGAGATTACTCTGATTAAGGGTGTGAACTCACTTCCTGCCAAACCTGACAACCTGAGTTAGAATCCTAGAACCTACATCATAGAAGGTGGAAACAGATTCTTCCAAGTAGTCCTCTTGATTTTTGCATAAAGCAAATATAAACAATTTTCAAAAACTCTAGTTTAGACAGGCATGGTGGTGCACAACTCTGATCCTAGCTCTTAGGAGGCAGAGACAAGTCGATCTGAGGCCAGCATAGTCTACCTAGAGTTTCTGGTGGAAACTACATAGAGAGACTGTGTCGCAAAAAAAACAAAAAGTTTGAGGCCAGTCTGATATACAGAGCAAAGTTCAGGACAGACACAGCTACAGAGAGAAACTGTCTCAAAACAAACAAACATACCAACAAAAAAAATTCCAAGACAATAAAAATTTACACTTAGGGGCACACCCCTCAGGAAAAGTAATTTTGCTCCATGTTACAGAAATGACTTAAACAACAATTGTAAAATACTATATTCTCCAGGAAAATATCATAAGGGAGCAAAAGGCCGTGAAAATGCTGCATACAGTTCTACTAAAGTTATCACAAAGTGTGCAGTGATGATACAATCCCAGCCTTTAATCCCAGCACTTAGGAAACAGACAGATGAATCTGAGTTCAAGGCCAGCCTGGTCTACAGAGTTCCAGGTCAGCTAGATCTACATAGAGAAACCCTATCTCAGGGGTGGGCAAAGGGTTAGCATTTCTGACTTAGACCTAATAGTAACATATAGCACTTGTACAATACTTTTTATTAATTCAATAATAAAATAATCCTAAATAAAATAGCAATTTATGCCAACATGTTTAGCTGGGCTTCTACAATGAAAAAACAGAAAGAAAGAAAGAAAGAAAGAAAGAAAGAAAGAAAGAAAG
>NW_021604613.1:9216154-9251277 GCF_004785775.1 Grammomys surdaster
GGAAGGGAAAGGTCCCTAAACTTTATATTTACCAGGGGCTGGAAAGATGGCTCTGCAGCTAAGAGTAGTGGCTGCTCTTCCAGAGGACCTAGGTTCAGTTCCCAGCACCCACATAGCAGTTTACAACTATCTTTTAATCCAATTCCAGGGACACTGACACCCTCACACAGACACACATGAAGACAGAACACTAATGCACATAAAATAAACTACATCTATCTAACGGGGAGTATGCTACGTAGAAGAAGATATCAATAAGTCAACAATCAAGCTACAAAATATCCATAAATAAATAAATAATAACCTATCAGGGCATGGAACTCTACCTATGCAGCTATGGGGAAGGCAGTATGGAGTCAACCCTGCTTCTGTCAGTAAACACTTCCCCTCACCCCATGCTCTGTAAGCCCAATAAATTCACTGGTTCCCCACAATGGAAAACAAAATAAATAACCTACCCCTGACTAAACAAAACAGAAACATTTTTCAGTTTCCTAATTATTTTGCAAACAATGTCTGAAGTAGTCTAAAGACAAATAAATAAGGCCAAGAACATGTCTGGCTTTAAAAAGTGTTGGACTAAGCCGGGCGTTGGTGGCGCACGCCTTTAATCCCAGCACTTGGGAGGCAGAGACAGGAGGATTTCTGAGTTCGAGGCCAGCCTGGTCTACAGAGTGAGTTCCAGGACAGCCAGGGCTACACAGAGAAACCCTGTCTCGAAAAAAAAAAAAAAAGTGTTGGACTAGCCAGACATAATAGCACAGGCCTTTTAACCCAGCACTTGGGAGGCAGAGGCAGGTGGGCCGGTCTCTTTGAAGTGGGACCCAGTCTTGTCTACACAGCAAGTTTCAGGGCAACCAGGATTACACAGCGAGACTATCTCAAAAAAGAAAAAAAACATGTGTTGTACTTTCAGGTTTAAAGACAAAAGACTAAGGCAGGAACATTTCTGGCTTTCAAAAGTGTTGGTACTTTCAGTTCCTCAAATGTCCCAACTATCTCTTTTGGTCCTAAACCACCTCTCTAGATTCGTATCGGAATTCCCTCCTTACACCCTCTAGTCCTACCACAGCAACAAGTCACTGCGTTGTTACAAGATGTTCCCTCCGGCTCAGACATCCTCCTCTAATTTAAAACCGATTGATCCTTTTTTATCAGCGCCGCGTCATCACCTCCCAAAAATAACTAAGCATAAATTAAGGGCTCCGCTACCCAGCTTCTCAGAAAGTATTGGTATTACTTCTCTGTACACAGTCCTTTGATTTTTCTAAGAGAATACTCACACATCTGTCAAATTTCTGACATCCTTAGCTTGTTACCTCTCTCTAACACTGAGAGACACACTTAGAAAGAACCTGTGACTTAGTAGCCATGGTGTCGGAGTAAATTGTGGCTTCTAAACTGGGAGCCAAGAAACGGATTCAATCTCTCACACTCAAATTCCTTCCGGTATTCTCTGGCTACTTCCTTATGGAATCCGGTCGCTTTTCAACACGTTTCTAGCTCTGTTTACTCTTGTGGGGGAAAACTTAGGCAAGCGGTCAAATCTGCCTTGCCTTCTTTCTTACTCCTGACTCTCCAACACTTACCTCTCAAAGAAAAAGATAAACACTACGCTAAAAGTGACTAAAGGAGCCAACTACCAGATTTTATGCCGAAATTATTTAGTGCAAGCACCACAACACAACCCAGCCGCCTGGACATGCCTGTATCACGGAGGTTTGGAGTAACAGGCCTGCGCTGAAGCGGACTCCGTTAAGAGCGGCCCGAAAGCGTCTGCCGTCATTCAGGGCTTTCCCGGTGCAAACTGCCAACGACAGCACCCAGGGGGCGAGAGAGACGGCCTCCCACGTCCGCCTCTCCGCTCCCTCCCCCGGAGTCCTCCGGAGCAAGCTGCTCGAGCGAGGCTCTTCGGTCAGAGCAAGAGAACTCGGAAGCACCAACATCCAGCGCGGAACAAAGCATCGGTCCCGGAGTGCGAGAGGACGCCATTACGCGGGCAGCGGCCTGCGCCGACGAACCGAGCAGGCCCCGCCGCGCGAACTCGGCCCAGACCAGAGATGCCACGCGAAGACGCCGAAAGCCAAGAGAGAAAGCCGCGGCTGGCTGGCTGCCGAGGTCGCGCGTGGGAAGGGAAAGGCCGCTTACCTTCGTGAGTCTTGGCGATCTTCGCCATTTTGTCCACTCGAACACAGACGGAACTGGCGCTCCCAAGGACTTCCGCTCGCCGCCGCCACCAGAAACAGAGGATGCACTCTGAGCGTGCGCACCCGGGAACGCGCGCCGCACTGTGGCACGTAGTTCAACTGCCACCTAATGAAACTGCGAGGTGCATGATGGGAATGGGCGGGGCCAGGACCGGCTCCGGGCGGCTTCCTTAAAAATCGAGCGAAGCCGAGGAAGTACTGAAAGAATGGCTACTTTCCAAGGAAGGTGGTTCTTATCCGGGCAGTGGTGGGCACGAGCCGTTTATTCAAACGCTCGGAAGACAAGAGGGAGTTCGAGGCCAGCCTAGTCTACAAAGAGAGTTCCGGAGAAGCCAGGGCTACACAGACAAATCCTGTCTCAAAAAAAAGCAAACAAAAGGAAGGGAGGGAGAGAGGGAGAGAAAAAAGAAAAAGGAGATTATTCTAAGGGAGTTAAATGCTGGGTCCGGAACGAATTCGAAGACAACCTAGGCTCCCAGCCTTGGTTCTCAGAAGCCTGGCTCAAAAAAAATTTTTTTTTAGCTTTTTTTTTTAAAAAAGGAAAAATGGCCAGTCAGTGGTGGTACATGCCTTTAATCCTAGCACTCAGGAGGCAAAGGCAGGTGGATCTCTGTGTGAGTACCAGGCCAGCCTGGTCTACAGAGCTAGTTCAGGAAACCCAAGACAACACAAAGAAATCCTGTCTTGAAAAAAAAAAAAGGCCGCGAAGTGGTGGCACACGCCTTTAATCCCAGCACTTGGGAGGCAGAGGCAGGCGGATCTCTGAGTTCGAGGCCAGCCTGGTCTACAGACTGAGTTCCAGGACAGCCAGGACTACACAGAGAAACCCTGTATCGATAAACCAAAAAAAAAAAAAAAAACACCACCAGAGAGGTCAGATTGCTATAAGACATGGCTGGGGACATGACCACAAATAGTACCCAGTGTAGTGAAAGCACATCTTTAATACCAGCACTTAGTAGGCAGACATAAGCAGGTCTCTTCAAGTTCGAGGCCAGGCCAGATCCCAGGACTGCTAGGATTGCACAGAGAAACCTTGTCTCAAAAAAGAAGGAGGAGAAGAAGAACAAAAGAACTTCCAGATTCAGGACAGTGGAAAACATTTGGGACAGATTGGAGAGATGACCCAAAGGTTAAGAGCTGGTTGTTCTTCCAGAGAACTCAGATTCAATTCCAGGACTCACATGGGCCTCACAAACTAACTCCAATCCAGGGTATCTTATGATCTTATCTGTCCTCTATGGGCACCACACACACGTAAATTATTTTAAAGAAAGAAAAAGAGAAACTGTCTAGAAAAAGCTTGCTGCATGGTCTCACAATGAGACATGAAGAGATATGGGTAGTTTTTCAAGTAATGTTTTCCTTCATGTGTGCATTACTAAAAGGATTTGATGTAAAAGAAACTCTAACAGAATTGATGTGGTAATTACTAATCGGTTTGCTTAAGAGACATTAAATTACACAAAGTAGAATTTAGTTAAAGGTACGTTGCCTCCAAAATACCCCCAAAATAAACAGTATGCCAACCAGGCCTGTTAGAAATAGTTTTTTTTGTTTTGTTTTGATTTTTTTTGGTTTTTCGAGACAGGGTTTCTCTGTGTAGCTCTGGCTGTCCTGGAACTCAGTCTGTAGACCAGGCTGGCCTCAAACTCAGAAATCTGCCTGCCTCTGCCTCCCAAGTGCTGGGATCAAAGGTGTGCACCACCACCGCCCGGCTAGAAATAAAATAAATAAAGTTTATGATGCCTAAGATGTCAATGTTTGTTCACCAGTATTGACCAGCCATTCGATCTGCCCCCATACCATAGAGTACTTCTCTAACAGGCAGCTCAAGAGGAAGAGGGCAGTATAGGGTCACAAGCAATGTTAAATCCAGTTCCACAATAAAGCCCAATTCTTTTCTTTTTTTTTTTTTTTTTGGTTTTTCGAGACAGGGTTTCTCTGTATAGCCCGGGCTGTCCTGGAACTCACTCTGTAGACCAGGCTGGCCTCGAACTCAGAAATCCGCCTGCCTCTGCCTCCCTAATGCTGGGATTAAAGGCGTGCGCCACCACTGCCCGGCCACAGTTCTTTTCTTGAAAAAAGCATAATTCTGCCAGGTGGGCAAGATGACCCCAGGTAACAGCTATTTGAAAAAGTACAACACTGGTATACTTAAAGTAATTCTGGCAATAACCTTGCTGTATAAATCTCCTATTTGCCTAAGCGACCAGGCAAATAGGAGTGACCTATTGACCAGATTTTCAGCCCTCTGTCTCTGTTTAAATTGTTCTAAATGTAACCCGGGGCTGAGACCTAAAATAAAAATTTAAGGATGACCTCATAATTGGAGAAAATAAGCCTAAAGTCTATCTAAGTTATCAGAGTCTGTTTAAGGCTGGCCCTACTGAGCATTTGCCAGAGCCAGATATGTCTCCAGATATTATCCTCCAAATGTGCAGAATGCTTTCTCACTGGGAACACTTATTATTTCTATAACATTCAAATGGGCATTTGCTGCATTTGTGGTAACTGTAGGAGCTAAATACTTCCTAGAGTCCCAGAGTAATGATAAACATCATTAAAAGATCACCCAGGATTGTCTTGTGAGTCCTCTTTTATAAAAAATAAGATTTTCTCACTGCAATCTACTTGTCTGTATGTTTGTTCCTGAAAGGATCCTAATGTGGTTCAACACAGGAAGGAAAGTATTAAAAATGAGTGAGAGCTGTTTCTCTTAGGCTCTGGTACTTGACTGCCTCCTTATTTGGGGATGTTGTGCAGCCTTGCAGAAAGAGGAAGTACATCAGTGGAGACAAGCTTTGAGAGTTTCTAGCCCCAGTCTACTTTCAGTTTTCTGTCTCTGCCTTATGTCTGTGGTTGAAGATGACCTCTCAGCTTCTTGTTCCCACCAACATGCCCCCGCACACAGAGACACACTTTGGGAAAGACCATTCTCAACACTGTAGTAGATTCAAGAGACTAGTAAGAACAGAGCAGGTTTGTTTCTTAAAGCAATTTTGTTTTGTTTTGAGACAGGGTCTCACAGTGTAGTCTTGGCTGTCCTGGTGTTGCCTGATAGCTCCTCCCATGAGTCTGTTTCTCCATCACGGAAAGAATTGCCACAGGTAGATTAGTAGCACATGCCTTTAATCTCAGCACTCTGAAAGCAGAGCCAGGCAGATCTCTGAGTTTGAGGCCAGCCTGCCTGGTCTACAGAGTTCCAGGACAGACAGCCAGAGCTACACAGAGAAACCCTGTCTCAAAAACAAAACATCTTGGAGGTTTTAGAGATGACTCAGCAGTTAAGAGCACTGACTGCTCTTGCAAGAGGATGCAGGTTCACTTTCCATCACCCATATGCTTACTAACAACCAGCTATGGTTCAAGTCCTAGGTGGTCTGATTCCTTTAGCTGCTTGTGTCGTCTCAAATGACAGTAGGAACTTGACTGGATCAAACACAGGTTTGGGGAACCTGAGAAAGTACTTGTGGCAAAAAAATTCCCTCAGAGTCAAGACACTTGCTATCAAAGGTCCACAACAGTGAGACAGCATGAGGCCTCTGTCAGGGGCTTACCCTGCCAAACCCACCCAATGGGTTATCTGTGGCCCCCAAGGGGGGTTGGGAGGAGGTTAACCCAGTAGCCTCCCAGTGAAAAGGTCTGGGTAATGAAGGAGTTTCTTTTGAGCAAGAATCTGGGAGTCTGGTTAGTTTGATAGCTCCTATCCAGGACCTCTCTCCCTAGCTGTCTACCCATTTAAGAATAACCATCTCCTATCTCCCCTCACTTAACTCATATGTAGACCAGGCTAGCCTTGAACTCATAGAGATCTGCCTGTTTCTGCCTCCCTAGCACTGGTATTAAAGGCATATGCCACCATGCCTGACAATTTTTTTTTTTAGATTTCTTCATTTTATTCTATGTGTATGAGTGTTTTATCTGAATGTATGTGTGTAATCACATGTATGGCTGGTACTTTCTGAGGTCAGAAAAGGACATTGGATCCCCTAGAACAGGAGTTAGGAATGGCTGGAAACTATGACCTACATGCTGGGAACTGAACCCTGATCATTGACAAGAACAGTGAATGCTTTTGACCACTGAGCTATAGAATCAGTCTTCAGAAAAAAAAAAAAAAAAGGGCAAAACTGTCTGACATGCAAATTTGGTACAAGACAGTGGTGTTTTTGTTGTCGTTTATTTTGGTTTGGTTTGTGTGGTTTGTGTGTTCATTGTTTGCTTTGTTTCCTTTTGTTTTGCTTCTTCCAGCTTTTTGTTTGTCTGTTTTGAGATAGGGTCTCTCTTTGAAGCCCTGGCTGTCCTGGAACTCTACAAAGCCTAAACTGGTCTTTAACTCGCAGAGATCTATGTGCCTCTGCCTCCCAACTGCTGCGATTACAGATGTGTGCCACCACACCCAGCAGGATAGTGGTTTTAAAGTCTCTGGTGGAGACAGAGAAGGAGAGGGGAAGGGGGAGGGAGAGAAGGAGAGGAAGGGAAGAGGAGGGAGGGGAGAGGGAGAGAGAGAGGTCCTTCCCTGCCCTCTATCTCATAGGCTGAGACTTCAGAGATTTCACACCAACATAGGCCCCTTCCCAAACACACGTATCATATTGGTTCTCTAACAAGTAGTTAGAGGCTGGAGACTCTTCCCTGTTCTGGTCTTGGGCTCAATCACATAGCCAACTTTCTAACTCTTAGAGCTCTGAGAAAAGTCTGTGGAACCTCTTCCTAGGGGGAGCCTCACGCTTATCTCTAACACTGCTAGCTGTAAGCTCCCTGCAACTGGACCTCAAGGATTTCTTTTATCTTTTGAGACAATGTCTCACTATGTAGCATTGGCTGGACTGGCATTCTCTCTGTAGGCCTTCAACACAGAGTTCTGCCTGCCTCAGCCTCCAGAGTTCTGGGATTACAGGCGTATACCACTGTACCCAGTTAATGGTTTCTATTTTAGATAATGTTAATCCTGAGAGTCTTGAGAGAATCCACAATTCAGTTCCACAAATTTTGAGCCAAATTTGAAACAAGCATTAATTAAATACTGGCCAGGAAGACTGATTCTAGCCAGGGCCACCGCTGGGTTTCCAGGGAATGGCTACACGTCATGTTTCCCAGAAACTTAAAAAGTCAAAACCATAGGGCCACCATATTTCCCATCAGGTCTAATCAGAGAAGCATATATCCTGACATACTTCCTGACTACATACCTCAAGGGCAAACATACATCTTGACGTATTTCCTACCCAGGTACCTACCACCTACAAGTGATCAAGCAAGTCAGTGTAGTTGAGTCAAACGAACAGGTGACCTGTTATCGCCCATCAACCGTAGCCTCCAGCACTTCAGGGAATGTCTGTCCTTTTGTTTCATGGATCTCTTAGGTAGAGTAACTCAAAATTAAAACGTAGCTTTGACTCTGATTATTGGCCACGATGAACTCTTATGTCTCTGGAAATGTAAGCCAAAATAAACTGTTTCATGAGTTGCTTTGGTGATGGTATTTTATCACAGCAACAGAAAAGTAATATAAGACTCCTAGAGTTTAGAAGCCAGGTGTGGTGGTTTGGATAAGAATGCCCCCCACACACACACACCTGAGGCTCACAGAGTTGAATGCTTGGTCACCAGAGAGTGGCACTAATTGAAAGGATTAGGAAGTGTGAAGGATTATTGGAGGAAGTGTGTCACTGGAAATGGGTTGGTGGGTTTCAAAAGACCAAGCCAGTCCCCATATCACTTTCTGTGCCTGTGGATCCATGTAGAAGTCTCTGCTCCTTCTCCAACACCACGTCTGCCTGCATGCTGCCATACTTCCCTCCATGATGAAAATAGATTAAACCTCTGAAACTGTGACTCTGCCCCAACGAACTGTTTTCTAAGAGTTGCTGAGACTCTTCACAGCACATAGTGTCTCCTCACAGCAGTAGAACACTGACACAGCAGGGATGCCGCTCAACATCCTACAGAAGAAGGCTTCTCCGGCCTGCAGGGCCAGGAGTGCCACTATAAAGCAAAGCCTGTTCTAAAAGTCTCATGAATGTCATAGGACTTTAATTTTCACTGGGTCTATTTGCCACTCCCCACAGCATGTGACTTTCCAAGGTCTTAAGTTTTCTTTTTTAGGTTTTTCCGAGACAGGGTTTCTCTGTGTAGCCCTGGCTGTCCTGGAACTCACTCTGTAGATCAGGCTGGCCTCGAACTCAGAAATCTGCCTGCCTCTGCCTCCCAAGTGCTGGGATTAAAGGCGTGTGCCACCACCACCAGGCGACAAGATTTTTTTAATGTGCTCAAAACTATGCTTGAAACCGTACTAAGTACAAATGTAATTCATTTTCAAGGATAAGCTTTATTTAGCCTCCTGTATATGTCTCAAGGTTAAACCCAAAGCAAGTAACTAAAAACAGGTAAAATTTATTTTTAATCTGGTATACTTATTAAATGTTGGTCCTCAAAGTCCTAAGAGATCTGCTGAATATGGCATTAAAAGTATTAAATGAGCCGGGCGGTGGTGGTGCACGCCTTTAATGCCAGCACTTGGGAGGCAGAGGCAGGCAGATTTCTGAGTTCGAGGCCAGTACAGAGTGAGTTCCAGGACAGCTAGGGCTACACAGAGAAACCCTGTCTCGAAAAACCAAAATAAATAAATAAATAAATAAATAAATAAGAAAAATAAAAAAGAAAAAGAAAGAAAGAAAAGTATTAAATGAAAAATGCTTTCTAGGATAGGCAGAACTTCGAAATCCTAGCAGCAGCTCTGGTGTATAGAGACTGTCTTGTGTGTTATATAGATGTAACAGTTGTCAATTGAAAAACCTATGGCATATAGGGAAGGGTAAAATAGAAGGTGGAACAGCCAGGAGGCAGAAAGAATTCTGGGATAGAGCCAGGGGCAGGACACTCCCATGGGAAGATGTGAAGAGACAGATAGTTTCCTGAGATGGAAACCGAGACAGGGTTTCTCTGTATAGCCCTGGCTGTCCTGGAACTCACTCTGTAGACCAGGCTGGCCTCGAACTCAGAAATCCACCTGCCTCTGCCTCCCAAGTGCTGGGATTACAGCCCCATAGCAGAATGTTGATTAGAATGAATCAGATAACTTATGATCTAGTTAGAGAAGAGTCTAGCTATATGGCCAAGGTATTTGTAAATATATTTTGATCTGAGTCTTATTTCTGGGAGCATGGGGCTTGGACAAAGAACCACTACACTGAGGTCTCCAAAGAAGACAGGACAAAAACAATCCACCTGGATTGTAGTAACAGTAACCACTGGGCAAATAACAGCCCGATGTCTCACCTGCTACCTGGTCTGTGTCCAAACTGTAGACAAGCACGACACTGGAAAATTGACTGCCCCTTTTTGCCTCGCCAAGATAGGGCAGTCTGTCAAGTTCCTCATCTGTAGGACAGTCTCCCTGGTCTTCCAATCTGGCAGCTGAAGGCTAATGCTGCTCTGTGTGCCAATGAAAGACTTAATGATCTCCTGTATGACTTCTTTTTCTTTTTTTTTTTTTTTTCCGAGACAGGGTTTCTCTGTGTAGTCCTGGCTGTCCTGGAACTCACTCTGTAGACCAGGCTGGCCACAAACTCAGAAATCCGCCTGTCTCTGCCTCCCAAGTGCTGGGATTAAAGGCGTGTGCCACCACCACCTGGCTCCTGTATGACTTCTAAAGACCAATGACCTCTGCCCCCCAAACCACCAGGAACAATTCTAGTTTAAGGGCCCAAGTAAGTCTTTGTCACCTTAATTGATACAGAGGCCATTTGGATTACACTTCTTGATGACTAACTGTGGCTTTATTAATTCAGCAGCAAGTACCCAGTTCCACCTTAGCTGCCTGGTCAGTCCGTTTCATGTGTAAAACTCAGGCTGGTTTTTTCTACAGCTACTAGGTCTTCTGATGAAAAAGTCTCAGATACAGTTTACTTTGCTGACAGACTTCATATTAAAGAGATAAACTCAAAAAACAGGTTTCCATGTAACTTTTACTATTTATTTATTTATTTATTTATTTATTTAAAAAAACTTTCTTTTAAAATGACTGCTAATTGGGTTAAAAATTGAATTTTATAAAAGTTAGGAGGATCTAGGAAAATAATTTAGGATGCATGATATAAAGGTCTAAAAATATAAAACCTTAAGTAAATTATGAGGGTCTAAGAAAGTAATTTAAGGGGTGTGTGTGTGTGTGTGTGTGTGTGTAAAGTTATAAAAGTCTAAGGATAAAAAGCTTAAGTAGGGGGCTGGTGAGATGGCTCAGTGGTTAAGAGCACTGACTGTACTTCCAGAGGTCACGAGTTCAAATCCCAGCAACCACATGGTGGCTAATAACCATCTGCAATGATATCTGATGCCCTCTTGTGGGGTGTCTGAAGACAGCTACAGTGTACTTACATATAATAAATAAATAAAAATTTAAAAAAAAAATCTTTAAAAAAAAAAAAAAGCTTAAGTAAACTGTGAGAGTCTCAGAATGTGATTTAAGGTATATAAGTGCAAATTATAAAGATCTGAGAAAATGCTTTAAGGTATATAAAAAAAAACTTTCAGATTACCTCTAGCTTTGCTATTGATTTCAAAAGTTATGAGTTTTAACATTAGCCAGGCAGTGGTGGCGCACGCCTTTGATCCCAGCACTTGGGAGGCAGAGGCAGGTGGATTTCTGAGTTCGAGGCTACCCTGGTCTACAGAGTGAGTTCCAGGACAGCCAGGGCTACACAGAGAAACCCTGTCTCAAAAAAACAAACAAAAACAAACAAACAAACAAACAAAAACAAAAAAGTTTTAACATTAATCAGTGGAGTTCTGATAAGCTATTAATCTAGCCTGGGTAAAGTATTGATTACTATTATCAAGGTCAAGGCTCAAATTTTTAAATTTCCTTTGGTTGTTTTTAAATACAGACTTTAGCATTCATCTCATTACTTCACAAGAAAATCAATAGAGTTAACTAACCTAGACCCTTGGGAGCTCTCAGAGACTGAATCACCAACCAAAGAGCATACACAGGTTGGACACCACCTCTACCCCACCCCTGGCACATATGTAGCAGATGTGAAGCTCAGTCTCCATTTTTCTGCCCCAAAAACTTGAGTTGAGGCCATCAAAGCTGTCACCTGTCTGTGGAATCCATTCCCCAAAAGGGCTGCCTTGTCTGGCCTCACTGGGAGAGGATACGTCTAACTCTGCAGAAACTTGATGTTAGAGGGTTGGGGGGGGTACTATGAGAGGGTGGGAACCCACCTTTTCAGAGGAGAAGGGGAGGGGATGTGAGAGAGACTCTGTGAGGGGGAGATGGGGGCAGCAATTGGGATATAAAAAATAATAATAAATACAAAAATTTTAAAAACAA
The DNA here is from genome assembly GCF_004785775.1 of Grammomys surdaster. Classification (NCBI taxonomy): domain Eukaryota; kingdom Metazoa; phylum Chordata; class Mammalia; order Rodentia; family Muridae; genus Grammomys; species Grammomys surdaster. Next base: position 9,227,702 of record NW_021604613.1, read on the forward strand.
ACAAAAAGAATGCTTCTCATTGAGGCTTCCTCCAACAGCTGATGGGAACAGATGCAAAGACTCACAGCCAGACATCAGGCCGAGCTCAGGGAGTCCCAAGGAAAAGACTCACAGCCAGACATCAGGCAGAGCTCAGGGAGTCCCAAGGAAAAGACTCACAGCCAGACATCAGGCAGAGCTCAGGGAGTCCCCAAGGAAGAGGGGAAGAAAGGATTGTAGGAGTCAGAGGAGTCAGCCCACAGAATCCAGTAAGTAGGGTCCATATGGGGTTTACAGAGACTGAAGAGGTAGTCATGGAACTTCCATGGGTCTGTGCTAGGTCCTCTGCATACACACTCTGATTGTTTAGCTTGGGGTTCTTGTGGGACTCCCAATAGTAAAAGGGGGGGGGGTCTCTGACACTTTCGCTTGCTCTCAGGATCCTTTTCCTCCTACTGGGTTGCCTTGTCCAGCCTTGATATGAGGGTTTATGCCTTGTCTTGTATCTTCTTTAAAAAAAAAAGACTTATTTCTTATTTATTTGAGTACACTGCAGCTGTCTTCAGACACACTAGAAGAGGGCATGGGGCCCATTACAGATGGTTGTGAGCCACCATGTGGTTGCTGGGAACTGAACTCAGGACCTCTGGAAGAGCAGTCAATGCTCCTAACTGCTAAGCTATCTCTCCAGCACCTTTTCAGAGGAGAAGGGGAGGGGGTGTGAGAGAGACTCTGTGAGGGGGAGATGGGGGCAGCAATTGGATGTAAAAATCAATAGTAAATATAAACATTTTAAAAGCTTGTATCTTCTTATGCTGCGTTCAGTCGATATCCCTGGAAGGCCTGCTCTTTTCTAAAGGGAAACAGAGGAGAATCTGGGGGAGAGAGGAGATGGGGTGGGTACTGAGAGAAGCGGAGAGATGGGAGGCTGCAGTTGGGGTGTATTGTATGAAAGAAGAATAAGTAAAAAGAAAAGAATGCTTCTCATTTTGCTGAAAACATATCTGTCCAAACTGTATACATCCAACCCTCTAGACAGAGGCAAGAGGGAAGAGTGTCACAAGCAAGAACATAGATACACTTAGTATAACAAAATTTGTATTTTATTATGCTGAGATACAGCCCCTAGGTCTATTTTTCCAAGGCTGTTCACCTGTGTTATTTATTTTAGCTGAAAGTCAGATTAAGCTTTTAATAGAAGTCTTTGACGTAAGGGTTAGGATCCTGAGGGAGACTCTCCAGGCACAGGGCAGCTCAAGATGGAGTCTCTCCAGACATGCAGAGCAGAGCATTGCTCTTGGTCTCTGCGTTTATACTGTCCAGTGGGTGTCATGGGGTTCTAGAAGTATGCCTTGTTATCTTGAGTGAGTACTGTCACTGAGTTCTGCTTATCAGGTGCAGCCTTGGGGGCAGTGGGGATCCTGACCAGGCAATTTTTACATTTTTTTTTTTTTTGGTTTTTCGAGACAGAGTTTCTCTGTGTAGCCCTGGCTGTCCTGGAACTCACTCTGGAGACCAGGCTGACCTCAAACTCAGAAATCCTCCTGCCTCTGCCTCCCAAGTGCTGGGATTAAAGGCGTGTGCCATCACTGCCTGGCTAGGGTCCCCAAACTTTTACTTTGGCTCAATGTTTGGAGTCAACTCCAGCTTCTTCCAGACACCTGTCATTTTTTTTAAATTTATTTATTTTTTATTTTTATGAGTACACTGTAGCTGTCTTCAGACACACCAGAAGAGGGCATCAGATCCCATGGTCGTGAGCCACCATGTGGTTGCTGGGAATTGAACTCAGGACCTCTGGAAGAGCAGACAGTGCTCTTAACTGCTGAGCCATCTTTCCAGCTCTTCTAGACACCTGTTAACTGCTTTTTCTATAGTGAAGATTTCAGTGCAGATTACAAACAATGAAATGTTAATATATAACTTTTGTCTTGTTTTATAAAATTTCCATGTAAGCTTCAGGGGGTTGTGACTTGATCCACCTGTTACAAGTCAAATGAACTCCAAGTAAGCACTCCTATCATGTACATCAACAGCCTAAGCTCCCTTACCCTTTTCTTATTGCTGAGGGTCAGCTCTCCTCTCTCTCTGATGGTAAGACTTCTTCCACTGTCCCAACTACCAGAAGGCAGAAGTTTCAGATGTACACCTAAGATAAAGATTTTCCCCTAATTTCCTTAACTTTACGTTCTGTCAGTCTATACCTGTCCTAGCAGATTTTCAATCAACTATTCCAAGCCTCAGGTGGTCCTTTGAAACTGAGAAGCCCTGGACCCACTGAAAGCCTACTGTTATTGTTTGAATATGCTTGGCCCATAGGAAATAGCACTATTAGGAAGTGTGGCCTTATTGGAGGAGGTGCGGACTTATTAAAGGAAGTGTGTCATAGTGGAGACAGGGCTTTGTGGACTCATATATATGCTCAAGTCTGACCAGTGAGATCCACATCATCCTCCTGACAGCCTGCAGAAGATAGTTTCCTTCAGGCTATCATCAGATCAAGATATAGAACTCTTGCTCCTTCTCCAGCCATGTCTGCCTGTAGGCCACCAAGCTTCCTGCCATGATGATAATGGACTGAATCTCTGAAACTGTAAGCCAGCCCCAATTAAATGTTTTCTTTTATAAGAGTTGCTTCGGTCGTGGTTTCTCTTCACGGCACTAAATCCCAAATCAAGACACCTATGTAAACCAGATGCTTCTGATGAAATTTTCTACCAGCTTGAGCCCCAGCTTCAGAGCAGCATTCCAGACTGCTCCAAAGATACCTGCACTGCCCTAACCCCAGGTGGTACAAAGAACCTGGATGGGCAGCAAACCTGATATACCTGCCCTGCCTCAGCTTTTGACAGGCATTCCAGCCTTCCTCAGCCCCTAACAGCAGTGCCCTGATTTCAGCTGAGAAACAGTTCAGAAACAAAAGTTTAGAATGTTAGGTCCAAATGGTCGTGGTGTCTCTTCATAGCAATAAACCTTAACTAAGACATATAACAGCAGCAAGTAACAATGAATAATCTGAAGTAAACTCACTCCTGTTACACCTGGGAGGGAAAAAAATTCCAAGAACAATCCTTGTTTTGAAGAAACTGAGGTCACAAGACTCCTGTTTTCTTGGAGTGTTCTCACAAGCACTTAGAATTCTTTTTGAAGAACTCCATTCCTGAATGGTGTCCTGACAAAACGTTATAGATACCATGGGCCCTAAAATGAAATCTCCCAATTCATTCCCATAGAGCCAGTGTGGAATGTAAGGGAGTAAAATTCTCTCCTGTTACTTCCAGATGTTACCATACACCCTTGTATCATAGACTAGCTACTTACACATGTGTACATGCATGCACACACACACATAAATGTCAACACTGTTAAGATACCAATATTTAGTCCTACAGAAATGTGAATCAATGATTTAATTCAGATGACCTAGAACCAGAAGGGACTCTGATGTCTAAAGAAACTCCATTTTATACTAGGCATCCATCTTGGTACCCACTGACTTTTGTCTCTGACTCCAGTCCCTGGAAGATGACTCAGTGACTTCCACCCAGAAATGTGCAACCATGGGTTGAAGAAATTATTTAAATCCCAGCCCAGGGTTTCTATCCCACATTTTGTTATTGTGGTCCCAGATAAAAGACACACTCACAGCCTTTATATTTATAATAAGCCCTAAACAGCACAATAGCTGGGCAGCTGCCTACCCTCCATGCTGTTAGAATGTACTTTCCTATTGATAACCCCTAGTTATTACTTACTGTATACTGTATTCCACCTGAACTGCTCTTAACTCCAATTGGGCACACTCAGAGCCACACTCTCCTGACCCATAACCCATGGCAGCTTCTCCTTCCTCCTCTCCTGCACCTTCTTCTTCTCCTCCTTCTCCCCATCCCAAGCTCAGAAAACCTAAACCCCACCTATGTCTCTTCTGCCCAGCTATTAACTGTCAGCATCTTTATTTACCAATTAGAAATAACTTAGGGACACGCACTCAGCATCTTATGTGTAGACTCTCTCATCTCTGGCAGCCTTGGGGGGGGTAAATATTAGAATACAAGCAGCATTAGGCTAACCCACTATACCATGACCATCTACTTGTTATGATGTGGGTTTTAGCCTCTGCAACCTGCTTATGAGGACAGTCAAGGACTATTTTGAAGTTGCTTTGACTACTTAATCTTGGCAAAATAGACAGCTCCTGGCTTACTGGTGCAGATACTCAAGGTCTTCTTGTAGTTTTTGCCTTTAAAAAACCCTTCCCTAGCCCCACCCCCCTTGCATGGAATCTCTAATTTGAGTCAGAGAATGTTGTCCTGCTAGCAGCTAGTCAAGAAATCTTTTCATTATATTGGATTGAGTCTACGATCTTTTTCTAGGGGTCGCAAACTACATAAGACCTCCAAGGTCCACAAACCTGAAGTTGGTGTGGATATGATGGATAACACATCCCTGTGATCTTAGGTTTTAAAGGCAAAAAGGCATTATTTTCTGCCACATTTCATAAAATAGGCTAATGCCTGATATTTTCTGTCTTGGTTAGACTTGGCTAAGCAGCATCTTGGTAATCTTCCCTATAACCAGACTTTTTTTTTTATTAAAGACCATCATTTATTGTTTATAAAAATTGCCCCAATATACAGAAAAAAAAATTCCTAATTACGGTAACTAAAACTTCCCACCCGCCTTGTGTCCTCAATATCCAATTTAGATTGGTTTAATCTTGAAGTGTAATCCAATAAGACTAAAGACTAAACACTTCAGGTCCTGGACAAGATAATAAAACACTCGTAAGCCTTCTGGATCCTTGGACTGGTTGACATCAATAAGGGAACCAATTTTTAATGTTGTAAAAGAAATGTGTTCATCTCCAATGACAATTTCAAGCTCCTGCCGGCCTACTCGATCAGGAGGGGGCCACAGAGCATCGTCTTCCTTGGTGATTTCACTGTCATCAATAATTCTTTTTAATTCTTCCATCACACTTTTATGTACATAAGCCTCTTTCCTGATCATGACATCATTTTTGTAATTGCTGTTGTTGGCATATCACAGTTTACCTTTGTGACCCACGTAGTAACATAAGTAAAAGTCACTCTCCATGCCTCACAGGGGACAAGCACAACGGAACTTTAGGAACAGATGACACGGTCTACAGGCTGCCTCTTAAACTCTTTTTTTGGTTTTTCAAGACAGAGTTTCTCTGTGTAGTCTGGCTGTCCTGGAACTCACTCTGGTAGACCAGGCTGGCCTCTGAAATCCGCCTACCTCTGCCTCCCAAGTGCTGGGATCAAAGGCGTGCGCCACCACTGCCCGGCCCATACTTCTTATTCTAAGCCAAAGAAATGATGTGGGAGTTTGGCCATTCTTTGAATATATTTATTCTGATTATACATTTGAAGTTTTGGGGAAAAATAGTTACACTATAAACTACATCTAGGCCAGGATTTCATTTAAGAGCTGGCTTCTGGAAGAACAGTCAGTGCTCTTAACCACTGAGCCATTTTTCCAGCCCTGTGTACCCTCATTCCTAAGAGATATTGTGACACCTGAGACATTACTATCAGTTGAGACCCTGTGTTCAACAGTCTTCAAAGTATTTAGTATTCACCTTTCACCAATCTGCAGTTACTAAAGCAAAAGACAGGTCTCTTTGGAGAAATACTACAGGAATTATCACTAGTTCTTATTGTAATGTAATGTGGTCCTTCCTCCTGTGGTCTCAGCTTTCCTTTAAGTCACATTGTCTAAAAACAAATGGCTCTAGCTTTGAAAAGTAGCTGGGAAGTAGCTTAGCCAAAAGATCACTATTAAAAACAAAAACAAAACTGGTATAGAGAGAATATCTTGTATATTTTGTGTATGCATTACCTGTCAGTTAAAAAACAAAACAACCTATGACCTATAGGATAGAGTAGAATAGAAGGTGGAACATCTGGGAGACATAAAGAATGTTGGGAAAGAGCCAGGCATGAGAGATTCACCCAGGAAGATGTGATGAGACAGACACACGGTATCTGAGCATAGGTAGCCAGCCACGTAGCAGAATGTGGATTAAAGTAAATTGGATAATTTAAGTCATTATCTAGTCAGAGAAGAGCCTAGCTATATGGCCAAGATATTTGTAAATATATTTTGAACCTGAGTCTTATCTCTAGGAGTGTGAGACTGGGAGGTAGAGCCAGACTGAACAACTACAACTTGTACAGGTGCCATTCTAATCACCTCCATTTTGTTAATTGAATAGATTGAGCAGTACTTTTGTAGGTTTCCATTCAGTCATGCTGCGTGAAATGTGTATGAATCTGTGGAATTCCACCTGGCTTGGCACTGTTGCCTACCTAGGGCAACAAAGGGATAGCAAAAAGACACACTGAAGAAATGACAGATACACATAGAGAAAAGCTGGATGACTCTGTTTCCTCTGACAGAATCACCAACTATGTAGCAATAAACTTCTGTAAGGGTCCGAAATTTGCTGAAGGAAGCCCCCGGTCTCAGATAGTATGCAAAAATAAAGAGTGTTTATTCTATAACTAGCATGCAATGGTCACCCTCATTTCTGAAGGCAATGTAGATGAAGACGTTAGAATAACTTTTATAACAGAACTGCTTAATTGCTTCTGAGACAAAAACAGACTTCCGAAACCTAGCGCACATCCAAAGAGGTTACAAAAACCATTAACTGAAGGTCATAAAGAAGATATACACCACAGGACCACAGGTACAAAAAACAGGAGATAAGATACTAACTGGGTTTATCTATACAAAACTTCAAGGACAGCTTAGTAATGGTCTTTAACTTTCCATGAACCTGTAAGCTAGTAACAAGTGATGAATGTTTAGCCAGATAATTGCTCCTAGTGGATGCGTGTAGACGTTCTCTGTTATAAACCTCCTATTCAATTTATGACCTGAATTTATGTCAAACTGATACTGAGCTTTTTGCCATGTGAGCGCTCTCTGAAAGTCTTACAAGTGCTGAGAACAAAGGGCAGAAACAGGCCTCCCTCTCCTTCTCTTCTTGAGAAGTACAATTCCCTGCCAAGGCTCTACCTAGCTTCCCACTGTTTAATTGTGAGGTACTAAACTGGAGACTGCAGCTTCTTGCCTCAGAGCAGCCCAGACAGGCTGATCAGCTTCTGAAGCAAAGTTCCTTGTACTTAGGATGAATAGCAAATGGTTTATGGCCTAGTTTCTGAATAGAGACAAAATAGAATAAAAAAAGACTCTTTCCTTTAGCACACTTATTATGTATATCACAGGCAAGTAGTTAGCTGATCTAGGAGGTAGCTCTTCTATCATTCTGATATAATCAACTTATAAGGAAGGAAAGATTAAGCTGGGCGGTGGTGGCGCACGCCTTTTTTTTTTTTTTTAAGATATATTTATTTTTATCTGAGTACACTGTGGCTGTCTTCAGACCAGAAGAGGGCCTCAGGTCTCATTACAGATGGTTGTGAACCACCATGTAGGTGCTGGGAGTGCTGGGAATTGAACTTGGGTCCTCTGGAAGAGCAATCAGTGCTCTTAACCACTGAGCCATCTCTCCAGCCCCGGCGCACGCCTTTAATCCCAGCACTTGGGAGGCAGAGGCAGGCGGATTTCAGAGTTCGAGGCCAGCCTGGTCTACTGAGTGAGTTCCAGGACAGCCAGGGCTATACAGAGAAACCCTGTCTCGAAAAAACCAAAAAAAAAAAAAAAAAAAAGGAAGGAAAGATTATTTGAGTGCATGATTAGTTTGGGTCCTGTGGTGATGAAGGAATTTCAGGTCTCAGTTTAAACTCAAAATAGAAAGAATCTCAGGTTAAACTCAAAAGTTATCTGCCCCAGGGACACATCCCAGGAAGAGCACATTCCAAAGACTTACACGCACATTCCAGGGGAAGGGCCCAAGATAAGAGATAATCGGGAAGCTGGGCCCTTAACACAATAAACCTGGGCAAACAGAAGCCACTTAGCTAACATTCATTGTTATAAAGAGAATGTGCAAATCTGAGTTAACCTAGAAACCGGGCCTGGGAATGGCTGCTGAGGTCAGCCTTTGTGGTTATTGTTTAAGAGGTGATTATAAAACTGCCCTCGTGAACGCTGTAGAAATGGTATAAAAATTGCTCTTAGCTTTGGCTCAGGCTTCTCTTGCCTGCGTGCTAGGGAACCCCAGTGCACTGGTTATCAATAAACCTCTTGTTGTTGCATCAAATCCCTGTCCGTGAGTGCTCTTAGAGTCCAACAGTGAGAGCATGTGACAGAGCAGTCATTTACTTCCTGTTGGCTGAGAAACAAAAAGGATGAAGGGGCTAGGGTCCCAGCGTTCTCAGGGACACATTCTCGATGACCTAGCTTCTTCCTATGGGGTCCCACTTCTTTAAGGTTTTACCATCTTCCAGTAACACCACTCAATGTACAGTGATCGAGTGCTTGCCAAGCAAACATGAACTGGGTTTCCAGCACTGCATATTGTGAGGCTTTTGGGGTCCCACTTGCAGTTTATATATTTATTTTTTATTTATTTATTTTTATTTATTTATTTTTTTTGGTTTGTTTTTTCGAGACAGGGTTTCTCTGTGTAGCCCTGGCTGTCCTGGAACTCACTCTGTAGACCAGGCTAGCCTTGAACTATCGAACTCAGAAATCCGCCTGCCTCTGCCTCCCAAGATTAAAGGTGTGCGCCACCACCGCCCGGCCCACTTGTGGTTTAATAATAAAGACACAGAGACATCTTTTTTTTTTTTTTGGTTCCACGAGGGGAGGTTTATTAAGAGAGTGGGAGAGCGGGAGGAGAGAGAGAGGAGTAGAGAGGGTAGAGGCCAGCCATGACCACGTGGAGAGAGGGAGAAGGGAAGGGAGGAAGAGCGAGGAGAAGCTAGAGGCAAGAGAGTAAGAGAGTAAGAGGAGAGACATCTTTATAGTCTAAGGCTGTTGGCCTTTTTGCTGGAGCATTCTCTCAGCTAGCTTCTAACTTACTCTGGCTTCTCTGTCACCGTGTCTCTCTCCATATGACTCTCATTGCTCTACCTCCCTGCCTGTCCTTGTCCATGCTTCTGTCCCTCTGCCTGTCTTTCTGTCTGCTCATTTTGACCTGTCATTCTGCCCCAGCCTCAGCCGTCAGCTCTTTATTCTACAAAAAGCCAGATTCATTTCTCATACAAAAAAAATGATTAGCATAGGGGAAGAGGTTCCACAGTTTATTCATTCTAAGCCAATCAGAGCTGAACCAAACCCAGTCCATATTTTAGTCAGACTTAGGGCAACATGACCTTCTGTGACCTCCCCCACAGCAGCTTGTTTTTTTTTTTTTTTGGTTTTTGGTTTTTCGAGACAAGGTTTCTCTGTGTAGTCCTGGCTGTCCTGGAACTCACTCAGTAGATCAGGCTGGACTCGAACTCAGAAATCCGCCTGCCTCTGCCTCTAATCTCCAAACTGGGATTAAAGGCGTGCGCCACAACCGCCCTGCCCGCAGCTTGTTTTTTTTAACAAGATAATCTTAGAGAATCCTCTTCTGGGCAGGTGAAGAAGTGGAAGCAGGTAATGGGCCATAGAAATGACAATACCAACGATCGGCTAGCACTTGACACTGCTAGCTAATCAATTCAAAAATCAAAACACATGACACACCTCCATAGCCATTTGATATAATATGAGTGGGTGTAGATCATCCCAAGAACTGCAAAATGAATGAATGGATGAATGAATAAATGAATGAATGAATGAATGAATGAATTCACCGTCAGTAGCCCATGGGCTGGGGCCAAGCTTACAGGACACGGGTCTTTGGGAGACATTAAGATGAAGACTATGTACTCTTCTCTTGGAGTCACTCGCACTCTCTGGAGTTTACTTACTATCCTCATCTGAGTCTCTTTTCTCTTCTTGGGCATAAGACAACAAACTTAGACAATACTTGCTTCAGGACACTATTGATTATCTGGGGTCCTAGTACTACAGTGTAAGCTTTTCCAGAAAGGCTCCACTGGAAGGAGAGTAGCTATGGTCTAGTGAGCTGGGAAATAAGGCAGCCACTCAAAAACTTTGGTTATTTTAAATATCACATTAAAGTAGTTGTTCCTAGTTGCTGAGCTTTTTGGGATTCCACTGAATTTTGTGCTCCAGGCAAAATTTTCACCTCTGTTGTAAACTACAAGGCAGTGGGCAAGGGTAAGAGGTGGCTGGCTGGCTAGGCTCCTGTCGCTTCCACCCCTGTTGCTGGTGGTGGCACTGCCACAGTAGTGGGTGAGACCTGGGATCTCGGCTACCTGCCCTGAGCAGACCACCCAAACCTACCTGCTTCTCATCTAAAAGCTGTAACACTTCCTGCATTTCCAACTGGACCCAAGCCCTGTGGAACCTAATCTTCCAGGTTCTACTTTGCCCTTTGGGCTGACAGAAGATGACAAAGAAACTCTATATGAAGCCTGCTTCCTGCTCAGTTCCTTGATGCCTCTCACCCAAAGCAGAGACAGCTACCCTCTTGAGTCTTTCTCAATTAATCTTTTCTGTGAGGTTTGTTGTTCTTGGGGCCCAACTTCCAGGATACTTTTCCCTTCAGAGCTGCAACACTATTAGGGAAATCTTTTCATTCAGATCTGTAACACTTATGAAGTAGTAATTTATGGTTTTTTTTAGAAAGTCAGTTGTGTCAGATGGATTTTTGCTGAGCAGGCATGTGAAAGAGTGTTTTCTTGAAACAGAAACAGGTGAGTGGATGTTTCATTAAGGCAGAAACATGAAGGAATGTTTTTGCTGAAGCAGGTAAAGCAAGCATGTAAAAGGACACATGATGAAAGATTTTTTTTTTTTGCTAACAACATGCATGTATTGGTTCATGTTGTAGTAATTATTTAATTCAGCCACCGGTCTGTCAGGGGCAGCCCTGCTTATACACCGAAGGCCTAAAATCAGCCATATACCTAAAATCAGCAATAGGGCTGACATACATGCCTGCTAACACAAAGCCTTGGGTCTCTGTGGGAAAACACTGAAACAGATGCCTAGAAGCTATTATAAACAAGCAGCTTTGGTGGAAAATTGACAGGCTGAATACATAGACCTTTTAGATAGGTAGCCTTGGTGGATAGTACCAACTTAGATAAGGACAAGTGAATCATGGCAGAGTCATAGTGATCTGTCCCCTGAACCTTCACCCAGCTGACACTCTGTTCTGGAAGATATCTGTACTTCCCCTGAACACCTACGCTCCAGTGTCATTCCTTTCCCCACATCCTGCCTTTTTTGTGTATATAACCTGTGTGTGAAAAAGTAAAAATTGCCATCTGATCAGACTATAGACATTTCTTTGCGTCTTTGCTTGTCCCCCACCCCTCTCTTTCAGGTGACCTTCCCAGACCCCTGTTTAATGCCCTGCTGGACAGGATACCGGTCAAGCAGACTATCTGAGCTGTGGCAGCTCTGCCTAGCTCAACCACCATGTTCCATGGCCAGAGGCCACGCGCGTGCAGCAGCTAGAACCGGCCAGCCAGAAACACCAGCCCTGCCACCCACGAGACGCCAGCATGGGAGATGGCTCTGCCAATCTTCCACGCTGTCTCCACAAGGCTGGGCATTGCCCAGACCATCCCGCCATCCACACGGGCCCAGTAGAAAGATGAGACTCTAATGCTTAAAGATTAATCAAGGCTTATATATTTGGTAAAGATCAGTAACAAGATACCCTTACAATCAGAAGTGTAACCCAATACCCAACCTAGATATACCAACTACCTTTGACTGCTACAGACATGTGAACATCTGCCTTCATCTCCTTCCTCTTCCTCCTCCTCCTCCTCCTCTCTCTCTCTCTTTTTCTCTCTCTTCTCCAAGCTCCTCCTCTTCCTTTTCCTCCTCCTCCTTATTCCTCCTCTTCCTCTTCCTCCCCTAACTCCTCCTACCTTAGCTCCTCCTACAGGTTCATCTTACATTGCATTGTTGAGCTCTGTCATGACTCCATAGAGAAAAACACACCACAAAAAACTTCTGGTGGTGTTCTGACAGCTTTTTACTGCTTCCTCAGACTTGGGCCAATTGGCAGAGTGGTGTCAGCTGATACAGATTTATATGTGGAGTTTTGTTAAGACAGACTCTCGTGATAAGGCAAGACCCATGTTTAGAGGGAGTATAAATAGGACTCAACGGTCAGTGACAGTGGGTGTGCATAGCTAGCTTTGCAATGCTTCCTGGTCTCACTTCTTCATCTTCCCTAGTCTTCACTGAGAGAGGCATAGCACAGAGCTTCTGGCGTACCTGGTCATTCTTGTTGACTCCTGCTAATTCAACTGAGGTCTGGCTGTTTCTGCTAGGTCATGCCACCACTGTTGCAGATTCATGGTTACTATCCTGAAACTACTGCACTGGACCGCTGGTATATCTGTGAAGTGTTTGCGAGTGGATCAAGCTGTTTCTGCTGATTTCTGTGAGCTAAATTGTTGATTTCTTGACAACACAGATTGAATTTGCTCTAAAGAAGAAATTTTAAACAGGTCTACTTCCCTCATATCCTAATAACCTTTCTTTTTCACTACCTCTGGTGGGCTAAAAGAGAGGTTAAAGCATGTAAGAACCCATATTAAAAGTAGGTTTTTAAAAATGTAAAATTACACACTTACTTTGGTAGGTGGATCGAATAGGCTCTCCTGGTGCCTGCACTCCCCCTTGGAGCCTAAGCTACACTGGGCCCCTAATCCCCATCTCCAGTTCACCAAAACCAGACTCGCCTTCCAGCTCACTGATCGCTTGCCATCCCATCCTGACAATTACATACGTTTCCCTTTGGTCAGTGTAAATACTTTCCTGCGTCTGAGAAAATGACCATTGAGGCCACCCTGGTACTCTTTGAGGTGGAAGTGCCCCCAGCCACTGTCTTTAGGCCTATGGCTGACCCTCTTCACCTGACCCTGTCCTGCATACCCTTGGAGCTGAAATCCTGCAGCTTCCTTAGGCCCAACTGGGCTAATGTACCTGTCTTAGTTAGGGTTTCCATCGTTGTGAAAAGACACCGTGACAAAGGCAAGTCCTTTTTTTTTTTTGGTTTTTCGAGACAGGGTTTCTCTGTGTAGTCCTGGCTGTCCTGGAACTCACTCTGTAGACCAGGCTGGCCTCAAACTCAGAAATCCACCTGCCAAGGCAATTCTTGTAAAGGGCAACATTTAATTGGGGCTGGCTTATAGTTTCAGAGGTTCAGTTCACTATCATAGTGGGAAGCATAGCAGCATCCAGGCAGACATGGTGCTGAAAAGGCTGAGAGTTCCACACCTTGATCCAAAGGCAACAGCCTTTCTCAGGCAGTCATGAGGGAACTCTCTTCTGCACTGGGCAGAGCTTGAGCATAGGACCTCAAAGCCCACACCACAGCGACACACTTCTTCCAACAAGGCCACACCTCCTAATAGTGCCATCTCATGTGGGCCAAGGATAGTGAAACAACCACAGAACCCTTTCCTGATCTCTTTCCTGCTTTCCCTTCAGAGCTGACCATAGTCCCACAGCTCCTCTGGGCCTCTGTGACTTTTGTAACTCCAATCACTCCCAGACCCTTTCCTGTGGATGAAATCTCATTCCTGTGCTCAGTTTTTTGTTGTCTTTAGGCAAGCATTTGGGCCTCATCGAAAGCCATGGTTCCAGACACTGAGTCTGTTACCTGGGCTATTATCCCTGACCCCTGTTGAGTGTGGTAACAGTTCACTGAACAGCTTAGTCCTCATTCAGTCCTCCCTGAGTCCTGGGAATGCCCTCAAATCACAGGATGCTGTGACCTTTTTTTTTCTCTTCTCCTCTCCCCCAATCCATGGGACCAGCACCTTCTATATCGTTTCATTCCCCCTTGGGACATCTTTTAGAAAACCACCTGGCTCCAGACTTGAAGAGCCTCAAATTCATTCACTTTTGCAATCAAATCTGGCTCAATATTCCTTAAAGAACCAAGCCATATGGCCACCTAATAGCACCCTAGATCCCAATGTTATTCAGGACCTTTGCAAATATTGCAAGCAATTGGAGAAAGCAATTCCCGATTCCCAACATTCAAGCTTTCTTTTTCCTCCTCTCCAAGCCCTGTTTGTTCTCTCTCTTGTTCTCTCCGCTACACTGTGTAAAATGTCCTGATGGATCTGTAAGTTTGTTGCAAAGTGGGAGCAGGGAGCCGCACCTGGCAGGAGGCAGAGAAAGCAAAGGAGTAAAACCAGGAGTGGGTGTACACATCCCACACACAATCCTCACTGGCTGGTGTTTGTCTTGGCTCACTTCTGCAGCATCCTCTATAGCCAGGACTCAAATTTTTCTTGTCTTTAAGGCTTCTTTGTTCTTAGCTTACTGGATTTAATTTTACAAAGATTCATGTGTCTTTTAAGCAGGCATGGCAGACGTTATGCTCTTTTATGCTGCACCACTTCAATTAAAAGCTGGCTCTGGAGTGGAGGTATGGCTCCCCCTCCTCTACATCCAAGTATGCTTCTTTACAGGTCCCCCGTCCCCTCCCAAATCTCTTCCCATGTCAGGCAAGTCACTTGACTGGGTAACAGAGACAAGAGAGCAAAACAAAATAAAGGGACAAACTATTCCCAGCGGGGACCATTGCTACTTATTTCATACTCTTTTGGTTTTGGTTTAACACTCTAAAACTTTTGTTAAGGTATAAATAATATCTCAACATATGTAAGACTATTGTGTAAACTTTCTCTATCTCAAGATTTTATGCATATTGAGTATGATTAAAAATCTATAACCAAAGGATTAATTTAAAGTTCCTAACACCTGCCGGGCGGTGGTGGCGCACACCTTTAATTCCAGCACTTGGGAGGCAGAGGCAGGTGGATTTCTGAGTTCGATAGTTCAAGGCTAGCCTGGTCTACAGAGTGAGTTCCAGGACAGCCAGGGCTATACAGAGAAACCCTGTCTCGAAAAAAAAAAATTCCTAACACCAGGGTTGATAGTTAAAAATCAATACATAGGAGCTGGAGAGATGGCTCAGTGGTTAAGAGCACTGACTGTTCTTCCAGAGGTCCTGAGTTCAATTCCCAGCAACCATGTGGTGGCTTACAACCATCTATCATGGGATCTGATGCCCTCTCCTGGCATGTAAGTGTACATGCAGATAAAGCACTCAAATACATAAAATAAATAAATCTTTAAAAAAAAATCAATTCATAGGTAATCTTAAAAGAAATATGCCTTGTTGTCCTCTTAGCTGCTGTCCCCACATCGGGATAGAGGCATCCACCTGGCTGACAGCCATTTTTTTTTTTTTTTTTGGTTTTTCGAGACAGGGTTTCTCTGTATAGCCCTGGCTGTCCTGGAACTCACTCTGTAGACCAGGCTGGCCTCGAACTCAGAAATCTGCCTGCCTCTGCCTCCCAAGTGCTGGGATTAAAGGCGAGCGCCACCACTGCCCGGCTGCTGACAGCCATTTTTGCTAGGGTTGGGAAGGATGGATTTGCCATGTAACTTCACTTCCATCTTGTTTAAAATTACCACATGGTATAAGCAACCAAGGAAAAAAACAAGTGCTTCTAGCCATGAAGCCCAAAGAAGAGGACTCCTTCATTATTTGGATCATGATAATGAGCCTCCCCCTTATCAGCTTCAACCAACATTGCTTTCTCTCCCTCTCTGGCTTCTTCCAGATCCCTTTCTCCCTCTGCAGCCATAGGCCACCCAAATCAACCCTCCTCGACACCTATGTTCAGCTGCTGGCAGCCCCTAGTTCTGCTATTCATTTCTGCCCTGACATTGGAACCCCTTAACCTCCCCTCCCAAATTAAACCAGCTACTGTTTTCCCTTATCAGGAAGTTTCCAGGACAGATGGCTTGGCTAGGTACACATCCTTGTCTCATTAAGCAAACTATCTCAAGTTAAAAAAAAAAAAAGATTGGGGTCCTACACTGCTAATTCTTCCTTTATTAAAGAATTCCAGCCGGGCAGTGGTGGCGCACGCCTTTAATCCCAGCACTTGGGAGGCAGAGGCAGGTGGATTTCTGAGTTCGAGGCCAGCCTGGTCTACAGAGTGAGTTCCAGGACAGCCAGGGCTACACAGAGAAACTCTGTCTCGAAAAAAGAAGAAAAAAAAAAAAAAAGAATTCCAGTATGTTATCCCATCTTAAAACCTCATCCTCCTTGATGGTTATGTGATTCTCACCAACAATTTTCTCCCCAAGGAGCTCAAGACAATTGTGGACCATGCTAGGGTACATGCAGATGAAACCCATCAAACTAATGCTGCTCACCCAGTCAGGGCTGAGGCCGGCACTGACTGGGACTCTAATAGGAACTACAATATCACTGGAGGCATTGTTGCTAGGGATCAGTTTATACTTTGCATCCTGGCTAGTCTCTGCAAGGCTGCTCTTTTTTTTTTTTTTTTTGGTTTTTCGAGACAGGGTTTCTCTGTGTAGTCCTGGCTGTCCTGGAACTCACTCTGTAGACCAGGCTGGCCTCGAACTCAGAAATCCGCCTGCCTCTGCCTCACAAGTGCTGAGATTAAAAGTGTGCGCCACCACTGCCTGGCCAAGGCTGCTCTTAAAGTAGTAAATTATGAAAGTATCTAAGGGGACATCCAGAACAGACATAAAAACTCATCTCAGTTCCTAGACTGTCATACAAAGGCCCTCTTGAAATATACCAATTTGGATCCCTAGACCTGAGATGGAAAACAACTTATGACTTACTTTTTCTCCCAGAGTTTCCCTGATATTAGGTCAAACTTAAACGTCTAGACAAAGGACCTTTGACTCCTAGGCAGATGTCTTAGCTGTGATCTTTAAGGTCAACTGTGGGAGAGATGAAAAAGCCTGAAAAAAAAATACTTGATGCTAGTAAAGAGTATTTGATTGGCATAGCAACTGCCTAGGCTCCCAAAGCCAGAAAACCTCCACGACCCTGTTTCAAATGTGGTCAGGAGAGTCATTCAGCCCAGGTCTGTCCAAACTCTCACAAACCATTCTAACCAATGCCCATTGTGCCATCAGGAGAGATATTGCAGTATTGACCACCCCTATATCCCTCATGGCATGGAGACCTCAATCCCAGTTTGCTCTCCAGTCAACTCCTTGGCCGGTCCACAGACAGCTAATGAGGCCTGGGGGCTCCCTTGACTCAACCACTGGCATTTCCAACTGGGAATCTCAGGTAGTCATCACAGTATCAGGGTGATCCATCTCTTTCCTTCTGGACAGTGAGGCCACTGTTTTGGTCTTGGTGGAGTTTGGAACCCCCCTCTCTCCATTCCTCTATTGTCAGAGGGACAGCCTTACCAGCCTCACCAAAATCCACCACTTAGCTTTCTCTTTAGAGTACTCCTCTTAACCACTCTTTCCTAGTGGGACCAACCTATCCTATCTCCTTTCTGTACCCCTCTTCCTTCTCTAAGCCACAATATCTGACCCAACTTTTCCTTTACTGGCCTCCCAGGTGAATGCTCGAGCCTAAACCCCTCTAAATCCAAGCATCATCCCCCTCATCATTCATTTACAAAACCCTACCAAATATATACCACCCAGGCTCAATACCCACTCTCTCTCTCTCCAAAGCCTCAGGGGGCTTAAGTCTTTTATCTCGGACTCTTAAGAAAAGCCTTCCACTTGCTTCAGAATCTCCAACTCAACTCAGCAGTGGATCCCCTTCACCCAACTAGTTTACAGAAGTGAACATAGGATTATTAATTAAAAAAAAAACTATAGAGAGTAAGAGGGAGTCAGTCAGGAGGATGGATAGAGAGACACACAAGATGTGGAAGGGAGGGACATTCAATTTAAAGGATCTTTCTTTTTCTGACATGAGGGAAGGGCATTCTTGGTGAGACATCAGCTATGGAGAAAAGTCAGCTGGGTGCTTCCTCTGCCCCCCTGAGCTAGAAGGCTTCTACCTCAGCACCTGGCTCTCAAGCCCCAGCCTCCTGGAGTATTCAAAAAATGTGGCAAAAAGGCCAGCATTGTACTAATGAATGCAGATCAACAAGGGACAGGCAAAATAACCCTTTGAATTTGGGAAGTGTCCCAGGAGGCCTTCTGCATGCCCTGATATAAACTTTGATTCAACTATTCCCTGTCTGCTTTAGACAAACTCATCCACAGAGAAATTAAAAGATTTAAGCCCTGCTGTTAAAAACAACACTGCTTGTCGGGCAGTGGTGGCGCACCCCTTTAATCCCAGCACTTGGGAGGCAGAGACAGGCGGATTTCTGAGTTCGAGGCCAGCCTGGTCTACAGAGTGAGTTCCAGGACAGCCAAGGCTACATAGAGAAACCCTGTCTCAACACCCCACCCCCCAAAAAAAGAAATTGAATGTTCGTAGAGACAGGAGCAGATGTAAGGATAATTTCACCAAAATCTTGGCATCCTGATTGGCCTCTTTAGGAAGTAAATATTCAGCTTCTATGGATTGGAACTTTATGTCAGGTGAAAAAAGGTGCAAGATGGGCTGAGTACATAGGGATGAAAGGAAAAATAGGAAAATTAAAATCACATGTGGCTAGTACATCCATGAATTTATGGGGATGTGATTTGTTGCAACAATAGAAAACACAGATTAACATTCCTTCAATCTCAGAAACAAATCATAAAATAAAGAATACTTCTGAGAAAAATATTAAAATGTATCGTCATGAATAGTCATGGACCATCCAGATTGTACATAAGCAGAATACAACAGCTGTTTGTCTTTGAAAAATACCAACTGCCCTATCTTTAAAATAGTTAATTTACAAACCTGTGGGGATGAAACAATGGCCTTTGACATCAGAAAAATTACAAATACTAAGACAGCTGATTTAGGAGCAGCTAAATGCTCAAATTCCTGGAGAATCAACCAGTCCTTGGAATTCTATATTTGTCATTAAAAAGAAATATGGAAACTGGAGAATGTTAACAGATTTAAGGGCTATACATAAGGGGCTGGAGAGATGGCTCAGTGGTAAAGAGGGTAAAGAGCAATGATTGCTCTTTCAAAGGTCCCGAGTTCAATTCCCAGCAACATTTCACTGGACCTGTATTACAGATTCTGAAGTTCAATCCATTATCATCATGGTGGGAAGTATGACAGTGTCCAGGAAGATATGGCGCTGGAGGAGCTGAGAGTCCTACATTTTGTTCTTGTTGAGGTTTGGTTGGTTGCTATGTATTGTAAAGCTAAATACTGGGTCCCAAGGCCTGGTTGCCCCCAGGGATGAAAGAATTCACACATAGACCCAAGTGACACAATGTGACCTTGTCCCCCACCCACCCCCAAGTTATCACTGATTGGTAAAGATGCCTACAGCCTATATCTGGGCAGAATTGAGATAGGCAGGGTTTGGGGCTCCTGGGCTTGGGGTCTGAGAAGAGCCATGAGAAGGTGAGAGAGAGAGAGAGAAGATAAAGAGAATAGAAGATGCCATTAGGGTAAAAAAATTTCAAAACATAGCCATGAGGGCTGCCCAATTGGAGTTAGCAGCCCAGATGAAGCATAGCAAGTTATAATATTGCTAGGGAAATAGATATAACAGCATATCTGCCAAGCTCTAGTGCTGATTAAAGCTTATTATAAATACAATTTTTCTTTATCCAGGAACTGAATGGTCAAAGGCAGGGTAGAAACCCCAACTGAGAGTAAATATTTCTGCATGTTCTGAAGGCAAACAGGAGAAGACTGGCTTCCAGGCAGCTAGGAGGAGGGTCTCAAAGCCCACTCCCACAGTGATACACCTACTCCAACAGGGCCACGTCTCCTAATAGTGTCACTATTTTGGCCAAGCATATTTAAACTACCACATTCCACTCCCTGACCCCCACATAGGCTTGTTCAAGCACATGAGTCTATGGGGGCCATACCAAGTCATAGTGTGCAAAATACATTTAGTTCAATTTCAAGAGTCCCATAGTCTATAACAGTCTCAACAATGTTAAAAGTCCAAACTTCGAAGTCTCTCCTTAGAGTCATGCAATCTCTTAGCTGTAATTCCCTATAAAATCAAAAGGCAGATCACATGCCTCCAACATCACAGGAGATATATATATATATAATTTCAAAACGTCATAATGGGGAAATCCTGGACCAAAGCAATACCAAAAACTATCTGGGTAAATTCAGTTCCAAACTCTGCATCTCCATGTCTGATACCCAACTTCTTTTACCTTTGCTGATTGCAACACAATTTTTTCCTTTGGGCTGATTCCACTCCCCGTTAGCAGCTTTCCTTGGTCGGTATACCATGGCTCCGGTATCTCCAACATCTTGGAATCTCCAAGGCAATTTATCGTTACAGCTCCTTGTTTCAATGTCTGGGATCCACACATGATCTTTTGGGCTCCTCCAAAGGGTTTGGGTCACTTCTCCAGCTCTTCCTGCTGTAGCACTATAGGCTCTGGCTGCTTCTCCATTGCTGCTGCTGTTCTTGGTGGTCATCCCATGATACTGGCATCTCCAATATGCTGCCGTCTTCCACTGAAACTAAACTTCACCAACAGCCTCTCAACTGTTCTCTTCATGGTGCCAAGACTCAATTTTTTTGCATGACTCCTTCAGTCTTGTGCCATCAACTGCAACTGATGCTGAACCAATGGCCTTTCCTAGCCTCTCACAGTGCCAAGCCTGAGCTGTTCTCCATGACTACTTCATGACTTTAGAATCCGTACCACCTGGGTGACTCTTACACATTTCCATGTCCAGCTACAGCATGAGGTACAATCTCAGCTATCTCTGGAACACAGTTTCTTTGTGCTGTCAGAAACACTTCCCAGCCGGGCGGTGGTGGCGCACACCTTTAGTCCCAGCACTTGGGAGGCAGAGGCAGGCGGATTTCTGAGTTCGAGAGTTTGAGGCTAGCCTGGTCTACAGAGTGAGTTCCAGGACAGCCAGGACTATACAGAGAAACCCTGTCTCGAAAAACCAAAAAAAAAGAAAAAGAAAAAGAAAAAAAGAAAGACAACACTTCCCAGAAGACTTCACCTCAGTGATGCTGGTCTCTTCTTAATCACCACTAATGTCTCAGCTCCAGCTAACCAGCATCCATTGTCCCAGTAGTCTCCTTCTCCTCTTGACTCTAAAGCCAGCGCCAAGTTCTGCTGCTTGCTGGGCCTGGAACATGTCCCCCACCTTTGTTCTATCATATCCCTCACTATCTAAGCTTAGCTGTCCTGGAATTTGCTCTGTAAACTGACCTTGAACTCAGAGATCTGCATGCCTCTGTCCCCTGGAATTAAAGGTGTGTACTACCATGCCTGGGCCTAAGCTTTTCATGGCCACTATTTCTCAAGATCTAGACCAAAAGGGTGTATGGTCCATAACTAGATTGTAGTTCATTCTAGATTAAAAGTCCAAATGAAAACAATAGCCAAGTAATAATGACATCTAATGTGATATAACTATTCCTTGTTCAACGGGTAAATGCATAAACAAGAAGCTTAGCTGGTGGGGGGAGGGAATCTTGCCCCAAAGCCACCACTCCATAATCTGTTTATCTCCTTGAACACAGGTTTTAGGTCCATTGTGCTTCCTGGTGACCTTTTATTCTTTAAACCATACACTTTTTATTTTTCCTTTCTAAGCTTGCTATGCTTTATCAAAACACTCTTCATGAGTGTAAACCACAACACAGAGTCTAAACTGGGTTGTTTTGAGACCTTCTTTGTTAAAATACGACCTAACTTATAATGATCAGCATAGGTGAGGAGAATTTTATAATGACAATGACTTGTCTGGACCTTTACTACTGGCTAATCAATCATGGTGTTTCCAGTCATGAAATAGATAAGCCTATTGTATTTCTGTTTGTTCTCAATAAGGAGAAATTCTTGAACAAACAAAGGGAAGGTTACATTGGATGGTGGCAAAAGGTGATCTTGAGGCAGTTTACAAAACCAGAACCCCTTGAATGTAATGTGGCCAGGTTCCCCTAAGGAAGGACCTTAATAAGACACCTAAAAATTTTGCTGTTAGCCTTTCTCCAGTTCTTCCCCCAGTGGGACCTATGGTCTTTTTACAAGGGTAACTGTACACTGGGGGAAAGGAAATAATTAGACTTTCTGGAGTCTATTGGACACTGATTCTGAATTGACACTGAATCCCGGAGATACCAAGAAACATTGTGGCCCTCCAGTTAAAGTAGGGGCTTATGGAGGTCAGGTGATTAATGGAGTTTTGGCTGATATTCAATTCACAGTAAGTCCAGTAGGTCTCTGAACTCATCCTGTGGTTATTTCCCCTAGTTCCAGAATGTATAATTGGGATAGATATACTTAGAAGTTGGCAGAATTCTCACATTGGTTCCCTGACCTGTGGAGTGGGGGCTATTATGGTTGGAAAAGCTAAAAGGAAGCCTTTAGGGATGCCTCTGCCAAAGAAAATAGTGAATCAAAAACAGTATCATATTCCTGCAGGAATTGCAGAAAGTACTGCCTCCAAGGACTTAAACGATGCAAGGATGGTGGTTCCTAGCACATCTCCCTTTAACTCTGCTATCTGGCCAGTGCAGAGGACATATGGATCATGAGAATGACCGTTGACTATTGAATACTAAATCAGGAAGTAACTGTGATTGCAGGTGCTGTGCCAGGTGTAGTTTCCTTACGTGAGCAAATTAACACATCTCCTGGTACATGGTATGCAACTATTATTTTGTCTCTTTTTTTTTTTTCCAGAGCTGAGGACTGAACCTAGAACCCTGTGTTTGCTAGGCAAGCACTCTACCACTGAGCTAAATCCCCAACCCCGGTATGCAACTATTGGTCAAGCAAATGGCTTTTTTCTCAGTACCTGTCCATAAGGACCACCTGAAGCAATTTGCTTTCAGTTGGCAAGGGTAGCAGTATAACTTTACAGTTTTGTCACAAGGATATATTAACTCTCCTGTTCTGTGTCATAACCGAGTTAGAAGGGATCTTGTCTCTTCCATAAAATATCACATTGGTGCACTATATTGATGGCATTATGCTGACTGGACCAAGTGAGCAGGACCACTTTGGTAACATATATGTGTATCAGAGGGTGGGAAATAAATCCAACTAAAATTTAAAGACTATTTACTGATCAGTGAAATTCTTAGGAGTCCAGTGGTGTGGAGAATATAGAAATATTCTTTCAAAGGTGAAAGTTAAGTTATTGCACCGGCTCCTCCCACCACCAAGAAAGAAGCATAATGTTGAGTGGGTCTGTTTAGATTCAGGAGACAGCACGTTCCTCACTTAGGCGTGTTATTCAGGCCCAAATAGAAAGCTGTTAGCTTTGTGTAGGGCCTGGAACAGAAGAAGGCTCCTCCACAGGTCCAGACTGCTGTGCAGGCTCCTCTACCACTTGGTCTACCTGTGATCCGGCAGACCAGATGGTACTTGAGTGTCAGTGGCAGATGGAGATGCTGTTTGGAGCCTTTGGCAGGCTCCTATATATGAATCACAGAAGAGACCTTTGGGATTTTAGAGAAAAGCTCTACCATCATCTGCAGACAACTATTCTCCTTTTGAAAAATATCTCTTGAGGATTGGAGAGATGGCTCAGCAGTAAAGAGCAATGAATGCTCCTCCAGAAGTCCTGAGTTCAATTCCCAGCAATCACATGGCCATTCACAACCATCCGTAATGGGATCCTATCCCCTCTTCTGGTGTATCTGAAGACAGTAACAGTGTACTATATATATATATAT
>NW_021604613.1:9251377-9256412 GCF_004785775.1 Grammomys surdaster
AAAGAAAGAGAAGAAAAAGAAAAAAGAAAAACAGCCCTTGGCTGACTATTAGGCTTTAGTGAAACTGAACATTTCACAATAGGACACCAAGTTACCATTCAACCTGAACTACCCATCATGAGCTGGGTGTTATTGATCCCACCAAGTCATAAGGTAGGACATGCACAGCAGCAGTCTATTAGCAAATGAAAGTATTTCAATCAAAATGAAAGCATATTTGATTGAGCCTGAGCAGGTCCTGAAGGCCTGAGTAAGTCACAGGGAGAAGTTGCCAAAATGCCTATGGTTCCTGCTTGTGTTACAGTGCTGCCTGCGGTGAAGCATGCAGCTATAGCCTCGTGGGATGTTCCCTATGACTGAGAAAGAGAAGACTAGGACCTGGTTTATTGATGGTTTGCATGTCATGCAGACACCACACAGAAGTGGACAGCTGCAGCATTACAATCCCTTTTTGAGAAAACCCTAAAAGACACTGGTGAAGGGAAATCTTCATAGTGGGCTGGGCTTTCGGGCAGTACACATGGTATTATAGTTTTTTTGGAAAAAAAAATGGCCAGAGGTACAATTGTTGACTGACTTGTGGACTATAACCAATGAATTGGCTGGATAGTCAGAGTCTTGGGACGATCACGTTGAAAAATTGGTGAGGACATCTGGGGAAGGAGTATGTGGATAGATCTCTCCAAATGGGCAAAGGATATGAAGATATTCATGTCCTGTGTAAATGCTCATCAAAAAGTGACTTCAACTAAGGAGGAGTTTATTAATCAAGTGAATAAGATGACTTATTCTGTGGACAGTCAGCCTCTTTTTCCTAATCTTAAAAATTTGATCTTCCATGTAGGGATTTTTTTTTTCAAATGTATGTCTGTGCCACACTTGCATGCACTACCTGAAGAGGTCAGAAAAGGTATCAGATCTCCTGGAGCTTCCCAGGTCCTCTAGAAGAAGAACCAGTGCTCTTAACCACTGAGCAATCCTCCCCTGGCTGGCTGGTTTAATTGTGTGGTGTGTGTGTGTTGGGTGTGTGTTTGTGAGTGCAGAACCTGCAAACTCCAGAAGACAGTGTCAGATCCCTGTCTTATGGGAACAGAACATATGTCCTCTGCAAGAATAGTAGGTGCTCAAGCTGGCAGAGTGGCTCATATCATTAATCCTAGAACTTGGGAGGCAAGCAAATCTGAGAGTTTGAGGGCAGAGTGAGCCATGGAAGTGAGTTCCAGAACAGCCACATCTACACAGAGAAACCTTGTCTAAAACAAAAAACAA
Organism: Grammomys surdaster; assembly: GCF_004785775.1. NCBI lineage: Eukaryota > Metazoa > Chordata > Mammalia > Rodentia > Muridae > Grammomys > Grammomys surdaster. Next base: position 9,252,647 of record NW_021604613.1, read on the forward strand.
AACAAAACAAGAAGCAAGCAAACAAACAAAAAGTAGGTACTCTTAACTACTAAGCCATTTCTCCAGCCCCATTTTGGCTTTTGAGACAAGCTTTGTCCAGGCTGGCTCTAAATTCTCTATGTAGCCAAGGCTAAGGGCTCTTACATTAATTGTTACAGAGGCACGAGGCAGCTCCTGTGCAAGCAGTTAAAACATCCCTATTCTTTTTTAAAAAGATTTATTTATGTATGTGAGTACACTGTTACTCTGTTCAGACACACCAGAGGAGGGTATAGGATCCCATTACAGATTGTTGTAAGCCACCACATAGTTGCTGGGAATTGAATTCAGGACTTCTGGAAGAGCAGTCAATGCTGTCAACCTCTGAGCTATCTCTCCAGCCCCAAACAACCTTATTCTTGACAGGCACATCTGTAAAATGTTTCCTGTTTCCTCTTAGCTTCTAGCTCTAAGTGGAAAACGCTTAAGTGGAGTTTTAACCCCTTCTTTTCCCACCACACAGCCAATTATGCCTGTCTTACTACAGCATAGTAGCCCTATCAGCTAGATCTCTCATCTAAGTTGTCCTCTCCTCCTCACAAGCACACACAGGACTTTCTTGGCTCAGTACTGAATGACTTAATCTCAGTTGTTGTTCCCTCTCAGGAGGGAAAGTAAGGGAAGTTTCAGAACGGGATACTCTCATGAGGCAGAGGTTTCTGCACTGTCACACAAAAGAGGAAAACAAGATTTTTCATAAGAAAGAGTAGCCCACTTCCATGGGTTCAGAGGATTGGGGGTCTAAGGTCACATCCTTTTCCAGGATGACACTCCTTCCCAATTGGGGCAGTATAATGTAACAGATATGTTGAAGCTGAAAATTTCCCCATTCAGAAAATATGCTAGTCAGGTCCTAGACCTGATCATCAGCCTTTTCTGGTCTCCAGAGCAGGAGATGAAACTCTAAAGCCCTCCAGCTTTTCCACTTAAACTTTAATTAATGATTAGTCACCTCCAACCTTTTAAGTCTTTCTCCAGGATCACAGAGAAACTGTGACTCAAAAAAGAAAAACAATAAATAAAACATAAACACAAACCAGGATGTGTGACTTCAGAGGAGTGACATCTGAGATTGTCCTTTGGCCTCTACAGGTAACATTCATTTATACATGCCCACACCCATAAAACATAACCAATAAAATAATTAAAAAACAAACAAGCTTGACCTGGTATTAGTTATTGTTCTAGTGCTGTGAAGAGACACCATGACCAAAACATTTAGTTTCAGAAGGTCAGTTCATGTTTGTCATGGCACGGAACAGTACCTAAGAGCTTATTACATCCTAATCCGAAAGTTACAGGGAGAAGGATGGAGAGGAAGAGGAGGAGGGGAGAGAGAAGAAGAAGGGAAGAGCTAGCTGGAATGGCATGAGCTTTTGAAATCTCAATGCCCAGATCCAATGAAAACAAGTCCACTTCTCAATCCTTACCAAACAGTTCTACCAACTATGGACCAAGCATTCAAACACATGAGCCTATGGGGACTCATTATCCTTTAAACCACAACACCTGGCTTCTCCTTCTTCTCTTACCATGTGACCTGTGACTTCTTACCTCACACATCTTACCTCTGTAACATGTGCCAGCTTCTCCACTCAGACGCAAGCCATCACAAGAGAAATAAATCTCTTGCTTTCATAAATTAGCTGGTCTCAGATGTCGTTATTTTGGGGTAAGGGGGCAGGATGCACACCAGGCAAGTACTTTACTACTGAATTCAAATCCCAGACCAGGCATTCTGCTATGACAACACAAACAGATGAACATGGTAATGTAACTCTGGTCAGTCTTACAGGACAAAGAAGAGTTAGGTTAGCCGGGCAGTGGTGGCGCACACATTTAATCCCAGCACTTGGGAGGCAGAGGCAGGCGGATTTCTGAGTTCGAGGCCAGCCTGGTCTACAGAGTGAGTTCCAGGACAGCCAGGGCTACACAGAGAAACCCTGTCTCGAAAAACCAAACCAAGAAAAAAAAAAAAGAGGCGTTAGGTTAGGTTAAGGAAGAGACATAGGAGAGAAGATAGAAACAGGACCTCCTAGGAAAAGAGGATAAGGAATTGAGTAAATACTATTTGTTTTACATCTATTCATTTTGAGTATTTATGTATACACATGCACATGTGTGTGATTGTATATCAGTATGTATTCAGTATTACTGTCTTATGGGTCCACCTGTCCACCCTATATAAAATATCAGTCTTCTGTCATCCCAGCTATTTAGTAAGCTAATATAGGAGGATGCCCTGAGCCCAAGAATGAAGCATCAGTCTGGGCAAGAGTGAGGCATTGTATAAATCAGAGTAAATGAATAAAAACAGCAACCCACCTTACTCATCTCTTTCCTTCTTTTTTACCCTAATTTAACTTTTTCTTCTCTTTCCTTCTTCTTACCCTTATTTTTAAATATATATTTATTTATGTATTTATTCATTTATCTATTTAGTGGGTTTTCCAGACAGGGTATCTTGGTGTAGCCCTTGCTGTGTTGGAACTCATTCTGTAGACTGAGCTTGCCTCAAATTCACATAGATATGCCTGCCTCTGCCTCCTGAGTGCTAGGATTTAAATAAAGATTAATTTTTATTTTTAAAGCTTTTAAGAATTTATAATATATGTTGTCAGGCTTAGCCAAAAGCAACTTTTATCTTGAGAGCTCTCCCCAGTCCTTACCCTTACCCTAGTGTGTGTGTGTGTGTGTGTGTGTGTGTCCTGCAGAGGACAGGAGAGGTTAACAGATACCCTGGACTGTTACTGATTGTTGTGAGCCACCTAACATGGATACTGGCAACAGAACTCGCCTCCCCACAATAGCAGTTCTTAATCTGAACTATCTCTCCAGCTTCATCATTTCATTTTAAATGTTTCAGAGGATCTCACTGTGCAGTTTAATCTAGCCTGGAGCAGCGTTTCTTTCAGTGTCTCTAGTGCAGGATTACAGACATACGTGCCCTATTGCTTTTTTTTTTTTTATTCTCCACACCTTAGGGTTTCCATTGCTATGAAGAGACACCATGACCAAGGCAACTTTTTATAAAGGACAACATTTTATTGGGGCTAGTTTTGGAGATTCAGTCCGTTATCATCATGGCAGGAAGCATGGCAGTGTCCAGTCAAACATAGTGTGAGAGAAGCCAAGAGTTCTACATCTTGATCCAGAAGCAGGTGGGATGAGATGCCCTTTTCCAGGCAGCCAGGAGGAGGGTCTCTTCTGCCCTAGGCAAAGCTTAAGCTTTGGACCTCAAAGCCCACACCCACAGTGACTCACTTCCTCCAACAAGTCCACACCTACTCCAACAATGCTACACTTCCTAATAGTACCACTTCTCATGGGCCAAGCATATTCAAACCACCACACACATGATATGTAATTACCTTATATTGCATTATACATTAATTCCATCTTCCCCTTTGGAATATGAGCTCTGTGAGGAGACAGACTCATTCACTAGCAGCTAGTCTTTCAAAATATTTATTGCCTATGTTTAATCTACAATCTCATTTATTCTTCAAAACTCTGTTAACCAAATACATCAGGCAGGATGGCCTACTAGGTAGGATTTGTTGTGCAAGTCTGATGACCCAAATTGGATCCCCAGGAACCCACATAAAGATGGAGAGAGAGCTGGGCGGTGGTGGTGCACGCCTTTAATCCCAGCACTTGGGAGGCAGAGGCAGGCGGATTTCTGAGTTCGAGGCCAGACTGGTCTACAGAGTGAGTTCCAGGACAG
>NW_021604613.1:9256512-9269432 GCF_004785775.1 Grammomys surdaster
AAAAAAAAAAAAAAAAAAAAAAAAAAAAGATGGAAGGAGAAAAGGTGACTTCACAAATCTGTCCTCTGACTTCCATGAGCCAGACGCATATCACGCACCAGTCACACACACACACACGTACGTACGTACGTACGTACATGCATATAGTAATAAAGTACGATTCTATTTTAAAAACCTACCCAGCAAGATGGCTAAGCATTTAAAACCACTAGCTGTATCCCTCAGACCCACATGGAAAGAGAAGACTCTGATCTTCACACATGTATTTGTTACTTGTGCCCCTCCCCCATACATAAGTATACTTTTTTTCAGGTGTGTTAAAATAAAGTACTGCTATCTTACTTTTACGAGAGGCTAGGGACTAAAGAGGTAAAACAGGATTTGGGAGCAAATAAATAAGAAGTCAGGACCTCATCCAATCCCTGAATGTGGGAAGCAAAGTTGTTGGTTTGCATAGATTGAGGGAAACCTAGATCATAAAGCCAACATCAAACCAAATCTTGGCCACGTGAGAAGAAGGCAGCTAGAATTGACAGGTCACTGGGCCTGTTCCCGGACGGCTTGACCCGGAGTTGTTCTCTGAACAATCCCTCAGGGTCAGCACAGCAGGTACCGTTTTAGACAGTCTTTACACAGTAAAATCTGCCAGGCTTGGCAGCAGGCGCGAGAACTCGCTGGGCCAGCACTGGGAGGGGAGGAGCGGAGGTGGAGTGGGGGTGGAGGCAGTTACATAATTACCCAGCGCCTGGGCTTTCTTTCCCCGGCAGGGCGGCCCGCACGAGCCGAGCCTCGAGACTCGACCTCAAATAGCTCCAGGAAAAAACCAGGACCGTAAGTGAACCCAGGAGCTCGTCAGGAAGATTACATAAGTACGCAAGCGCACGGCAGGAGCGGCGTGTGTCCTGGAGACCCGCGCCCCTCTGATTGGCTGGCGGGAGGCGGTACTGACTCGTGCGTCAGCCTAGCGTCAGCGTGGCGTCATGAGGTTGGGAGGGACTTAGTGGGAAGAGGCGTGTCTTGTTGCCCAAAGGGCCTGCGGATTGGCTGTGAGGCGCAGGAGCCCTCCCGCCGGGCCGGCCTGAGGGCGGCGCCTCGGGCCGGGTGCCGGCGTTGGCTACCGGTTTCACAAAGATGATCATGGCAGCTCGGACCAGTCAGAGGGCTTTGGCGAGGGTGGCATCGGGGTGCCGTCCGAAATCCACCATCGTGAATGAAGCCCCGGCGCGGGGGTCTGTGCGCAACGTCAGGTAGGGAGCGGAGGTTTTCCGGGTTGCGGGTTCGGGACGGGCTTGCGGCTGGGGCGCTGACCCTAGTCGGCTCTGGAGACCCGGGGCGCGGTGCTCCGCCGGCTGGCCTGCGTGCATCTCATATTTTGAGGATGAGTCAGCGCCGAGGCGGCCGTGGGATTAACGAGAAGCAGCCGGGCCTCCGGCTCCCGCCCTTCCGGTCTCCTAGAGGTAGACGGCGGCCGTCCGGAAAGTTTAACTGCGCCCTAGGGCTGCCGGCTCCCGGGGCCGTGGGAGTGCGTGTCCTGGCGGTGAACTGCCTGGCAGACGCTCTCTCACTTGCTGTGGAGTTCTTTGACCCCGGCCACTCAGTGCTTGCAATATGAAACGCAGCCAACAAAGAGGACCTGTTGTTTTTTCACTGTAACTTTGAGGTCCTGTAACCTTGAAGATGGCTCTGCCTTCGTTTTTCCTGGTTGGTCCTTTAGAGAGATTTGAGGGTGGGGGTTAACCTAGAGACTGAAGGATACTGTAAGTTTACCATGCAGTTTTCTATTACAAATAATACTGTAATAAATTATTCTCAGAAATTTAAGTTCTCTCGGAGTGGTGGCTCACACCTGTAATCTTAGCAGTAAAGCTAAGGTAGGAGGATCGCGGTGAGTTCAAGGCCAACCCGAACTACAAAGTGAGCCCCTGTCTCAAGACCAAAAAAGCAAAATTGGTATTTAAAATGAATCAATATGTATACATTCGAGAGGAGAAAGTCCAACTCTTGCTGGGCTTCAGAACATTTCGGTTGAATGAAGACTTTAAAATATCAGCAAAGAGGCTAGGCCTGGTGCTTTGGAGGCCAGCCTGGTCTGTGTAGCTAGTTGCACATCAGCCAGAGGTACAAGGTGAGATCTGACTCAAAAACAAACTATCAGCCATGCTTCATCTCCAAATCTCACACAAAAATGTCGAAACTGTGAAATCATATAGTTTATCTTCAAAAGATAGCTTTCCAAGCAGGACATAACCTCATCATACTGCTTATATTACTGATTAAATGTTGCATTGTTGCTTATGGTCTGAGGCGTGTGCTCAGAAAGTCCATACCGGCCTCAGCCTAGGAAATATCAAGTGACTAGATCTCAAAAAAAAAAAAAAGGCAACAAAAATGCTTTATAAGTACATAAAATTATTACATTAGCTTGTGTTCTGGCCTTTATTGTAATAGGTTACTTGAAAGAGTAGTATTGGAGTATTAGTGATTAAAAAGTGTGTTTTTGATATGTTTCGGTATTCATTTGTTGGCTTGACCGTGTATGCAGCTAATTGTATGGGGGCAGGTGAAGGGGAGAGGTGCTGGAGCTAACCTTGAACATGTTAACCAGGTCTATCATTGAGCTCTCTACCCCTAACGCTTAATAGTGTGTGAAATAGATGTATTGCCCAGAGGAGTATAACCAACCAAACAGGCATACTGATCAGGAAATCCGTTAGTTTATTTTAAACATATGTGGTTTTCTTAGGAGTATGATCAGGATTAGGTGTCTTGTGGGGCTTAAGAAACCAATATGTGAATCGTTACAAAACCTGGTACTGATACAAATTTCCTACTCGACTTGACTCCAGGATCTTCTTTTGAGGAACAAGCATCTTAGTAATTTGTGTGTGTGTATCTTCTGGCAGGAGTTCAGGACCTTGTGCATGGTAGGCCCTGTGAGCAACATTTGTTTTTTTAAGAGACAAGAGTCCCATAGTGTAGCCCTGGCTGGCCTGGCAGATATTCACCTGCCTCAGCCTCTGGAGTCTTGGGATTGAAGACAAGTATGCCATCATACCTGGACCTTCTATTATCTAAGGAACAACTCTCATATATACCTTCAACTCCAGCTTCAGGAGAGCCAAGCCTCTGGCCTTCTCACACATACTCATACATGGACACATGCACATAATTAAAAATAAAATTTAAAAAAGGCTATTATCAAAGTTGGCTATGCATGCCTATACTCCCAGCACCGGAGGAGACTGACACACAGGATTTCAAGGTCAAGCTTATCCTAGTCTACACAAAATGAGACCCTGTCTCAAAAACAAAAGCAAACAAGAGACAGGACATAGAGGCGGGTGAATTTGTGCTAGTTCAAGGCCAGCCTAGTCTACCTAGCAAGTTTCAGGCTAGCTAGGACTGCACAGAGAAAATGAACAGCTAGGCATTTTGCATACTAGATTTTCATTCCATCCGTCCGACTGTCCGTCCGTGTTTGTGTGTGTGTGTGTGTGTGTGTGTGTGTGTGTGTGTGTGTGTGTTGTGTTTGCTATAAATGAATTTGGTACAGATTTTATGTTACTTTAGTAAATACTCATTGTCATCGTATTTATGGTTTTTGTTTTGTTGTTTTTGTTTCCTTGGAAACAGGGTCTCCACTGGGTCTCCTGGAACTCTCTCTGTAGGACAGGCTGGTCTTGAACTCACAAAGATCAAGCTGTCTCTGCCTCCCAAGTATACCATGACCTTTTCAACTTATTGTACGTGTTACTGTGGGTGCACATGTGCCACAGAGCTTGGTGAGGTATGAACATACAGAGGCCATAGGACAACTTTAGGGAGCCAGTTCTCCCCTCATAGGTCCTTGGGGTCAAACTCAGGTCATCAGGCTTGGTGACAAGTACCTTGACCTGGTGACACATCTTTATAGCCCCCAAATAAAAGAAGGTGGATATGGTGGTGCACACCTTTAACCTCAACACTCAGGAGCTGTTGGCCAGTGGATCTCTGAGTTTCGATTTCCCAGCTGGGGACTGACCCAAGGCTTTACATATAATAGGCAAAAAATTACTAGCTGAGCTGTAGCCTCAGCCCAGAACATGAACTACTTGTTTGATATTTACTTATTTGGTTTTTGTGGGGGTGCATATGTATGAATATTTTACTGCACTTGTATGGAGGTCAGAGAACAACCTGAGGGACTTGATTGTCTTCTTCTAGTATGTGGGTTCTAGGTATAAAACTCAAATTCCTGAGCTTAGCAGCAAATGCCCCAAGCTCATTTTGTGTGGGCTGGGATAGAGTCTGGAACCTTGCCACACTGACCACAGATTCAGCCTTCCAGCAATTCTTTGATAACTTCACCCGTGTATATAGTGAATTTGGGTCTTCTCCCCACCTTGTGTGTGTGTCTGTGTCGTCTGTCTGTGCCTGTGTTCATTTCTATATGTTCATGAGTTTTTGTGCCTGTGTCCATGCATTCATATGTGCACTTGCTGAGATGTGTATGGATATCTGCACACAAGTGTAAGGGCCTGAGGTTGCTGTTGAGTATTCCTTGATTAATCTCACTGCGTTTATTGAGATAGGTCTTTCAGTAGAACACAGAGCTTGCTCATAGGTCTAGTTTGGCAGCCCAGCTGTCCTTCTGAGCACTAGGTGGGCCCCCATTTTAGGAGATCTGAACTATTGAGTTCTTTAACTGAGCCATCTCCTCCCTACCCACCTCCTTTTTCTGCTTGAGCTTGGATGGGAGGCTATTTATAGGGCGCATAGGCAACTTACCAGTGGTTATATCACCCCAGCAAACAACTGCCAGCAATCCGCCGAGGGATGGAACCTCATGAGTACCTTCTCCATCCATGATGAGATGTTGAAAGACCTGGAACCTCATGAGTACCTTCTCCATCCATGATGGAATGTTGAAAGACCCAATCCCTTTTTTTTTTTTTTAGATTTATTTATGTGTATGAGTGCTCTGTCTGCATGCTTGTCTGTACATCAGAAGAGGGCATCAGATTCCATTATTATAGGTTGTTGGGAGCCACCCTGTGGTTGCTGGGAATTGAACTCAGGACCTGAAAGAGCAGCCAGTGCTCTTAAAGGCTGAGCCATCTCTCCAGTCCCCACTTCCCCTTTTTAGGGCTGTTTCCCACCCTGGATGTATACGCATGCACTTGCATGAGTTTATGTACAGAATGCAAATGTGCCCATGGAGGCTGGAAGGTGCGAAGTAATAGAATTACTCTGATCCCTGTCTAGCTTCAAGTGAATGAGGCTCAAACTATGATTTATTAGACTATGTGCAATTACCCCTGATATGGATTATGCCTAATCTAATTATCTAATGCTAGACTGGCTGCTTTCCTAACTGTGCTCCCCCAAAACTGCTGTTGGAATCTTCTGGGTTATTTCTGCTCCAGCAGTCTGATGTCCTGGGGAGGCATTTTATTCTGATACCTGCTGCTGGTTCAGCATGACTAATGAAGACTTCTTGTTCTCTCCATCTTCTCCTCCTCTGTACTCCTTTGCTTTTTTCCTTTTTCCTCCTCCCCTCTGTCCACCTGCAGTCAGGTAACTCAAACTCCAGCTGTCTCGATTCTCCCCAGTAACTAGTTGTAGCCATTTTTATTTAACCAACTGTTTTTAATTGGGGAGTAAGGGTTGCACAGCAAAGGTGGTATACTTGGGAATTGACTCACCTTGGGGCAACCAGATCTAGGGTACAGAATCAGCATTTGAATATATAGCAGCAGACCAACCCCAATAAGAGGGTGTTAGGAACCAGAGTAACAGATGGTTGTGAGCTACCTGGTATGGGTGTTGGGAACCCAGTCTGGGTCCTCTGCAACAGCAGTAAGCACTCTCTAACTTATGAGCCCCTGAAGGGCCAGGTCTTCTGCTGGGATTCATAGCCGTAGGGAGTTCATGAGTGTAGCAATCTTCTGCCCAGAAGACACTGTTTTGTGGAGTCCCTCTCCATCCTTCAGTTTTTAGATTGTTTACTACCCCTTCTTCTGTTTACCCTGAGCCTTGGAGCATGAGGCATACGTTGCATGTTGCTTTTGCTGCCCTACCTAAGCCCTGGGAATGGACCAAGCTACCAGCCCCTGCCCGGAGAATTTTGGATCCTTGGATGAAAAACACTGACACACACAATTGTTCAATTTCAACTTGTCTTATTGGCACAATTGCTGGGCACCCCCAGTCTACCTTGGCTAGGTTGCCCTTCCCAGAACTTCTAGCTCAGCACCCTAAATCTCCACTCAACTTCAATTGCTCTGCAACCTTCAGTCCCAGCTCAACTCTCCCAGCTTCCTGCCTGTAGAAGTGGCCTGTGGCTGCTCCCCCTGAGATCTTACTTGGCTGGTTGGCTTTTTTTCCTCCAAAGCATGGTGAACTCTCCTTTCCTCCCTCTCCTGAGTCTGCCAGCTTGCCTGTGGGGACCTGGAAGTCCCACCTATTCCTTCTACCCAACAATTGGCCCATGACTTCTTTACTGATAGATCAAGAACCAATTGGGGAACAGGATCTTAGCATCAGAACCACTCCTAGTCATAGGTGTCTCTTTTAGAACTGAGCACTTGATAATTTTTTATTCTTAGCACTTTAATTGACTATGAGTTTCTGTGTAAACTTTCACCCACTTGGGGAAAAAAAAAAAAAACTTGTCTCGTGTAGAACTAACTTTTATCCTCCAGAAGTAGTTGTTGTCTGGGAGGCTTACTGCCTCCATCTGCTAACCTAGGCCTAGTCTTGGAAGCTTCTAGTCTCTGTACAATCTAATCTAAGCCTAGAACGTTTTCAGCTTCTGAGACTTACTGCTGAATAAGCTCACCCTTTTTAGTTCTTTCTGAGGTCTGATTGACTGGTTCAACTCAGCTGTTGTGGCTCAAACTCTTCTCCAAGCTGACTGATTCAATCTGGCTTCTCTATCACTCTAACTGAATTACTCTGCTTGGCCTCATACTAACTCTGGCAATCTGTTCTAATCTTCTGGCTCCTTCTCATTCCCTGGCTCCTTCTGTCTTCACCTGTGTCTAGCTTGTTCTGCAATCTATATCTGTACAACTCTCCTGGGAAAACTGCTCCCCCTCCCCCCCCCCCCCCTTAGGTAGCTTTCCTTTCCTTTCTCTTCTTGTGAGAGTTGGGCATATCTTGTTCTGTCAAATCTTTCTCTAATTCATCACTTTGTCTGCCACTCGCATTCACAGTATGATCAAATATCCTGCAATAGTCTCACAGGCTGAATGCAGCAGTAAATTAAGGGTATAACTGAAAGTTTTTAGAAAACAGTTTGACAACATGTCCACTTAGCAAAACAATAGCAATAAGTTCCCCGCTAAGGCCTGTGGCCTCACAGATTCACAGTATGAGGCATGAGTTTCTTCCTGTGGAGCAGGCCTCCAATCCAACCAGAAAACAATTCATTACCTACAGCAGTCATGCCACGATTGTACCAGCGAGCATATCTTGCCTGGTAAGTAGCTCACAGGTTTTCAGATGGGTAATACTTGATCCATAGCAACCTTCCTGCACTGCGAAAGTTAGCTATCAGTGGAAAGGAAGCTCCCAACTCAGTTTCAGCTTGATTTCTGTCTTGCAAACCAGATGCCATTGTTGCTATTGGCGGAGATCTGCAGGGGCTTCTAACCTGACTGGAGTGGCCAAGGAGCTGCACTCTCCAAAGCGGGAGGGGGAAGTTGGATTGAGGCTGCTCTCTTCTGTGATTTCTGCTGGAGCTGGCTAGCCAGTGAGGTGCAGTGGCTAGGAACCAAGGTGGGGCCACCGTGCAGGAAGCGACTACACTGAGCCCAGGCAGTTTTCAGAGGCAAAAGCTTCAGGAAAGAACTCTCTTTCCCAAAAAGTGTTCTAGCTCTGGTATGACAGAAGCTCTCAGGTGATCCTTGGTGAAACAATTCCTGCCACTTTATTTCTTCTGGATAGGGTCTTACATACATTTTGGGGTGAGTTGGGGTCTAACAGCAGATCCGTTCTATTAGGTTGGTCTGAGATGTTAGGGATGCCTCATCTGCATGTGGAGGAGCTTGGGACGCTACCCCTATGTGTGACTAATTGTCACAATCCTTTCCATGGGGTGCTGTGGGCCTGGTCGAGAGCAGATGAAGTGCCTACCGTCCTTTGGTTTGAGGCGCTGGGGCTTCTGAACCCACTCAGCCTTACCAAGTATCCTGGCACTGTCCACTGCCCTACAACCATATGGTGAGTCTCTCTCTTCCTTTGTTGTCTGTGTATGCTGTGTGTGTGTGTGTATGCTATGTGTATGTGTGTGTGTATGCATGTATGTGTGTGTGTGTGTGTGTGCATGTGTGTGTGAGAGAGACAGAGAGAGAAGGGAGGGCTTCCAGGACATCCCTTGGCTCTGCCACCCGTCTCTCCAGAAGTGTGGAGGGAACACAACATGTTCTATGCATCTGACTTCTATGTGGATTTTTGAGAACTGAGATCCTCTTGCTTGGATGGCAGCTGCTTTACCCACTGAACTCTATTCAGCCTTCAGGGGTTTTTTTTTTTTTTTTCCTTAATACTCTCCTCCTGACCTGTTATGCTGCTTCTATATTGCCGTTGCTGTTTTGTTTTGTTTTGTTTTGTTTGAGACAGATTCTCCTGTAATCCCAGCTGGCCTCTGGCTTTCTCTGTATTGGATGGCCTTAAGCCCCTGATCCTCCCTAGTGTTGGGAATACAAGTGTCTGCCCTGAGTCCCGATGCTTGTTCGTTGAGACAAGGCCTCCCTGTCTGGTTACAGCTTCCTGGAATTCACTATGTATACCGGGCTGTCTGTGAACTCTTGCTGATCTTCCTCCCTTTCCATTTCCAAGTGCCGAGATTGCAGTATTGTACTGCTGTGCCAGGCTGGTAGTCTTTTTCAGTTTCTGGATAAGCTCTTTTCCTACCTGCCACCTAGAATGCCTACTACACCTCCCCCATTTATTTGCATTGTTTACGTATAATTATGTTTCTATATTCCTATGTATTTACATTTTACTATTGAGCTACTGCCCCAACCCATTTTTATTTTGAGACACTTTCACTAAGTTCTCCAGGCTGGCCTTATTCAAGATATTGCCTTAACCTCCCGAGTATTTGAGATTACAGGCCGATGCCACTAAGCACAGTCCTACTTACTACATATTCACTAAGACAGGGCCACACTTAAAAAAAAAAAAAGTTTTATTTTTAGTTATGTGTCTGTACCTGTGAGTGAATGTCGATATGTGAGTGCAGGTGCCCTTGGGATTCCTAGCTACAGTGCCATGTTTGAAAGGTTCACTCTTACTCTGTTCACTGTGATAACTGTAGTGATTAACAGTAAGCACAGAATAAGAGCCTGTGTGTATGTAGACTAAGAGCTTATTAGTGTGTGGACTAACAATGGTTGGAGAGTATAAAATAGTTATTCACTAAGCTTGTTAGAAACAGGGCTGGAGAGATGGCTCAGCCGTTAAAGGCTAGGCTCACAACCAAAAATATAAGAAAAGGGTGAACAGGAGCATAATTGGCGTCTCTATGTAGACTCACCTCAAACAGCTAGCACCATGTGACAGGATGTCCTGCAACACAGGCATGCAGTTCTGATGGCGGCCAGAGTCTAGATTGGAGACGGAGACCTGGCTTCAGGTCTCACTGTGGAGCAGGAGTCAGGAAACTGCCCAGAACCCACTGGGAAACAACTTGGGTGTATCAGATGGACTGAATAATAGATGGAGAGTATACTTAGCAAGCTTATGACAAGAGTAAGTGATGATACACAGGTACTAGCTGGAGTCAGGTCTGAGATGGAAACCACACTGCCAGCTGTTGATTTTCTTTCTTTATGCTGCTTAGGACATTTGTCTTTCTGAGTCTATGCCTGTGTCTTCTTCAGCACTACTCTAAAATGGCAAACGTCTGAAATACGGTTGCTTATTATAATGCCTGTATAATTTGTGTTTAGTTTTTATCTAAAATGTTTTAGATGTTGTTTTTCAGATACTTTTCTCCCTGTGGTATACTGATGAACAGAACCCTTCCACCATGCGCCTCAGTTTTGCCAAAAGAGATCTGTGCAAGAACCTTCTTCAGAATCACTGCACCATTAGTAAATAAACGAAAGGAGTATTCAGAGAGAAGAATTATAGGGTTTGTATATAGTAATTTTATTAAAGCACACTTGCAATTTTCTTTATTTCTACAGACCACACTGCTAGGTAAGCCTGTCTATAGCCCTTGCTGTTTTATACACACTGTTGAAAAACTGTAATATTGGGCTGGAGAGAGATGACTCAGCGGTTAAGAGCACTGACTGCTCTCCCAGAGGTCCTGAGTTCAATTCCCAGCAACCACATGGTGGCTCACAACCATCTGTAATGGGATCTGATGCCCTCTTTTGGTGTGTCTGATAGCTACAGTGTACTCATATACATTAAATAAATCTTTTTTTTGAAAGTGTTATTAGAAAAAAGAAAGATGCCGGACAGTGGTGGAGCACGCCTTTGATCCCAGCACTTGGGAGGCAGAGGCAGGCGGATTTCTGAGTTCAAGGCCAGCCTGGTCTACAGAGTGAGTTCCAGGACAGCCAGGGCTATACAGAGAAACCCTGTCTCAAAAAACCAAACAAACTAACAAAAAAAAAAGAAAGAAAAAAAGAAAAAGGTACTGATTTTTATGTTTCTTAATAGGGTATATTACTGAACTTTTTTATGATTTTTATTTTTTACATATGGGTATGTGGGATAGAGGTATGTGCATGCGAGTGCAGGTATCATTGGAGTCTAGAAGGTGTTCTGGAACAGACAGATGTGAGTTACCCAGTGTGGGTGCTGAGAATTAAACTTAGGTTCTCTGCAAGAACAGCTGCATTCTTAACTGCTGAGCCACCGCTTGCCCTGAGTTGATTCTTGGGAATGAATACTCATCACATGTCCCCTTCAGGGCATTTTTGTGACTCCTAACAGGACTGCTTTAGATGAGAATTATGGTTTTCTTTCTTTCTTTTGCCAAATAACATGATTATAATAAATTTTTATAGGAAATCATTTGTATATCCTTAAGTGAGCTTAAACTCACTCTGTAATGGTTAACTTTGAGCTCTTGTTTTCCTTCTGCTTTAATTTCAATTTTAATTTCTTTGGTGTAGTGGTATTAAAGGCCTGAACCACCCTGCCTTTTTTGAGACAGGGGCTTACTGTGTAGCTCTGACTGACCTGGAACTTGCTATATAGACCAGGCTGACCTCAGACTCACAGAGATCCATCCATATGCCTGTCTCCTGGATATGGAGATTAAAGACTGTGCCACTAAGCCTAGCCCTTGTTCTTTTTCAAATAGGATCTTTTTATGTTGCCCAGGTTTTTTCTCCCTGCCTCAGACTCTGGAATAATTCTCTTTTTTTTCCCTTAACTTTTAATGTTTTTTTTTTTTAATTTTATTTATTTAATGTATGGGTGCTCTGATGCATATATATCTGCCACCTTGAAGAGGGCATCAGATTCCCCCTATAGATGGTTATGAGCCACCATGTGGTTGCTGGGAATCAAACTCATGACCGCTGGAAGAACAGCCAGTGCCATCTCACCAGCCCTGAGTAATTCTTACTGTTGAGTGAATGTGTGTGTGTGTGTACATGTACATACACACGTATATACATATATATACACACCATACACACACACACATGCACAGATACACAGACCTTTGTGGGGGTGGAGGGCAGGGGTGTGTGTGGTCTTACTAGCCTAAAATCTTGAGTTTTGTTGCCTTAGTATCTCCAGAGCTGGCATTACAGGCAATCCCTACCATACCCAATGAGACAAACAATTTTAAAATGTTGACAGTAATTTAAAAGGTTCCAGTTGTGACTTCTGCCATTTCTATTTGTAGCCATTTTACTTCCTGTGTTGCCATTCCATCGTGTCCTTCGTTTATATTCTTTTTAAAACTCATCTCATAGAACTAGTTGTTAACGCTATTTATCTTTCTTTTTAGGTACTCAATGCAAGAAATGTATGATGTTGTATCAGGAATGGAGGATTATAAGCATTTCGTCCCTTGGTGTAAAAAATCAGATATAATATCGAGGAGATCTGGATATTGTAAAACCCGATTAGAAATTGGGTTTCCACCTGTTTTGGAGCGATACACATCAATAGTAACCTTGGTAAAACCGCATTTGGTAAAGGTAAGTTTTTCTTTTGCTGAAGGCTACTAGATCACCAAATAGGTCATCTGGCCCATAGATGTGAGAAATGTTTTTATCTTTGCACTGTTAAAACAGGAGGACATGGTAGCACATGCCTGCAATTCGAACAGTAAAGAGGCTTAAACAAGTGGATTCTGAATTTGAGGCTACCCTGGGCTATAAAGTGAGCCTTTATATAAAAAAAATTAATATATTTAATATTTTCAGTGCATTACTTTACCACTGAGGGGAACATCAGTTTGTTGAGTGCACACACACGATTTTGTTTTGTGTAAGTTTGAGGAGTGGTGATAAGACAGTGAGAGGTCAAAGGTTTTTTAAGAAGGGGAATGTGAACATAGAGATGATGGCTTGGTGTCACGCTGCTCTTTCTGAGCACTTGGTTCAGTTCCCAGCACTCACATGGTGGCTTGCTCCTGGCTTTAACACTAGTTCCAAGGGATCTAAAGCTCTCTTCTGGCCTGTGGTCACTGCATTCACTTGATATAAATACATACACGTAGGCAAAAACATACATATAATGAATGAGTCTTTTTTAACCCTCTAAATGTAAAATGTTAACATTGTTAAGGGTATCCTGCCAGGTACCGTTAAATCATATTAACCATGTTACCCTTGTCAGAGGACCCAATTTTTTGAAGAAAAGTACCTGGCCCTTTATCTTTTCCTTTCTTTTCCTTTCTCCTTTTTTTCCTTTCCTTTTTCCTTTCCTTTTTCCTTTCCTTTTTCCTTTCCTTT
>NW_021604613.1:9269532-9288607 GCF_004785775.1 Grammomys surdaster
TTTCCTTTCCTTTCCTTTCCTTTCCTTTCCTTTCCTTCCTTTCTTTTTTTTCTCGAGACAGGGTTTCTCTGTATAGCCCTGGCTGTCCTGGAGCTCACTCTGTAGACCAGGCTGGCTTCGAACTCAGAAATCCGCCTGTCTCTGCCTCCCAAGTGCTGGGATTAAAGGTGTGCGCCACCACCGCCCAGCCCCTTTTTTTCTTTTTTCTTTCTTTCTTTTTTTTTTTCTTTTTTTTTTTTTTGAGGACTTCACTGTATAGCCTTGGGCTGGCCTCAAACTCATAGAGCTTCACCTTCTGTTTCCTAGGTGCTGGGATTAAAGGTGCAAGTTCAAGGCAAGCAGAATTTCGTAGGCTAATACTCATTCTTTAGGATTTTATTTTTAGGTGCTGTGGACATACATTCCATCATTTCCCTTCCCCTTTGCTTTTTTTCTTTTTTCTTTGATTTTTCTTGTTTTCTTTTATTATTTTAATGTGTGTTTAAAAAAAATCAGAAAGATTAATCACAGCAAAGAATCAGAATCAGACTTTTAGGAAAACTATATAGAGAACTCTGAAATGAAAGCGTGAAGTCTGCGGGTGTCTGCTTCTCTCTCTGGCCTTTGTGGACACCTGAATGAGCGCACAGGATGCACACCATTTCACACAGCCTCTCACACACAGTCAGGCAGGACAGACGGTCCAGTGGTTAAGTACACTTGTGGCTTCCCGTTTCTAGTACTTACCTGCTGGCTCACAGCCATCTATAATTCCAGTTCCTGGGGATCTGATGCCCCCTTCTGACCTCTCTGGGTACCAGGCATGCGTGTGGTGGACAGACATGCAGGCAGGAAAACAGTGAGATGTGGAGTAGACATTTTATGAACAAGTCAGCCATTTCAGAGTGATGGTATACAACAGTATATGTTGTTACGGATATGTGGTATAGTACTTTAACTTGTTCAGGAGCACCTATAAGTAGCAGAACAGGAATTGTGGTTTTTAAAAAATCACTCCCAGGGTTGGGGGATTGCTCAGGTGATAAAGTACTTACTTTGCAAGTGTAAGGACCGGAGTTCGGATCTCCAGCATTCACTGAAATAACTGGGAATGGTGGCATGGGCAGGAACCCTAGGACTGGGGGGCAGAGACAGGGATCTCTCAAGCTCATTTGTCAGCCGGCATAGCCAGATTGATGAATCCCAGGTTCAGTGAGAGACTGTTTTAGTTTCATGTTGCTGTGGCCAAACAGCTGACCTGAATCAGTGTAAAGGAGGAAGGCTTTATGTCTTACAGTTCGAGTGAACCCTTTCATAAGGGTAGAGAAAACATGGCACCTGGTGAAGTCATAACTGCAGAAGCTTAGGTTCACTGGCTATATTGCCTCTACAGTCAAGAATCAGGGAGCAATGAATGTGGTGTGTCAGTTTCTCCTTTTTATTAAGTCCAGGATTCCAGTTCTGGGAGTCATGCTGCCCTATTAACCTACTCTAAATAATCCTTTACAGATATGCCCAGAGATTTATCTCTAATGTGGTTCTACATCACAGAGACCCTCTCTCAAAAAGATGGACAACAATTGAGAAAGACACCTGCTGTCAACACACATGAGTAATTCCATCCCCATATACTAAGTAGCACAGCAGGTGAACACACGCAGGAGAGCAGTTGACAGTCTGGTGGCTCCTAGGCATCCTTCTCACTTGTATTCAGAGCTGATTCATAGTAGATTCTTGCTCACATCATATCATTTAACGTGTTTTTTTCTTTCCATTTTGTTCTAGGCATCTTGTACTGATGGGAAACTTTTCAATCATTTGGAGACTATTTGGCGTTTTAGCCCAGGTCTTCCTGGCTATCCAAGAACTTGTACCTTGGATTTTTCAGTAAGTCTATTGTAAAGTTCTTGTTTATGTGTGTGTGCCATAGCACATGGGTAGAGGTCAAGGGTCTGTTCTGTCTTTCTATCATATGCGTTCTTGGTGCTAAGTGCCACTGAGCCATCTTGCCAGCCCTGGTTTATACATTTTTTGAGGCAGGGTTTTGCTTGTAGCCTGGGCTAGACTGCAGTTTACTGTGTAGCTTGGGCTGGCCTCAACCTATCATCCTTTAATCTCCAAAGTGCTAGGATTATAGCAGATACAGACCACACAGCTAATAATGCCCATTTTGGTTTGAGGGTTATTTTTGGTTTTATTTTTATTTTATTTTTCCAGACAATGTCTCACTATGTAGCTTTGTCTGTCCTAGAACTCACTGTAAACCAGGCTGGCCTTGAACTCAGAGATTCATTTGTCTCTGCCTCCTAAGTATTAGGTAAAGTGTTGTACCACCACACCTAGCTTAATAATACACTTTTAAAACCCAGAAGCTGAAATTTTCTCCTGCATAGAGAGTTTACAATTTAAAAACATCTAAAATTTTTGAGTATTGAATACTGTTTTCTACACCGTTACTTAATGAACATGTCATTTAATTGTTTTTGTGTGTTTTGATTTGTTTGTCTGTTTTTTGTTTTTTGAGACAAGGCCTCATGTAGCCTAGGCTGGCCTCGAATTTAGTATGTAGCTGAGGCTGCCCTTGGACGTCTAAGATCCACCTACGTGCATTACAAGAGTGTTTGGATTACGGGCATGCACCACAATGCCTGGTTGTTTTTACGTGGTGGTAGGGATCAAATAGGGCTACCTGCTAGGTCAGTACTTTATCACCTACATAGTCAGCCCCAAACACTTCTTTCTGCAATACTGTTCACTCCTTCTGCGGCTTCTCCATTTTACAAATCCCTTCTTTATAAAACATATGCCAGGACTGTGGGTGTAGCTCAGTGGGGAGTGTCTGTTTTGGATGCCTAGGCTCTGGGCTTAATCTTTCCTTCTCTCTTTCTTTGTTGTTGTTGTTGTTGTTTCAAGATAGGGTTTCTCTGTGTAGCCCTGGCTGTCCTGGAACTCACTCTGTAGACTAGGCTGGCCTCGAACTCAGAAATCTGCCTGCCTCTGCCTCCCAAGTGCTGGGATTAAAGGAGTGTACCACCACCACCCGGCAAGATGCTTTTCTTTATCAAAGTTGCACCAATGTTTTCATACCATGATTCTAACATATTTTGTTAGTATGGAACTAAAGTAGCTATTACCAATGCAATGCATATAGAGAGCACATGGAATTTTAGGCCCCCTTTCACTGTTAATCTTGGAGCCTAATGCAAGTGCCCCACTTTAGGGGTGTATCTGCAGTGCTAATGTATTTGTAAAGTAGGGGGAATTTGCGTCATCATTGAAAGGACTGGCCATTGTTGCTAAGTCTTACTAAGTTCCCAGTAGTTATTTTTAAAGCAGGAAGTCATAGTCATGTTTTTCTGGATGGCCTAATTAGTGACTCAACGTATATTTTTTATTTTTAACACACTGAGGCAGTATGGATTCACAAGGGGAAAAGCCATTAACTACACAGTGTGTTCTTACATCTTTATGAGTGTTTCAGACCCTCTCATGCTTTGAGCTTTCTGCCAGCAGCAAAAGCTACAGAGATTTTTCTTAACTATAAAATGAAGATAGGTGGTTACATTGAAAAATAAGCAAAACCAAACATATATAATTTCACTATTCAATACTAAAGACATTTAAACTTATTAGAGAAATCTAAAATTAGTATCAGATTAAATCTATACATTTTACATTATATGCAGAAATAATATTGAAGAAAGGAGAACATGTTTTTTAATTTAGAGACTCCTGCCAGGTGTGCTGGCACATGCCTTTAATGCCAACACTGAGTGCAGAGCCAGTCGATCTGTATGAGTTCAGACCCAGCCTGGTCTACATAGCAAGTGAGTTCCAGGCCAGCCAAGATTGCGTAGTAAGACTGTATATCATAAAAATAAATAGATAGATAGACAGTCTAGAGACTCCTAATTGTCTTGCTCATATCACTTTTGCTATTGTAAATGCAAAGCCATTTCTAACTGGTTTCCAAGAGGAAATGAGTTTTCTCTGTACTTGTGATTCAGGTCTTAAATCCTAAGAAATGTTGGTAATTTAGGGTAAATGGAATATTCTTTTTTTCAGCTCTTGAATTCCTTTCATTAAAAAGTTAAGAGCCAGGGCATGCCTGTAATTTCTGCAGTATTGCGGCTGAGGCAGAAGGATCACAAGCTGGAAGCCAACTAAAGCTGTACAGTTAAACCCTGTCTCAGAAAAACAAAACAATATAACACATAAAACCTTGGATTCACTCTAAAAGTTGACATTAATAGGACAATTGGAAATGCAAACAATTTGGATAGTTTATATTATAGCATTATTACCTAGTAACTAATAATTTTCTGATTCTGACATTTGTATGGCTATATGGTTATAAGACAGATAGGAAATTTTGGGGTGATGAGTACATGAAAATCCTTCATATTGTTTCTGCGATTTTTTATTTTATTACATTTTCATTTTTTTACATGTACAAAGGTCAGAGGACAGCTTGAGGGAGTCGATTATGTCCTTCTTACGTGCTGAAACTGAGGTCATTTGGCTTAGCAGCAGCTGTTTTTACCTACTGAGCCCTCTCAGCATTTCAAGAAAGTAATTTAGGTGTGGTGGCACACACTTTGAATCCCAGCACTCAGGAGGCAGAGGCAGAGAGGCAGGTGGATTTCTGTGTTCGAAGTTAGCCTGCTCCACAAAGGGAATTCCAGAGCAGCCAAGGCAACACAGTGAAACCCTATCTCAAACAAACAAACAAACAAAATTATTTAAGAATAAAAAGCTAGAAGGCATGCCTAGTGGTGTAGGCCTGTAATCCCAACTACTGGGGAAGGTAAGGCAAGAAGAAATTCACTGACTTTGAGCCTAGCCTAGACAGCTTAGAGAGACCCTATCTCAAAATAGAAAATTTGAGAGCTTGTCCAGTGTGTGAGAGGTCCTAGTATCAAGTCCTAGAACAAGGGGGAAAAAAAAAAGCCGGGCAGTGGTGGCTTAATCCCAGCTCTTGGGAGGCAGAGACAGGTGGATTTCTGAGTTCGAGGCCAGCCTGGTCTACAGAGTGAGTTCCAGGACAGCCAGGGCTACACAGAGAAACTCTGTCTCGAAAAACCTAAAAAAAAAAAGTTAAAAAAAAATAAAGGTCTAGGACTCAAGAGTGTGGCTCACTGGAAGCTCTAGGTTTGATGTCAGCATTTCGGTCAGTCAGTCCATCAAAGAAAGTTAAAGTATTTTAATATTTAGAGGATATTAAGTTACAATACTACTGTTTAAAGTAAGTGCCTTGAAGTCCAGAACCACAGAGGGTATTATAAAGCTGTAACTCTTTGGTTTGTGGGTGACATGCATGTACATGCACAGGCAATATCAACTTCCTGCTGTCCTTAGACCCAGGGTTTTGTGTGTGTTGGACAGGCACTTTACCACTGAGCTACATCACCAGATGTTCAAACTCTAGCTCAGGCAGGCCTTGAACTTGGATCTCCAAGTAACTGGACTTAGAGGCCTGAGCACCATGCCCAGCTTTGCTCAGCCCTTGTTTAGTTTTACAGCTCAGGCTGGCCTGGAACTCACTGTGTGTACTAGGCTAGTTGTAAATTCCCAGTACTTGTGCCTCAGCCTCCTTGGGTGCCAGGATTATAGGTGTGCCCAGCAAATGTGTAAAACAATTTTTTTTAACACTTTGTTACAGATTTCTTTTGAATTCCGCTCCCTTCTGCACTCTCAGCTCGCTACATTGTTCTTCGATGAAGTCGTGAAACAAATGGTAGCGGCCTTTGAAAGAAGAGCATGTAAACTCTATGGTCCAGAGACAAACATTCCTCGGGAATTAATGCTTCATGAAGTTCACCACACCTAAGAGGAAAATAAGAGCTGCCTCCACCTACTCTTGGCTAGTTTGTTCACTTTCAGGTAGTCCTTTCGCCATCCATTGAGAAGCCAGAAAGCATTTGTTAAACCTGCCTTGATTCTAAGCCTGCTCCATTGAAAATTTGCACATTGAATATGGACCCACTTGTACATAGAATTATTTCTTCAATCAAGTGTAACATGTACATTTCTAGGCTCCTTCTGCCTTTGTAATAATGGATGTCATCACTGTTGCCAGGATACCACATTCCTCATTTGAGTACACAGATGAACAAGTCTTTTAATTCTCACCTTACATGAAAGGTTAGCTGAGATACAATGTGTGTTACATTTACCATATCATGTTTAAGTTATTAGGTTCAGAGTATTTGTAACTTATTGTTATTGGGCATGCCATACGGCTTAGGGTATTTGAGTAATCATATATTTAACATTAAAACTTTGATTTAAAGTACTGCTAATGAAGTCTTAGCACTTTGGGTATTTTAAATTGTTCTTATGGGTAGCAGTAGATAATTCAGTGTTGTTGGGAAGTTGCTTCCCAGATATACTGAGTGGGGTTTTTTTTTTGTGTTGTTGTTTTGTTTTTCATTTTTTGTTTTATTTGGTGAGTGGTCCAGAGCTCTGAGCTACTTTTCTAGACATTTGAAACTTCCCCCAGGTGCTTTGCACTTTCAAATGCTGATTGTGTTGTCAGAATTTTGTCTGCTGCTGTAGGCAACAGATAGGTAGTTAATATGTCTCCAGCACTGCACAGGCCATTTTCTATTTATTGTGCATATTCGCTTTCAATAATATTCTAAACTGATATTTTTTTTAAAAAAAAAAAGACAAATCAGTGTAAGGGCTGAAGTCATGACTTAATAAAGTTAAATTGTTTATTTTTGTATTGTGACTTTGGTTATTTAAATTTTTTTGGGTTTTGTTTGGGTTTTCATGATAAGGTCTCTCTGTGTAATATCCCTGGCTACCCACTCACTCTATAGTCTAGGCTGGCTTTGAACTCATAGAAATCCTCCTGCCTCTGCCTGGGATTAAAAGCATCGCCACCATCACCACCACTGGCTGTTATTTAAATCTTTTCTGTATTGTTTTAATGTGTATTTGTACTGATGGCCTAGTTTGCTTCCCTGTTACTAATGAGCAAAAGTACTTGTGAGGAATGTATTTATTTCAACTTACAGTCCACTGTTTACCACACAGGGAAGCCAGGGCAGGAACTAGAGCCGAGACTGGAGAATGGGCTTCCTGGCTTGTTCCCCACCTCCTGTTTAGGAAGCTTCTCATACACTGCAGACCCACCTGCTCAGGGATGGCAGAGTAGTGTGGCCCTTCTACATCAGTTAGCAGTCGGGACGTCTCACAGACATACCCCTTGGCCAGTCAGATGATGGCAACTGATACTCCCTCATCCCAGGTGACTAGGTTGTGTGTGAAGTTGACAGCTGCAGCAACTGTAACAACAGAAATATAGTACTAAAGAATTTCATGTCTTACAAATACTTTCATGGGTGCAATATTCGTCCTCGATTTGATCCTCAGCACTTGCTCCCAAAGCAAGGGAAACACCTTCCATAGAGACAAAGAAATCTGAACTAAACTCACTCTTTATGCAGTATTCTCTCCATTCCTTTCACTCTACAACCAAATCACCTCTTCATACTTGATGGTCCTTTCAGCTTTAATTGGTGCTTGTGTGAATTTGTTCCATAGTCTCTGCTTAGTCTCCTCCTCTTGGGCACCGGCTGTATAGTTTTGAGGAGCTCATGCTCGGCTGCTCACATGGGCTTTAGTTGTGCTTTTAACAAGTGAAACCGGATCTTCCCACTTGCCAGGTAAGGCACACACGGCCACAGCAAAGTGACCTACATATAATTGTGTCCCTTGCATTTGATTTGGGTTTTGGTATTTGATTTAGTGTTAATGGGGTATCATTAACCCAGGCTGGCCTGGAACTCACTATGTGGCACAGGAGATGCTCTCATTATTGGGACTCTTGGCTAGCTTCCCAAATGCTGAAATTGTAAGTGTGAGTTGTCATACCTCACACTGTTGTCTGTGTGTTTAGGTACATGTATGCATATGGTGGTCCGTAGTTGATACTGAGGGTCTTCCTTGATGGCTCTTCGTGCTATTGTAGCAATCTTTTGCTGGACCTGGAGTGCACTGATTCTGACTAGTCGAGCTATAAGGGATGCCCTGGGATACCTTCTCTGCCTCTCAAGTGCTGGGATTCCAGACATTGCCATCTCTGTCTGACTTTCTACATGGATGCTAGAGATCCAAAATACACTGGTCCTCATGCATGTACAGCCAGCACTTTATCCTTTGAGCCATCACCCCTGCCTTGGGGGGAGCATATTACTGATACTACATCCTTACTCTATTTTGCTAAATAGGCATGTTGTCAAAGCGCCTTCTACCGAGTTATATTTACTTGTGGATTTGTGCCACTTTTCATCAGAGTATCTTCGTTGTGCCATGAGTGGTAGTTAATGCAGAGATTTATAACTTTAGAGTTCTGAGAGTGACTCAAGTGTTCTGTCCTAAATGGGACCTCTACATTACCCCCTAAGGGTTCAGGGGACATTTTGTGAGAAAGAGTGGAAAGACTGAACTAGGAGATAGGAGTGCTGAAGGAACATCTGGACAAGACATGGTCTCTGCACTCAGGAACCTCACAGCTGCACAAGGTGGAGGACATCCACATTCCGTCACAGATTGGGGGGGGGGGGGCAGGTCCTGAGAGCCTGCCCCTTCCTAACAGACTGTTGGCAATTAATGCTTGCTGAGGGAGGGAGAAAGGGAGGGTGTCATTTTTTTTTTCTACTGTGTGCTCATTGGTACATTGCTCATGATCCAATAAAAAAAATAAAAACTCAAGTCATGCTTATACAAGCAACTTTAAACTCTGGGTCAACAAAACAAACAAACAAACAAACACCCAGAACAACTTGTATAGAAGATTTCATGGGAATGAGAAGGGATGTACTTTGAGGTTTCAAAAGCCACATGTAGTGTCCACTGTATACGAAGTCTCCTGCCCTGTTTCCAGATCTGTTATTGTAAGTACATGCGTGAAATTGTTCCAAAAAGAAAAGTATGGCTCAGGATAGAGGAATCTTGGAAAGATGATGTGTTGTGTATACACATCTTGTTCCAGTCTTACTGTATTGCAAAACTCTGGGTCTTTGTTGTTGTTGTTTTGTTTTTTTGTTTTTTCAAGACAGGATTTTTCTGTGTAGCCCTGACTGTCCTGGAACTCACTCTGTAGACCAGGCTGGCCTCAAACTCAGAAATCCACCTGCCTCTGCCTCCCAAGTGCTGGGATTAAAGGCGTGCGCCACCACTGCCTGGCAAAACTGTTCTTAATTGAGTTTTCCTTTTAGGAGTCTGGATAATGCTTTGGAAATGCCCTCGTTATCATGTGTGAGGGCTGCTTGTGTCATAAGCATTCAGTAAATATAAAGTGAATCTAACACAAGTTTTTATATTTTTGTTTTAAGGCAGCTTCTTTATATCCCAGGTTATACCTACATATAACCTGGAACTCACTATGTATTTTAGGATGACCTTTAACTCCTGGTCACCCTGCCGTTGCCTCAGTGCAGGGATTACAGTCCTGAGCCACATCTGGTTTATGCAGCCGAGGGGATCAGGTGCAGGGCTTGCCATTCTGCCAATAAAAGGAATTCTAATGAGCACTTGGAAGTTCTAGACCAATGAGGGCTACATATAAGACACTGACTTAAAAAAGAAAGAGTCTAATCATAAAATTAAGTTGCAAGTCTAAGCCAGGCGTGGTAGCACATGCCTTTAATCTCAGCAGTCAAGCAGACAGAGGCAGGGGGATCTCAATGAGTCTCCAAATAAGTTCCAGGCCAGCTAAGCTGCATAGTGAGACTGGTCTCAAACAATAAAAATGCAAGTCTAATACACCAAATTTTCTCAGATGTTTTAAATATTTTTGAGACAGAATCCTGATTATGAAAGTAGCCAACATTTGTGTGTAAAATGGATATGTTTCTCTTGTGATAAAAATCCCACAACCAAGGCAGTTTACAAATAAAACATTTAATTGGGCTTACAATAACAGATCCAGAAACAGGGCAGGAGACATCAAATGACATGGACACTGCATGTGGCTTTTGAAACCTCAAAGCACATCCCCAGTGGCATGCTGTTTCCAAAAAGACCAGAGCTCCTAATCCTTCCCACAGTTCCACCAACTGGGGACCAAGTATTTAAACATATGAGTCTATAGGGCCATTTTTTTTAAACGTATTTTTTATTTTTTTACAGTCCAATTGTTACCCCCCCTCCCGATCTGCCCTCCCACATTTCCTCATCCCCCCACCTCTATCTCCAATAGGATTTCCCCACCCACACCCACCAGGCCAGGGCTCCCTACTCTCAGGGCCTCAAGTCTCTCAAGGGTTAGGCCTGTCTTCTCTCAGAGGCCAAACCCACAGTCCACTGCTGGTCAGCTGGTGTATGCCACCTAGTTGGTGGCTCAGTGTCTGAAATATCTCAGGGGACTGGGTTAGTTGAGATTACTGGTCTTGAGGCCATCCTTTTATTCATCCCACCAGTTACTATTTCACCTTGTGCTTAGTGCAAGAAAGGTTACCTTTGTAGGGCATTTCCTATTCCTTCCTGTGCATTGCAGATGTCGGAGTTTCCTATTGACTTTGATAAAAGCAATTGGCTCAGTTTGAGAGTAGTCTAGTCTATGATGAAGTCATGACAGTTGAGCACATTGTATCCAATCAGAAAGTTGAGCATAATAAAGCACAAGCTCAACTAAGTAGTTTTCTTTTTATGTAGCCTAGGACCCAAGCCCAGGATGGTTCTGGACTGTCAGGGTAGGTTGTCCTTTGTTAACCTAAACAAGAAAAACCCCCAATGCATGCCGAGAGGTTTGTCTCCTAGTTAGTTGTAAAGCCTATCAAGTTGGGGTTTTTTGTTGTTGTTGTTTTGGTTTTTTTCATTTTTCTCTCCAAAGACAGGATTTATCTGTGTAACCCTGGCTGGCCTCGAACTCAAGAGATCTGGCTGCCACTGCCTCCCGAGTACTCGGATTAAAGGCATGTGCCAGCTACTGGCTTTTTCATGTTAATATTAACTATCACAGTGGGAGGGATCAGATCTTCAACCTTAGTTCCAGGCAAGGCTTCAAGCCCTGGCTGTCCTGTGATTGACTCAAGAGACCAGGTTGGCTTCGAACTTGAGATCTGCCTCCCCAGTGCTAGGATGAAAGGCATATGCTACTACATTGAGCTAAAAATAAGCTTTTTAAATTTAATAATAAATTTAAATAATAAAAATTAAAGCCAGGCAGTGGTGGCGCATGCCTTTAATCCCAGCACTTGAGAGGCAGAGACAGGCAGATTTCTGAGTTCAAGGCCAGCCTGGTCTACAGTGAGTTCCAGGACAGCCAGGGCTACACAGAGAAACCCTGTCTCGAAAAACCAAAAAAAAAAAATAAATAAATAAAAATAAATAAATAAATAAAACTAAAGCTAGGCAATAGTGGCACACATCTTCAATCCCAGTATTTGGGAAAGAGGGACAGGGAGATCTCTAAGTTTGAGGCCAGCATGGACTACAGTCACCAGGATAGCCAGGGATACAGGCAAAGGAAAAAAAAAAAACCCAACCCACCCAAACCAAAAAGACCCTTATGCATTTCCTGTTGCTTCAACATTGACTTTGACCAGAAAGACTGTACCGGCAGCGGTACATTTACTTTAGAGGGTCTTGGACCCACCCACATCTACCTGGGCTCTCTGCCAGTGGAAACACTCCATTGTTTTTGGACAAAGCAGAGTGTTTATCAAGGTTCCTTTCCTCTTGGTTTTTGAAGTAAATATAAGTACATTTCCACAGCTAAACTAACTACAGAACTAGTGTTTGCTCCCCTTTTTCATTTCTGGCTCATTTGTTCTAGTCTGGAAATTTCCATCCTTTAGTCAAATAAACCGTTTGTGGAAAGATATGGCCAACAGATTGCAGACTGATAGACTTTCTGGTTCTCTGCATTCTGGTATCTTTAACTGGTCTTGGTTCTTTCACACCAAGGAATGAACAATCTTCACTGGGTTATTTGTAAAGTGAGGGTTGGGTATTAAACCTCGTATTGCCTATTCATTTGGCTAGCTCTCTGGTAATTCTAGACTGAAAGATTCAAGTACCGATGGCTGGTTATAATGCTAAGTTACCCATGAAGTCTTTTTTTACTATGGCATAAACTTCAAAATGGTTTTGAATTTATATACTTGGGCATGTATACACCAAAGCCAGAGACAATTTTGGGGAGCTTGGGTCCCAAGGATTGAACTCAGGATTTAACCTGGAAGCTTTCATTAACTGGCTAGCTCTCAGTCCCAGGGATTTCCCTATCTCTGCATCTTCAGCACTGGGAATCTAAGATACTCTCTTGCCAGCACAGGAAGCAGCCATCTCCCAGATTCTACACTTTTGAGTTCAAATCACACAGAATAAAGACTACACTCCCCTTTAGGAGTCAGTTATTAATACTCCCCAAATTTTATTTCTCCCATCAAGACCACGGAAAGGCTAACACAACCAGGAACTTTAAACAAAATTTTATTACACAAAGGTTGTCACATAATTGGATACTTCTCTACTTTGTACACAATCATTCCCACCCTCCACAGAAAGGCTGCTTCTGAACTTCCCATGTGGTGACACAGCGCTACAGTCCTGATGCTAACAGAACAGTAGAAATGCCTCAGTGATTTAAGTTGAAAGCAGGACACTGGTATATGGCTCTTGCACCCAGCATCAGGAATGTACAAATGTCTTTATTCAAAAATACAAAATAAATTATCTGTAGGCATGGACAATGACAGCAGTAAACCATTATGTATTGTCAAAGGAAACCAGTAACTGATGGTTACAGTGATCAGCCAGCCTTCTCTTCAGTCATTTTCTTCAGGTGACTTCTCTGAAGTTATCGGTGAGGAACCTGCCTTGAGCTTCCTGTCACAGTTCATTGATAAGGGCAAAGCACTACTCTAGGTTAGAACATGCCACCTCCCATACCCCCTCCCATTCCACCCATTGCACCCATTGCAGGGTCCTTCTCTTCTTTAGGAATTTCTGTCACTACAGCTTCAGCTGTAGTTAGCAAGGAGGCCACCCCAGCAGCATCCAGTAAAGCAGTTCTTACAACCTAGAAAACAATTTTAGTAAAATAATTTAAAATTAATGAAAACCATGCACTAGAGAACAAGCCATCTAGGGTTTACGAAATGCTGATTTACCTTTGTTGGATCAATGATTCCCTTTTCCACCATGTTCACAAAATCTCCAATCATGGCATCATAACCAACTTCTGAGGAACTTTGCAGAATTTTCTCAACTATTAAAGATCCTTCAACACCTGCATTCTTAGCAATCGTCATTGCAGGAATTTTAAGTGCTCTTTTAATAATTTCTATACCTACAAAGCAAACACATTTTTACAAATTCACTTTTGTTTTCCCTTTTTGGGGAGCCAGAGATGGCTCAGTGATTAAGAACACTGGCTTCTTTTTCAGAGAACCTGGTTAAATCTTAGCACCAATGTAAGCCCAGTTCCAGGCTATCTAATGCTCCTTTCTGGCCCTGAGAATACTGCAAATACATAGCACATAAAACATGCAGGCAAAAATGCACCCTCTCATGCCGGGCGGTGGTGGCAGACGCCTTTAATCCCAGTACTTGGGAGGCAGAGACAGGCGGATTTCTGAGTTCGAGGCCAGCCTGGTCTACAGGGTGAATTCCAGGACAGCTAGGGCTATACAGAGAAACCCTGTCTCAAAAAACAAAAACAAATAAAAAAAACATACACACACACCCCCCACACACAAAAATTATAAAGAAAACAAGGTGAGATGGTTTTTCCAATTCTACCATAGATAAAATAATTACCCCTGTAAAATGTGGCACATTGCTAATACCTCTCTGGTATCAACAATACTTTTCAACAACAAGAATCGGGCCACAAACTCATTTAAAAGATCTTTACCTATTTTCTGATCTTCATTAGCAGGTTTTAATGAATCCAAGGCTGGGATGCACCGAAGCAGAGCGCAGCCCCCTCCTAGGACAATGCCTTCCTCAACAGCTGCTCTTGTAGCATTGAGAGCATCTGTAACTCTGTCTTTCTTCTCATTCACTTCAACATCACTTGTCCCTCCAACCTAAAGATTAAAAAATTCCAGTTAGCATGACCTTTCCCATTCAATGTCCATCTGAAGCCACCTAGATGGCAGACCTGAGCTGGGTACAGTGTCACAAAGTCATGACCCCAGCACTCAAAAGGCTAAAGCAGGTGGGTTAAGCCAACTGAGGCCAGCCTGGGCTATGGCAGAGTTCAGAACAAAACAACAAAAGGAAGCAATTCTAGAATAGATTATAATGTATCCAAATAACAAAATCCTTAACTTCCCATAATACAAGCTGTACTGTGGTCTGAGAAAAGGATGCTAGCCAAGCAGCAATGTGCACACCTTTGATCCAAGCACTTGGGAGGCAGAGGCAGACAGATTTTTTTCAGTTCAAGGCTAGCCTAGTCTAATAAAGTTCTAGGACTGAAAACTCTGTTTACAGAGTGAGTTCCAGGACAGTCGGGGGTACACAGAGAAAAAGGGGGGAAAATAAATAAAGAGCAAGGCTGGGAAATTGGGCAGTGGTATAGACTGCACAACACAGCACACAAACGGTTTCAGTCTCATGCATAATACAAGTAGGGAATAGATGCCTATTTTTGAGTCAGAGGGCCTTGGGATACAACCCAAGTGGATCAAAGGGCTTGCTTGGTGTGCAAGCCAATGGCCTGAGTATTCCTGGAATCACATTGGAAAAGTAGATGACCAACTGCTGATAGTTGCTCCTGACTGCTACATGGAAAATTTGGTCATATGAACACACAAAAAACAGTGAAAACAAAAATCAGAACAAACAAACTAACAAACAAAAAAACTAAAGATTTTGGAAAAGAAGGTATTTATTTTGTTACTATTGGCAAATACTACAGAACCAATCTCACTAGACTCAGAGCCTAAAATGCTAACCTGCAACTCAGTCTTACCTTCAACACAGCTACTCCATCTGAAAGTTTAGCAAGTCGCTCGTTCAGCTTTTCCTTTTCATATTCACTAGTTGTGATGTCTAGCTGTTCAGTGATTTCTTGAATCCGTTTTTCAATATGAGCTTTGTCACCTTTCCCTTTCAGAAGCATGGCATCATCTTTGGTGACAATGACCTCTCCAACTTTTCCTAAATCATGAGCTTGAACATCTTCAAGATTTAGATTCAACCCCTCTTCTCCAAACACCTATAAAAGCAGTGTGCTATTAGTGGCTTCCATTATACCAGGCTTATTACTGTATGTCACAGATATTTTGTGAGGAGAAACAGCTATTCAGGGCTAGCAAGATGTCTTAGCAGTCAAGAGCACTGGAGGGCTCTTCTGCTCTTCCAGGTGTCCTGAGTTCAAGTCTCAGCGTCCATATGTCAGTTTACAACTGTCTATAACTGTAGTCCTATGGAACTGGATGGATGCTTCTGGTATGCATATACCACAGAAAACATGCAGACAAAATACCTATAAACATAAAGCTTAAAAATCCAGAAAAAGAAATGCTATGTTTCTTTGCGATGTCAAGGCCGCCAGGCAGTGGTGGCGCATGCCTTTAATCCCAGCACTTGGGAGGCAGAGGCAGGCGGATTTCTAAGTTCGAGGCTAGCCTGGTCTACAGAGTGAGTTCCAGGACAGCCAGGGCTACACAGAGAAACCCTGTCTCGAAACCCCCCCCCAAAAAAGAGAGATGTCAAGGCCACTGGTATACCAGAACAAAGTCTAAATAAAATCACACAACCATGTCCATTCTCTTTCCAAATATCCAACAGAAAGAAACAGGCCCATCTATTTGTTTAGTATACATTTTATGTGCTATCTGGAAGCGTAAACATCACTGAGCAAAGTAGTATGATAAGGTTTACTTACCGCACCACCAGTAGCAATAGCCATATCTTTAAGCTGGTTCTTCCTATTGTCCCCAAACCCTGGAGCTTTGACTGCTACAACCTGAAGACCAACTTTTAGCCTGTAAAGGACATTTAACTGTTTAAGATGTAAACTGAAGGGAGAGTTAGGAGAAATCTAGTTTAGTTCCTGGTAAGTTCTAGTACTAGCCTGATCCTACTCTTTTCCCACAACTTCTGGTCTTAAAAAAGGTGAGATGGGGACCTGTACTCATCTGAATTTGTTCCAAGCTGATCCCCTTCTTAAAGAAATGCTGCTCTTACATTGCAGACACAGCTGGGCGTCAGTGCTAACCACACCAGTGTTAAAAGACATGTGTAGCTCTCTCTGGGAAGCTGTGAGAGGCAGAGGCTCAAGGACTATGTGCATCTGAGACCAGCTTAAGATGGACTTACAGTGCACAGGGCACTACGTCATATACTGCAGCTCACACAAGCAAAACATGGAATCTCAAAGACAAAGCAACAGAAATCACCTTCTATCTAAAAATATATAGACAACTTAATCCGTTTATCTATTACCTGTTCAAAACCAGTGTGCTTAGAGCTTCTCCGTCAACATCTTCAGCGATTATGACCAAAGGCTTCCGGTGAGCATTAGCAATTTCAAGAGCAGGTACAATGGACTGAACACTAGAAATTTTCTTTTCACTCAACAAAACATAGGCATCTTGGAATTCACATTTTTGACCTGTAAATACAGTGAGCAGTAAAACCAAATTCTAATAGTACCACGAAAACTACCAATTTACTTCCACAGTGAGACCAGTAACTCATGTTCTTCCCTTGAAATTTAATGGATAATTAATCAATGGTTGAAACATCACAATTTTTACTTATTGTACCACCCACACCCACTGCCTACAGCTGACAGTAAGTTTACAGCTTAAAGTATACTGTGAAGATGTCACCTTAGGAATGGCTCTTACCTTTTGATGTGTTAATAAAATACGGGGAAATATATCCTCTATCAAACTTCATGCCTTCAATAATTTCTAGTTCATCATTCAGAGTTTTTCCATCCTATAAAGTCAAAATATTAGAGGAATAGATTTCAGTGAAGAAACAAAACTTGGTCAGCTAAACCTAAAGATGGCTCAGGAGTTAAGAATATTTGTTCTTTTTATAAAAAAAAAAAAAGATAATACTTATTTTATGTACTCTGCATGTACACCTGTATGCCAGAAGAGGGCACCGTATCCCACTATAGATGGTTGTAAACCATCATGTGATTGCTGGGTATTGAACTCAGGACCCCTGAAGACCACTGAGCCACCCAGCTTCCCAGCCCCAACATGGTGGTTCTCAATTCAGTTCCAGGGATTCTGCAGTTTCTTCTGGACTCCAAGGCACCAGGTACACACATGGTGCACATACATACATATGTGCAGACAAAAACTCATATATAGAAAATAAAAGTCTTTTTTTTTAAAAGAAAATAAAATTCTTTTAAAAGAAATACAAACCTAATTTTGACTATCTACATAGTGAAACCCTATCTTAAAAACATGAGCAAAGCCAACATAAGGGACTCAGCATGGAAATGCTGCAGAGTACCTGTAACTACACTCCCACAAAAATCTCAAAAGACGCCAAACTAAAGCTGAGCACAGTAGCACATGCCTTTAGAGCCCATTAACAAAGAGATGACAGAAGGATGTCATCCCTCTAAGGTTGAAGCCTAGAGTTCCAGGCCAGGCAGGATTAGAGTGAGGTTGCAGCCTATTTACAGTTAGCAGAGAGCTAATTACTGAAGTTAGATGAATTCACTGTAGGAGGCAAAGCTCCTGATTCACAGACTAATGGTGAGAGAAAGGAATGAATTGTGCTGGGACAAACAAGATATTCAAGTTTTTTATTTGGAAAACAGGTGACAGATACCCCATTGAAGGTCTCATCAAAACATATCAAATCCCATACTTGCCTTCACTGTGATGACACCCTTTCTTCCAACCTTTTTCATTGCATCAGAAATGATGTTCCCAATATCTTTGTCTCCATTTGCAGAAATTGTAGCAACCTGAAATGACCAAGTTACTCTAAAATTAAATGGTAAGATTAATATTTTCAACTTTCTTCCCCTTTGACACTCTAAATTGGTATTTTACAGTTAATAGTTTTAATGAAGTCCTGGTTAAATGGTGCTACGCCCTCAGTCCTTCCACTATCTGGCTGGGAAGATGGCTCAGTGGTTAAGGTGACTTACTGTTCAGGTCAGTACCCAGTGCCCACACAATGGCTGGCAACTGTCTCTAACACCACCTTCTATGGGTTCATGTGTGCATATGGTGCACACACATATAAAAAGCACTTGTTTACTGTGCATCAAGGACTAGATTTGAACCCATATAGCGCAGGATACATTGATAACACTTAAAAATATCTCTGCAAATCTTATTTACAGCCATGTAGAACTTAAAAAAAAAATGACCTATTAAGAGCCAAATTAGTAGGCCTGGCAGTGATGGGACAAGCCATCTGAAGGCAGAAGCAGGGGAATTTGAGTTCAAGGGCAGCCTGGTCTATAAGGTTGAATTCCAGGATAGCCAAGGCTACAATGAGAAACCCTGTCTTGGAAAACCAAAAAAGATCCAAATTAGTCAGTTAATTCTTTTCAAACATGAAATAAAATCCTTACCTGAGCAATCTCTTCAGGGGTTGTCACAGGTTTAGACTGTTTCTTAAGTTCAGCAATTACAGCATCGACAGCCAACATCACACCTAGTTCAAGAATGGATGTTACTACCATGCTTATCATGGTCCCCAAGCTAAGTATAAACTTACAGATTCCTTCTAACATTTACATGCAACCTCTCAGGCCAGAACTCTCCTAACTGCACCAAACAATACAGTATGCACTCAATCATTTACAATTTCATAATTAAGCTGAAAACCAACATTTTGAAATCTTGACCTAAATGTTGAGTGGTAGCTCATACCAAAAACTTGAGACCTGGATTACACAGGGCACCATGCCAACCAGGGAAGGCTAAGGAAACCTACTTATTCTTAACAAAAACAAAACAAGAAAAGATAGTTTCAAAATTCTCACTACTTATGGGCTGCAGAGATGGCTCAAAGTTAAGAGTAGAGTGTCTTGGGCCAGGTGTGGTAGTGCCTGCCTTTAATCCCAACACTCAGAAGGCAGAAGCAGGCCGATCTCTGAGTTTGAAGCTAACTAGCCTGGTCTACAAAGTTA
>NW_021604613.1:9288617-9307101 GCF_004785775.1 Grammomys surdaster
AGGCCGATCTCTGAGTTTGAAGCTAACTAGCCTGGTCTACAAAGTTACAAAGTGTGTCCAGGACAGCCAGGGCTATACAGAGAACCCTGTATTTTCACTTCCATTAAGTGAGACAAGTTAAAAATCAAGATGTGAAAGATGGTCTGGGGGTAAATGTACTTGACCTGCAAGCCTGAAGGCCTGTTTGTTCTTGGAAACCCACATAAGGAAAGGGAAACTCCACAAGAAGGAACACTCACAAACTCTACAACAAATGTAATAAAAAGGACAAAGATGAAGACAGAATTCTTTACAGGATAGGATCAATGACACACTCTTACCTCTCCGGATTTCCACTGGATTGGCCCCTTTGCTGATCTTCTCAAAGCCCTCCTTGGCAATAGATCGTGCCAGAACAGTGGCAGTGGTGGTGCCATCCCCAGCCTCTTCGTTTGTGTTATTGGCAACATCCTGAACAAGTTTAGCTCCAATATTTTTGTATTTATCCTTTAAATCAATTGACTTTGCGACAGTGACCCCATCTTTTGTTACTTTGGGACTTCCCCAACTCTGTTCAATAATCACTGTTCTTCCCTATAGTGACAGAAAAAAATAGCAACCCTCAATAACCCCCAAAGTTGTCATTTTTAACAATCCTACAACATGAATCTCAAACCCAAGTTAATCAACCATCTTAGAGCTATAGACAAAATGGACACTGCTCATTTGCCAGGAGTCTAACTTTGAAAGAGGTACAATAGGAATTCCCTGGAACTAACATGCCACCTATAACACAAGAAAGCACAGATGTCAATCACCAAACCCCTGAACATTCTTCACATCATTTGCACTTGAGTTTTGGGTTTGAACTGGGTTTGTTTTGTTTTCTGAGACAGGGTTTCTCTGTGTAGCCTTGACTGTCCTCAAACTCACAAAGCACAAGATCTGCTGGCCTCTGCCTCCTGAAGGCTGGGATTAGAGGCATGCACCACTACTGCCCTGCTTATGAGCTATTTTTAAAACATGGTTTGCTTTACAATTCATTCACTAAGTATAAGCCAGTAAGATAATAATGTGCTCTTCTGGTCCACTAAATAAAAAACTTCAAAGATGGCACCAACAGAATTGACAACTTGGATTTGAACCACACTTCTATTCTGTCTTGAGCTATGTAAACAGTACTTAAAAATGCAAGGGGTGTTTTGTTTTGCTTTTCAAGACAGGGTTTCTCTTGGAGCCATGGATTTCCTGAAACTTAAGAGATCCGCCTGCCTAAGCCTCCTGAGTGCTGGGATTATGCAGCTCTTTAAATCAGTTTAAAATGACTGTACACCATATCCAATGATGTCATCAAAGTATTATATAGCTCCCTATTCAGCCATTCAAATGTGTGATCCCAACTCTTAGCACTGATTAGAGTTCAAGGCTTACTTGGCCAGCTATGGTTAGAGAACTTGTCTTAATAAAAACACCGTGAGAGTAAAATACTGAATCTCCACACTTGAGATGTGAGGAGGAGTTGTTCAAGGGCAGACTTGCCACAAAGCTAGTGAAACTCTCAAAACCAGATAAAATTTTGCAATGTGAAAATTGTAGAAACCATGAGGTATGTACAATGGAAGGATGAATAAGAGACCACAAAGGTTTTTCTCCAAGGGCAAGTGAAACGAGTCTGGTGAAATGTATTACAGAAGCAGGTGGATAGATCTGAGTTGCAGGACAGCCTGGGCTACTGGAGAAATGCTGTCTTGAAAAACAAACAAACAAAACAACAAAGCCCATAAAGTAAAGTATGTAAAGGAAAGATGGCTCAGTGTACAGGCTCCTCTTCTAAAGGACCCAAGTCAGTCCCCAGAACCTTGGCACCCTCACAGACACAAATGCAGGCAAAACAACAATGCATGTAAAAACACAGAAACCCTAAAAAAGGTAACGATTCTATGCTAGTGCATTTGCCTTGTATGTTGGACTATTTCAGCACAATGAGTGACCCTAACATTACAGCTATATACTTTGAGGTATTATTAGACTTGTATTTTCCTCTCTGTACCCTCTCACTACTGGGAAGAGATCCAAAATTTAATGCAAGCATGCACACAATCATGACTCTGGTTTGAAAATCCTCCATGAACTATTACTACTCTATTACATCACAGTAATAGACAAAAGTCCCCCAAACCGACTGAAGCAATCATAAGGACACCTAGAATGACCAACTAACAAACCTTCTAAATAACTCCCCAAAACCACTAAAGTTGTACCACATGCAAATTAGATTTTCACAAAACTTGATAACATAATGCTGTCTTGTAGCTACAGAACACTATTCTTCAACAGGACTTAAGTATACTGGTACCTTTGGCCCCATTGTAACAGCTACAGCATCGGCTAAAAGGTCTACACCTTGAAGCATTAAGGCTCGAGCATCCGCACCAAATTTTACATCTTTGGCATAGGCCCGAGTGAGATGAGGAGCCAGTGCCCGGGACACTGGTCTCATCTGGCGAAGGACTGTGGGTAGTCGAAGCATTTCTGGAGGAGGAAAAAAAAAAAAGTATCACTACAAACTTGTCCAACGATGCTTCTAAACATGGAGGCTAGATTGGAGCTCGGCTGTCCTCTGCTAACCACCATGCCTGGGCCACAAACAGCGCTGCAGATTCAGAACATAATCTGCTGGCCAACTGATCATGGAGACTGCCCCCATGCCTGACCTACAGCACTAGCACAAAGCACACGAACCCACATCCCCACTCCTGCCCTCTCGAGTTAATCTTTCACTGCCAAAGCGGCCTTGGGAGCAGATCCACTCCGAAAAGTATCTGGGGAAAAGAAAAACAAAAAACAAAAAAACCCAAGTTGGTGTAAGCGAGGCAGGTTCTAAACCCAAGCACCTAGAGAACTACAGAAGTACTCATAACGGTGCAAAACCCTCTATGGAGAGTGTCGCCTGGTATCCACCCGGAGCTACTGTAGCACAGCAGGTAACAAGGCCGGAGGGAAAGGACCGTAGCTCAGCCCAGCCGCGCGGCCACACGTGTCGTCCCGACCAGGGGCCCCGAGCAAGGTCAAAGTGAAGGCGCCGGATCGCCGTGGCCACAGCGGACTAGAGGACCGCGACCACCCTCCGACAGAGTCCTGCAGTGTGCCAGGCGCAGGTGGCACCAGAGGGCCCAAGTCGTTCCCACCCTAGCCCGCCCTTGCTCCCGTGCTTGGCCTAGGTCGCGTGGTCCCCGCCGCACGTGATAAAACCAGCGTGGCCCTGGCTGGGCCTGGACAAGTGAGCCGAGCCTGCGGCGTCGCTGAAAGACTTATTCCCCAGCCCTCCGTGCTCGGTCCGCTCTGCAAGCAGGCCTGCGAGCGCCGGGGCGCCGTGCACGCTGAGGCCGCGTACCTGCGGGGCGGCGGCGAGAGAGCTGGAGGCGAGGCAGGCCGTCTACGGCGAGTGAGGGACCCAGCACTGGGTGCGCACCGCAATGAGCCCTAGTCCCCTCCCTCCCCGGCCCCGCCCCACGGCCCCGCGTGCGCGCGCGCGCGGCCCGCTCTCTCCCACGCCCGGGCCCTGCAATCTGCATGCGGCGCGCGCGGCCCCGCCCTCCGTACCTAAGTGGCCTCAGCACGGCGGCCTCAGCCCTCTCCCGCCGCCGTACGCTGGTTCCTGGGCCGCGCTCGGTTCTAGAACCTTCCGGAAGGCCCCGCGCTCTCCTTGGGTGAAAGGTCAAGTAGCGTCATTTCCGGGAGGGGGCTCGTCCTTTCACCTCGGCGGCCGGCCTGGAAAAGCCTAGAAAGTGCTCCCCTTTTCTTCCGCCTCCGGCTGCCCGCATCGGCGGCCTGCGCGGAGCCCTCGCCACCAATCGGCGCGCGCGCTGGCGTGGCCGCCCTCTCTCACGCTCAGGGGCTGAGTGCGCCTGCGCGCTGCGCGGCCTTTTCACGTGTCCCGAGCCGGCCCGCAGGACTCTCCTTGCAGCAGCGGCCCGAGTACAGAGTCCGGAGCTGTGGTGGCGCAAGTCATGGTGAGTGTCTCGTGGCTGGCAGGCCTGCGGGTCCGGTTCGGCCTGCGGCCCACGGCGAGCCCATGTGCGCTTTGGGACTAGCAGGACAACGGTCCACTCAGTGTCCGGCGTCCGCCCATGGCTCTGCAGAAGCGAGGCCTGTCCGACCATTTCCCCACCACGGCTTTTCTGCACGCACGTGTGTGGCAGGCGTTCGGGGCAGGGGGCGGGAACCCGGATGCACACTCAGAAGCCCACCTGCCCTGGCAGGCCTTTTGGTGAATATGCCCTAGGTTGGAGAAAGAGTATGTTCCAGGCTCAAAAATTGACACCACTCCCCGGTTACTTGAATTTAAAGAAAAAAAAGTAAAGAAAGGAAATGTTTGACCTTGGAATAGACCAAGGTTGCGATTGCGGATGAGCAATGAAGACCTTAAAACAGACAGGGAAATGAAACTTAATTTGGCCTAGATAGAGTGGAACATTGAAGAGTGTAGTCTAAAGGTACACTTGAATTTTCTTGTCATTTTGGAACGCTTTGACTTGTTGAGTTAAGGCTTGCAGTGGTGTTAGCTGTTCGTGTTCTGACACTTCGAACTTAATTACAGTTCTTTCTGAACACATTTCTCTCCACAGGCTGGACAAGCTTTTAGGAAGTTTCTTCCGCTTTTTGACAGAGTATTGGTTGAAAGGAGTGCCGCTGAAACTGTAACCAAAGGTGGCATTATGCTTCCAGAAAAGTCTCAAGGAAAAGTATTGCAGGCAACGGTCGTGGCTGTGGGATCAGGCGGGAAAGGAAAGGTAAACTGGAGCTCCTAGAGCGGTGCTGAATAGTGTGATGGGAAGGAGAGGAATTCCTTTGTCAATTAAAAAGCTAATTAAAGTGGCAGGTTTTTTGGAAGTAATTTCAAGTCAAATTTCAATTCACAAAGAACCTCGAATTCAGGAAAATGATTGTAGAGTTGTATATCTAAGGAATGGCAAGAGACTGTAAAAAGGCAAAAGGTATTTGAGCGTGTGACTATGTGCACATGTCTGTATGCTGTGTAGCAGGGCCATCTCCACTTTACTCCTTTGGGGTAAAGTCGTTGAACTAGTCTGGTTTCTGGCCCTCAGCATATTGGAGGTTACAGCCTTTTTACTAGAGTGTTAGCATATCAATTTGGGTTCCCATACTTTCATAGCAAGTCTATTTTACCTATTCTCTCACTGAGCTATTTCTGTAGTGCCCCACACTCTAGAGATTAAAAAGTACCTGCCTTGATGGTGGCTGGTACCTGTGGCCCAGGTTCTTTAGAGGCCAAGGCAGGTAGATTGTAGAGCCTTCTAGACCAGCAGGAGGTATAGGATGAGACCATATCTCAAAAAAGTAAAACAAAACCTCACAGAATGAAAACCTCTGTAGCTGTTTTGTAGTCTACTCTTCAAATTTTAAACTGACAAAATCCTGCAATGAAGGAGGTATTTAATAAGGCACAAATTAATTCTAGCATAAGTTGGGGGAGGGTACAGTGCTGAGGCAGGAGGATCCAGAATTAATGACGAGTCAATTTTTATATAGGCCTTGTCTTTCCTCTCCCTTCCCCAAAAAGAAAGGGTCAAGTGACAGGGGCTGGGGAGCCTGGCTCTTGGCTTATCCCAGACACTGAAATAGTTTTAATCTTACACCATTGAGTTTTAGTTGGCATACTTGAGAAGGGATGTGGAACTACTCTGGGTGTTCTTCACTTAACTAACCCACTAGAGTATTAGGGGGAGTGGGCATTCTGCTTCAATTTCTGATCAAGTCTGTCTTGACAACAGGGCATTGAGTCAATAAATGTATATTAAATGGAGAAAAGTAACGCCAAATTTTTGTTTGTTGAAAGAAGTCATGCATGACCATTTACTGTTACGAGCTTTTATTTCATTTGGTCTACAGGGTATGTTAATATTTAACAGTAAAAAGTTAGCCAACCTTAGCTGTCCACTGAAATGCAGTTTTAGTGGGAGTATCTCTTTCATATTGTAATTGTAACTGCTTATTAAATCTATATTTAATGTAAGTTATATTGCTTAGCCTCTAATAAGGTACCTAACAACATACTGGTTTGAGCACTTTCATTAAGTGAGTGATTTAAAAGTTACAGTTTAATGTGGTTGATTAATACCTATGATTAACACAAAC
Source organism: Grammomys surdaster (assembly GCF_004785775.1). Classification (NCBI taxonomy): domain Eukaryota; kingdom Metazoa; phylum Chordata; class Mammalia; order Rodentia; family Muridae; genus Grammomys; species Grammomys surdaster. The sequence continues at coordinate 9,294,756 of NW_021604613.1, forward strand.
CTGGGGCAGAAGGCTCCTGGTGTACATACTAAAACAAAAACTTTACTGTGTATTAGTGAACAAAGCAGACAGACATCTTTGCTAACAAGTGACTCTTTTCATCAGGGTGGAGAGATTCAGCCTGTCAGTGTGAAAGTTGGAGATAAAGTTCTTCTCCCAGAATATGGAGGCACCAAAGTAGTTCTAGATGACAAAGTAAGTAAAGCTAATAATTTAAAAATACGTTTTATATTTGCTATTGCTTTCTTAACCAATGATCTCTTTATTCACAGGATTATTTCTTATTTAGAGACGGTGACATTCTTGGAAAGTATGTTGACTGAAATCACTGTTGAAATGGTGTCACATGAAGCTGCCCATTCCACTGAAGTTCTGAACTATTTCATCATGTAAATAATTTCCATGCCTCCCTTTTATAATAAACGGATGATGCCTAAACTGACAGCCATTGTCTCTGAAATTTGGTTTCAATGTACTGTTACAAGCATTTGCAAATAAAGTGATGTAAATGAGTGGACAGTCTTTGGTAACTTAAGATGGTTTTCTCCAAATAAGCTACAGAATTAAGAGTTCTGAGAAACAAGGATTTTCTAGTTAAATGAACTTTCAGGATGAATTTGGCATTATTACATAGATGAATGATAAAAGCCATGGGGACTTACACTTAGGTACTGTCTTAGTTTACATTCTATTCCTGTGATAAACTGCTCACTAAAAGCTACTTGGAGAGGAAAGAGTGTATCTCAGCTTCAAGTTCATTACAGGAAACTATGGGCAGGAGCTGAAGCAAAGACCATGGAGGAGTGTGACAGCTTGCTCCCCTTCTCAGCCTGTTTTCTTACACAACCCACTGCCACCTGCCCAGAGAGAGGTGCCATGGCTCCAGACTCTTTAATTTTTTTATTTTCAAATTCTCTTGGAAAAATGCCCAGTTTGGTCTTCAACTTGTCATCCTGCCCCATTCTCTGAGATTACAGGAATAGCTATAGTGCTTGACTGTTGCTGGGTTTTTATTATTATGTACTTTGTATGTGTTTGTACATGGTACACATGTCAGAGAACAACTTCAGAGAGTTGATTCTCCTACCACGTGGGTCCTGGGGATCGAACTCTGATGGTGCAGCTTGGTGTGAGGGATTTTACCTGCTGAGCCACTCACCAGTCTCATCATATTTAGGTCAAACGTTATGCATTAGTAGACAATACTTTCTGAGACGGAGGATGTGATCAGAAGAGACAAGTTATAACAATACAGTAATACCATTTCTCTTTTCAATGGGGCACCTAATATAGCTTATTATAGTATTTTTAGGTGTTTTTGTTGTTTTGTTGTAGACAGGCTTTATCATGTAGCCCTGGGTGCTACAGGGTGTGAGAGCTACGTACCTCTGCCTCCCAAGTGGTGAAATTAAAAGCTTTCACTACCTTTTTTTTAATAGTTTCATAATGTGTCTGTGTTTCTCATATTTTATGAGGCATAAAATAGTGATTGGGATGTTTTTAAAATAGGTAGCCTTGGCGGATAGTACCAACTTAGATAAGGACAAGTGAGTCATAAGCAGAGTCAGTGACCTGTCCCCTAAACCTTCACCCAGCTGATACCCTGTTCTGAAAGATATCTGTAGTCCCCCTGAACACCCACGCTCTGGTATCATCCCCTTCCCCACGTCCTGCCTTTTTGTGTTTAAAACCCCTGTGTGAATAAGTAAAAATTACGATTTGATTTTAAAAGTACATATATAAATAAATCACAAAAAAAAAGTGGTTTTAGGGACTGGAGAGACCGTTTAATGGTTAAGAGTACTTGCTAATTTTGCAGAGGACCTAGACTCAGGTTGTTAGCATTCCTTTAGGCTCTGCCCCACAGTTACCTGGCAATAGCCAGGTGTGTCTGGCTTACTATAAAGGAGGCTCCTTGCTCCCTCCTCCTCCTCTGCCTCTTCTCACCCTGATCCCTTTCTCCCCTTTACATGTTCTGGCCAGTCTCCCTCCCCTCTCCCTCCATCTCTACTCCCTTCCAAACTCCCTTTCTCATGCCCTAAATAAACTAAACCAATCTTATGGCTGGTACCTCAGGGGGAAGGGGTGCCTCAGTAGGGGCCCGAAGAGGTACCCCTCCCAACTCACTAAACCGTGCCTTTCTCAAACATATCCTTTGCTCTTTCTCTTATAAAACACAACACAGGTCCTCTGTGAATTATCCATATTTAGCTTATACTCATTTTTAAGGGGATCTGATATTCTGGCCACCTCAGACACAGTGCATACATGCACATATGCAATGCATAAACATACATGCAGGCAAAACACTTATACACATAAAATCTAAAACGGTTTTAACCTAGGCCTTAACTTAGACATAATCCAAGGCACTTGGGAGGTTGAAGCAGGAGGGTCACAAATTGAAGATCTACCAGAGCATCTTAGACACCATCTCAATATAAAATGAGGTCTGGGGATGTAGCCCAGTGGTAGTGTATGCTGAGTATGTGGAAGGCTCCAGGTTCAACTTAAATTAATAATACAAAGTAAAATAAAAATGATTAAGGGTGCTGGGGAGATGATCCACCAGTTAAGAATATCTGTTCCTCTTACAGAGGATGTGGGGTCAGTTCCCAGCACATGGATGCTCACAACCAACTCTAGTTACAGGGGATCCAAGTCTTTCTTCTGACCTCCACAGGAACCAGGCATATGCATAGTGCACACATGTACATATAGGCAAAGCACTCATACATAAAATCTATTTAAAAAAATGCAGGCATAGTGGCTTCATGCCTCTAATCCCAGAATTTAGGGACTACCAGGAGAATTGCTGCAGATTCAAGGAGCTACATCACATAATGAATTGCCAGCAAGGGTAGGCTGCAGTGTGAAGCCCTTTGGCAGGGTCTCATCATGTACCATGGGCTGGCCTGGAACTTGCTATGTAGACCAGGCAGGCCTTGAAGTTACAGAGATCTATCTGCTCCTCTTTCCTGAGTACTGGCATTAAAGGCTTGTACCACCGCACCAGTTATATACAAAAAAGACTTTAAAGTGCTATAATAAAATGATCTTTATAAGGCTGACACTCAAGTAATACCTATTCTTAAACTTTAAGTATTTTTAGTGTATATATGTGTCTTGCCAACATGTATGTCTACATCACATGTGCCTGGTGCCCTAGAAGGCCAGAAGAGGAAATCTGAGCCCTTGAGACTGGAGTTACAGTTATAAGCTGCCATATGGGTGCTGGGAATCAAATGTGGGTCCTTTGGAAAAGTAGCCAGTGCTCTTAATCACTATGCCATCTCTCCAGCTCACCAAGTAATACTTACTGATGTTTTTCCAGGGCTTTAAAAAAAAAAAAAATTCTGGGCTGGAGAGATGGTTCAGCAGTTAAGAACACTGACTGTTCTTCCAGAGATCCTGAGTTCAATTCCCAGCAACCACATGGTGGCTCACAACCATCTGTCATGGGATTGTATGCTCTCTTCTGATGTGTCTGAAGACAGGGACAGTGTACTCACATACATAAAATAAATCTTTTAAAAAAATGATTCTTAAATTTTATGTGCACGTGTGTTTTGCCTGCATGCCTGTTGCCCACAGAGGTCAGAAGAGAATTTTGTATACTAAGAACTGGAGTTACAGATGGTTGTTAGCAGTAGGGGAACTGAACTTGGGTCCTCTACAAGAGCAGCAAGTGCTCTTAACCACTCAGCCATCTCTCCAGCTCTTCCTCCTCTTTGTTTGAGTAACATGTTTTTGTAGCCCTGGCATTTCTTTTTTTTCTTTCTTTCTTTTTTTTTTTAAGGTTTATTTATTTATTATATATGAGTACATTGTAGCTGTTTTCAGACACACCAGAAGAGGGCATCAGATCTTATTACAAATGGTTGTGAGCCACCATGTGGTTGCTGGGATTTGAACTCAGGACCTCTGGAAGTGTAGTCAGTGCTCCTAACCATTGAGCCATCTCTCCAGCCCGAGCCCTGGCCTTTCTTACCTAGACACGAGCTTGGCTGATCCTCTACCTCCGGGTTTCTTTATAGGCAAGGGCCTCTATGCCCGGCATCCAAATCATATCTTAAAGTTAAATAAAACTAAAAATATTTCATAACAAAGACTCAAAGCTGCTTTTTCTTTATTTGGTGCATGCGTACGTGTGTGTGTGTGTGTGTGTGTGTGTGTGTGTGTGTGCGTGCGCGCCCGCATGCACATGTATTGTTTTGTTGGAGGTCTCAAGTAGCACAGATTGGTTCTCAAACTAGCAGCAGTGCCTGTCCTTGAAACCTGATCCTCCTACTGCCACCTCCCAAGTTCTACCATGCCCAGCTAAACTTAATTCTTTGTGACATTTAAATTTAGATCCAGCTGAAAAGAGATAGAGGAATTGTATCCTTTCCTGGTGCAAGGGATTGAACCTGGGCTTTACCACAGAGCTACATCTCCAGCTTTCCCTATACTTAACAGAGAAGTGAGCCCAGGTATAATAGTGTATGCCTGCAATCCCAGTTCTTTGGAGGCTGAGGCAAAAGGATCAGGAGTTTGAGGCCAGTATGGGTTATACAAGATGACCTGTTTTGAGCCTCAAAACAATAATAAACATTTCACACAAAATACAAGGTCAGGTAAAGTAGGTCAGGCTTACCTCCAAGCCTTATCACCTGAGGCTCCACATGGAAGAGAGAACTAACTCCCTCAAATTGTCCTCTGACCTCCACAGGTGCAATGTGGCACGTACTTACTTACCTACACGCATACAGACATTAAATGGAAAACTTTAAAATTTGTCTTAGGGTTTCTATTACTGCAATGAAACACCATAACCAAAAAGCAAGTTGAGGAGAAAAGGATTTATTTGGCTTACAACTCCCATATCACTGTTTATCATCGAAGGAAGTCAGGAGAGGAATTCAAACAGGGCAGGAGCTGCTGCAGAGGCCATGAAGGGTGGCTTAGGGTCTTATTACTGTGAAGAGACACTATGACCAAGACAACTCTCATAAACAAAAACATTTGGTTGAGGCTGGCTTACACTTTCAGAGGTTCACTCCATTACCATCATGGTGGGGAGCGTGGCAGTGTACAGGCAGATGTGGTGCTGGAGGAGCTGAGAGTTCTACATCTTTTTTTCACTAATTTATTTATTTATTCACTTTACATCCTGATCCCAGACCTCTTCATCTCAGTCCCCCTAACACATTCACCTCCCCCATCTCCTTTCCTTCTCCTCTGATAAAGGAACACCCCCAGTACCAACCCACCATTGCACATCAAGTTATTGCAGGACTAGGTATATCCTCTCCCACTGAGGCCAGGCAAGGCAGCCCAGCAGAGAACAGGATCCACAGGCAAGCAACACAGTGAGGGACAGCCCCATTCCAATTGCCCGATGACCCTCAAAAAGATCAAGCTGCACATATACATATATTTTTGGGTTGGGGGTAGGTCCGCCCTCCTTGATTGGGTGGTACCCTGGGAGCCCCCAAGGGTCTGAGTTAGTTGACTCTGTTTTTCTGTAGAGTCCATACCCACTCCTGGCCCTTCAGTCCTTTCCCACCTCTTCCACAAGTCTCCGTGAGCTCTGTCTAATGTTTGGCTGGGAGTCTCTGCATCTGTTTCAGTCAGCTGCTGGGTGAAGTCTCTCAGAACAGTCATGCTAGACTCCTGTCTGCAAAGCATAGCAGAGTGTGATTAGTAGCATCAGGGACTCATTCTTGCCCACGGGTCTCAGGTTGGGCCAGTTATTTGTTGACTGTTCCTTCTGTCTCTGCTCCTCTTTGTCCCCGCACATCTTGTAGGCAGGACACATTTTAGGCGAAAGGTTTTGTGGGTGGGTTGGTGTCCTTCTCCCTCCGCTGGAAGTCCTGCCTGGTTATAGGAGACAGCCACTTCAGGCTCCATATCCCCACTGCTAGGAGTCTCAGCTAGAGTCACCCTCATAGACTCCCTGGAGCCTCTCCCATCCCAGATCTCTGCCACATCCTAGAGATGCTCCCCCACCCCACCTTCTGCCAATTTCTGTTCACTCTCCTGGCCTTCTTTCCCTGGCTCTCCCTATACCTGATCCCCCACCCTACTGCACTCCCCTTACAATCCCCGTTCCCACCCAGTTCTCCTTCCATCCAACTTCAATGACTATTTTATTTCCCCATCTGAGTAAGATTCAAGCATCCTCCCTTGGGTCCTCCTTGTTATTTAGCTTCTTTGGGGTTTGTGGACTGTAGCGTGGGGTATCCAGTACACACTTTAAGGCTAATATCTACTTAGAACTACATACCATGCATGTACTTTGGGGTCTGGGCTACCTTACTCAGAATAATATTTTTTTGTTTTTTGTTTGTTTTTTGTTTTTTGTTTTTCGAGACAGGGTTTCTCTGTGTAGCCCTGGCTGTCCTGGAACTCACTCTGTAGACCAGGCTGGCCTTGAACTCAGAAATCCGCCTGCCTCTGTCTCCCAAGTGCTGGGATTAAAGGCATGCGCCACCACTGCCCCGCTAGGATAATCATTTGAAGTTCTATCCATTTGCCTGCAGAATTCATGCTGTCCTTGTTTTTAATACCCAAGTAGTATTCCATTGTGTAAATGAACCACATTCTGTTCATCCATTCTTCTGTTGAGGAACATCTGGGTTGTTTTCAGTTTCTGGGTATTACAAATAAAGCTGCTATGAATAATTTTGAGAAAGTGTCCTTGTGGTATGCTGGAGCACCTTTTGGGTATATGCCCAGAAGTGGTATAGCTACATCTTGAGGTAGAACTATTTCCAAGCTTTCTGAGAAACCACCAAATTGATTTCCAGAGTGGCTGTACAAGTTTACAATCCCACCAGCAATGGAGGAGTGCGCCCCTCCACATCCTCAATAGCATGTGCTGTCACTTGAGTTTTTGATCTTTGCCATTCTAATTGGTGTAAGGTGGAAACTCAGGGTCATTTTGAGTTACATTTCCCTGATAACTAAGGACAGCGAACATTTCTTTAAGTATTTCTATGCTCTTAGAGATTCCTCTGTTTAGAATTCTGTTTTGCTCTGTATCCTATTTTTAATAGGGTTATTTGGTTTATTGGTGTCTAACTTCTTGAGTTCTTTATATGTTTTGGATAACAGCCCTCTGTCAGATGTATGGTTGGTGAAGATCTTTTCCCAATTTGTAGGTTACCATTTTGCCCTACTGACAATGTCATGTCCCTTAGAGAAACTTTTCAGTTTCATGAGGTCCCATTTATTAATTGTTGATCTTAGTGCCTGAATTATTTGTGTTCTGCTGAGGAAATTGTCTCCTGTGCCTGTTATACCAAGATATTTAATATTATTTGTAGCTATCATGAAGAGTGTTGTTTCCCAGATTTCTTTCTTAGCCTATTTATTGTTTATATAAAGAAGGGCTACTGATTTTTTTTAAGTTAATTTTGTATACAGCCACTTTGCTGAAGGTTTTATCAGTTGTAGGAGTTCTCTGGTGGTTTGGGGCTTAATTATCTATCTTACTATCATATCTACAAATAGCAATACTTTGCCTTCTTCCTTTCCAATTTATAACTCCTTTAATCTCCTTCAGTTGTCTTACTGCCCTAGGTAGAACTTCAAGTACATATTAAGGAGACATGGGGAGAGTAGACAGCCTTGTCTTGTGTACTTTTAGCGGAATTGCTTTAAGTTCCTCTCCGTTTTATTTGACATTGGCTATGGGCTTGCTGTATATTGCTTTTATTGTGTCTAGGTATACACCTTGTATTCCTGATCTCTCCAAGATTTTTAACATGAACGAGTGTTGGATTTTGTCAAAGGCTTTTTAATCATCTAATAAGATGATCATGTGGATGAGATTTCCATACCCACTCCCTGCCTGCTAGGTCTTCCCCGACCCCCACCCCAGCAAGCCTAGCAACCATGAGCTCTTCCTCGTCTTCTCTGTGCTCTAGCTTCTAGTCCACAACTCTACCTGCAATTCTGGAGACCTGCAACCATAAGGGACTACCAGGTGAGACTCCTACCCCAATTTCCTGCTTGCCTGTGGGCCCTCTGGACAAACATAGCAATGGCAAGGGCAAGTTTAACCCCGTCCCCTCTGCATTCCACTATCTGGCAAGAGCTCTACCTGCATCCCTGGAGTCCTGCTACCACCTGGAACAACCAGATGAGATCCCACACTCCAATCCCCTACCTTGTGGGTCTCCCTGCAAGCCCAACACCCATGAGGTCTGACCCATCCTCTCTCTTCCATCTTCTGGTCTACACCTCTACCTGCAATCACAGAGGTCTGCAACTATCAGGGACCACTAGATCTGCCTTCATCCCAGGAAGCCTGCTGCCATGGGTGACTGACTGTCTTGCTAACACCAGGGACAACCAGATGGCTAAAGGCCAGGGCAATATGGTATCACTAGAACCCAGCTATACTACTACAGCGAGTCCTGGATTTCCTAACACACCCAAAGCTCAAGAAAATGACTTTAAATCTAATCTTATCTAATATAATCTTATAAATCTAATCTAATCTTATAAAGCTGATGGAAGCCTTTAAAGAGAAACAGATATACTCCTTAAAGAAACACAGGAAAATACAATTAAATAATGTATTTTCAACAAACAGGTAAAGGCTTTTAAAGAGGAAACAAATAAATATAAAGAAATATAGGAAATACAGCCAAACAGTGAAAGAAAGGAACAAAACTGTTCTAGAACTGAAAATGGAAATAGAAGCAATAAAGAAAATACAAGCTGAATCCTGGAGATGGAAAACCTAGAGAAGAGAACAGGAAGTACAGATGCAACAGCACCAACAGAATACAAGAGATGAAATCTCATGTGTAGAAGATATAATAGAAGAAATTGATACATCAGTCAAAAAATACTAAATCTAAAAGTTTCTAACATAAAACATCCAGGAAATTTGGGACACTATGAAAAGACCAAACCTAAGAACAAGAAAATTCCCAGTTCAAAGGCCCAGAAAACATCTTCAGCAAAATCATCAAAGATAATTTCCTAAAGAAAGAAGGGAGGCAGAGGCAGGCGGATTTCTGAGTTCGAGGCCAGCCTGGTCTACAGAGTGAGTTCCAGGACAGCCAGAACTACACAGAGAAACCCTGTCTCGAAAAACCAAAAAAAAAAAAAAAAAAAAGAGAGAGAGAGAGAAAGAGATGCCTACAAGAAGCAGGCCGAGCTGGGCAGTAGTGGCACACGTCTTTAATCCCAGCACTTGGGAAGCAGAGGCAAGTGGATTTCTGAGTTCAAGGCCACCCTGATCTACAGAGTGAGTTCCAGGACAGCCAGGGCTACACAGAGAAACTCTGTCTCAAAAAACCAAAAAAGAAGAAGGAGAAGGAGAAGGAGAAGGAGAAGAAGAAGCAGCAGCAGCAGAAGCAGGTTGGGGGGAGGGGTGGAGCGAGCAGAGGCCAGAGCAAGAGAGAGAAGGGAAGGCAGAAAAACGTAGTGACAAAATGCGGGCACACACACACACACACACAATGTACAAGAAGCTTACAGAAAAATCAAATAGATTGAATCAGAAAAGAAAGTTTTCCTGTCATATAATAATCAAAACATTAACTGTACAGAACAAAGAAAGAATACTAAAAGCAGCAAGGAAAAAAGGTCAAGTAACATATAAAGACAGACCTATCAGAATTATACCTGACTTCTCAACAGAGATTCTAAAGGCCAGAAGGGCCTGGGCAGACAGATGTCTTGCAGACCCTAAGAGAACACAACTATCAGTTCACAGCAAAACTTTAAATCACCGTAGATGGAGTTCTACATCTTCATCATCAGGCTGCAGGAGACTGTGTGCCACAATGAATGCAGTTTGAGCATCATAGATCTCAAAATGTGTCCCCACAGTGATACACTTGCTCTAACAAGAACACACCTACTCCAATAAGGCCACACCTCCTAGTAGTGCCATGCCCTGTGGCCAAGCATTCAAACATATGAGTCTGTGGGGGCCATTTCTACTTAAACCTCTACAGAGGAGTGTTGCTTACTGGCTTGCTTTCCAAGGTTTGCTCAGCCTGCTTTCTTGTAGAGCCCAGGACCACTAGCCCAGGGATGGCACATACCCACAGTGGGCTCCACCACCCTCCACCATGTAAATCACTAATTAAGAAAATACCCTACAGGCTGGCCTGCAGTCTAGTCTAATGGAGGCATTTTCTTAATTGAGATTCCTTCTTCTCAGATGACTTTAGCTTGTGTCAAGTTGACATAAAACTATCCAGCACAAAAGTTTTAAAAATCTAGGTCAGAAGTTAGTAGCAATTTGCCTGGATAGTTATAATTTGGAGATCTCTAAGGAAACAGCTAAACAGCTGTAACTTTAATGTTTTTAAAGACTATTTCTTTTTTTTTTTTTTTTTGGTTTTTCGAGACAGGGTTTCTCTGTGTAGCCCTGGCTGTCCTGGAACTCACTCTGTAGACCAGGCTGGCCTCGAACTGAGAAATCTGCCTGCCTCTGCCTCCCAAGTGCTGGGATCAAAGGCGTGCGCCACCACCGCCCTTAAAGACTATTTCTAATGATGATTCTTAACTGCTTTAACCTCTCCTTTAGCCCACCACACACCTGAAGTACTAGAAAGAGAATATGGGGAAGTGGACCTGTTTAGAAATGGTTCTTTGAGCTGAGCGGTCGTGGCGCACGCCTTTAATCCCAGCACTTGGGAGGCAGAGGCAGGCGGATTTCTGAGTTCGAGGCCAGCCTGGTCCACAGAGTGAGTTCCAGGACAGCCAGAGCTACACAGAGAAACCCTGTCTCGAAAAACCAAAAAGAAAAAAAAGAAAAAACAAAAAAGAAACGGTTCTTTGGAGCAACTCCCATCTGTGTTGTCAGGAAATCAGCAGTTCAGTTCACAGGTTAACAATTGCAGCTCGATCCACTGGCAAACAGTCCAGTTTGGTAGAACCGGGATAGCAAACATGAATCAGCGGTAGTGGCACTACCTAGCAGAGACAGCCAGGCCTCAGCCTCGGCACAAGTCAGCAGGAGGGACCAGGAGGGATGCCAGAGGTTCTCAGCTGTGCCTCGATCAGGGAAGACTTGGGGCCAACAAGCATTGCAGGTAGCTCTACTAGCAAGCCTAGTTCTCCCTCTATCAGTGACCGTCAAGTCCTTTTTATACGTCCTCCAAACATCTCATGTTCTTCACGTGTCTTGCTGCAGCACATGTGTCTATCTCAGCTGACATCACTGTTAATCAACCTGAGTCCAAGGAAGGGACAAGAAACTGCAGCACACCACCAGAAGATTTTTTTTGGGGTGGGGGTGAGGGGGGCACGTTTCTCTCTATGGAGTCCCGACAAATGGAAGTCAACTATGCAATGTAAGGCAGACCGATATATGATTGTCATTATCAAAGAATCCTTTATCCCATTTCCTTTCACATGCTTGCTTTAGCAGAACATCCTTTCTTCTGTGTCTGCTTCAGCTAAAGATTCCTTCACGAGTCTGCCTTAGTCTTTCACCTGTGTCCACGTCAATGAAATGTTCCTTAACAAAACACCATCTAACACAACTGACTTTCCAAAGAACCCTTAAGTTTCTACTTCAAGCCATTATCAGAGGGGTTTCACCTGAATTGGAAGATATTATTTTCAAAAATTGTTTTTTTTTTTGAGACATGGTCTCACTATGTATCTGGGCTGGCCTGGAACTCACTATGTAGAGTAGGCTAGCCTTGAATCTATTTCCCTAGATTAAAGGTGCATATTATACTGCAGAGAAAAAAATAAGGTGTATTCTTAATGACGGGATGTTGTATTTTGTAGAAAGCCTCTTTCTTTTTTTGGGAGGGGGGCAGCCTTTAACCCTAGCACTCAGGAGGCAGGGCCATCTGAATCTCTGTGAGTTCCAGGAAATCTTGGTAGTGTTCAGATAAGATATCCTTTAATGTATTTTTAAGTTGTATAGGACTCATACACCTCCCCCAAGTAATCATTGGCTTAGGCTAGCAGAGATTTATACCTTAGCTATAGAAATGGATTTCCTGGTTTTGGGTTTAAATGAGAATGGCCTTCATAGGCTAATATATGGTCCATAGTTGGCAAAAGTTTTTGGGAAGGTTTAGGGGGCCTTGTTGGAGGAGGACTGTCATTTGGAAGAGGGCTTTCAGGTTTCCAAGCTCATGTCATTCCAAGTTATTTCTCTGTCTTGTGGTTGTACCTCAAGATGTGAACTCTCAGGATAAACATGGTGGCTCAAACCTTTAATACTTGGGAGGCAGAGCAGACAGATCTATGAGTTTGAGGCCAGCCTAAGCTACAGAGTGAGTTCCAGGGTGGGCCAAGGCTACACAGAGAAACCCTGTCTTGAAAAACCAGAAAATAAAAAGAAGGAAGGAAGGAAGGAAGGGAGGGAGGG
>NW_021604613.1:9307501-9318572 GCF_004785775.1 Grammomys surdaster
TTTTTTTTAAAAAAAGACTTATTTATTTTATCACATGAGTACACTGTAGCTGTCTTCGGACACACCAGAAGAGGGCATCTGATTCCATTACAGATGGTTGTGAGCCACCATGTGGTAGCTGGGAATTGAACTCAGGACCTCTGGAAGAACAGTCAGTGCTCTTAACCACTGAGCCATCTCTCCAGCCCTTCAGTGTGCTTTTGTACCTGAATGTAACAGAATCAGCAATGATCCAAGGAAGGTTGTTAGAGTTCAGAAAAACATGTAAAGAAACACCAGTAAACATACACTAAATATTAACAGAGCAATCCTCTCCCAGAACTATCTCAGGACAGATCAATTTAAACACAATTTCCTGGCACATTCTATATATTATATCTGGGAAAGCACGAAACCAAGGCAGAAAGCCATATCCAGATCCAGGGTGCCCTGGAGACAGCACTCAGCATAGCCTTTCATCAGATTGGGTTCCAACATCCATCAAGAATAAACATGTCTCATAAATTAAGTGCAAGTATTTGTCGCAGGAGGCATGAAATCATGTTCAAGAACAATCCAGGGAACAAACTGCACTTGAGGTGAAAGGTCCTCTGCCTTTTTTTCTGGAGCCTCAAACACAATTCCTAAGTCATTGTACACCAGTGTCATTTTCTTGGCTTCGTTACAACAATTCTCCCTGACAAGAAGGTCACAGACTCTGGGATGGTTTGAATGGAAATGGCACTAATAGGCACATAGGGTATGGCACTATTTCAAAAGATTAGGAGATGTGGTTTTCTTGGAGGAAATGTGTCACTGGGGCGGGCGTGGGAGGTGGGGGAGAGGGGTGGGCATTGAGTTTTCATAAGTCCAAGCCGAGCAGTGGCTCTCACTCCTCCTCCTGCCTGTGGATCTGGATGTAGAACTCTCAGCTAGCATGTCTGCCTGCGTGCTGCCATGTTCCCCATCATGGGGATAATGCACTAAACCTCTAAAACTGTCAGCCAGCCCTGATTAAACGTTTTATAAGAGTTGCCATGGTCATGGTGTCACTTCACAGCAATAGAACACAGACTGAGACAAAGTCTAACCCTCTGGTGTAGTGAGAATTTTAGTTTCTTTAAAAACCCAATTATGTGAATATGTTTTTGTTTTGACCCCAGGTGTGATATGGGGCTGCTTCAGACTGTCCACTGCAACTAACTATAATTTGTCTCATGCTTTGGCAGGGATATGATTCTGCTGAAGATAGTTCACATTTGGAATTCTAGGGCCTCTGGAGAGGGTATATAAATGTCAGAGCCCCGAGAGAGGCTGCAGCTCTTCCCCTGCTACTGTCCCTGTTGCTGCTGCTGTTGCTGTACCTGGATTGTTGTTTCTGGTTGCTGGTTGGAGATATCTTGGCAATGAAGACTGGACTTGCCCCTAGGAACTCAATGCCCCTACTCCCCAGGAAGTAGTCTAAGGGATCTACAGCCCATTTCCCCACTTTCTCTCCTACCTAGTATCAGGGGATGGAGAACAGTGGTAGGTAGGGATATAAGAACCCAATAAAGTAGACAAAAAGTATGCCTACACTCTGAAAGTATAAGCCCCAAATGAACTGTTTTCTATAAGTTTTTTTTTTTTTTCGAGACAGGGTTTCTCTGTGTAGCCCTGGCTGTCCTGGAACTCACTCTGTAGACCAGGCTGGCCTTAAACTCAGAAATCTGCCTGCCTTTGCCTCCCAAGTGCTGGGATTAAAGGCATGTGCCACCACCACCCAGCAGTGGTCACGTTGTCTTATCACAGAAAAATAACTAAGATACTGCTTATATTGGAACAAATGGACCCCTGAACAAGCTAAGGATTTGCAAGTGGGGCTGGAGAGATAAGATGTTTACTAAAAGCACAAACAGGTCTTGTAGGGGACCAGAGTTAAGTTCCCTGCTTTCACATCAGTTGGCTTGCAACTCCAGTTCTAGTGGGAATCCAATGCCTCTGGCCTGGAAGACTACAGTCACAAGCACGAGTGCACACACACACACACACACACACACACACACACCACACACACACACACACCACACACACACATACACACAAGTGTGTGTGTGTGTGTGTGTATCTCTTAAAATCAAAATTGAGGCTGCGTGGTGGTGGCGCACGCCTTTAATCCCAGCACTTGGGAGGCAGAGGCAGGCGGATTTCTGAGTTCAAGGCCAGCCTGGTCTACAGAGTGAGTTCTAGGACAGCCAGAACTACACAGAGAAACCCTATCTCGAAAAACCAAAAAAAAAAAAAAAAAAAAAAATCAAAATTGAAAAACAAAAGGCCTGCTTCAATACTTAAGTATTCCACCCTGTAGGATAGTATTCTGTGCACGTTGGCCTTTCCGTTCATTTGAAGTCTTGTGTGCTTTAGCACTCATGTGGCTTAGACAAGAAGATCACTGCAAATTTGCGCCCAGGTCTCAAATTACCAAGCTAGAGAAACACCAAAGTGAGTTCACAGGCCGGGTTCAAAGCACACTAGGGAAATTCCTGGGAGGGGTAGGTGACTTCTATCTTAATCTTGGTTCTATCTCTCCAGATCCATTACCTTTCTGTCTCTTATTAGAAAATAATTAGCTACCAAGTGTAAAAGTAACTTTTATTATCCAGATGTAATTGTTGTCTTGGAGGCTTACTGCTGACTAAACTCACCCTTTTTTAGTTCTTTCTGAACTTCAATCTGGCTTCTCTCAGGGCCTCTGACTTAATTGCTTTGCTTGGCCTCAAACTAACTCTGGCAATATGTTCTAATCATCTGGCTCCTTCCCATTCTCTGGTTTGTTCTGTCTTCACCTGAAACAAGTCTCTGTAAAGCTGTCCTGATAAAACTACCTACTCTCCCCAACCCCCACCTCCCCCTCCCGCCTCCGTGCTGCTTTCTTAAGTGACCTCTCTTTTCTCTTCATTCTTGTTAGGATTGGGCATATCCTATCTCTGACTCATTCTGTGAATTCTTTCTCTGATTCATCGCTTTCTCTGCACCTCAGTTGGGCAAAGTTACTTTCAAACCTGTCTTCCTCCTACAAACTAACCTTACCTTCATTGTTAGAGATTAAAGATGAGTACTTAAGCGGTGGCCCAGCACTTGGGAGGCAGAGGCAGGCGGATTTCTGAGTTCGAGGCCAGCCTGGTCTACAGAGTGAGTTCCAGGACAGCCAGGGCTACACTGAGAAACCCTGTCTCGAAAAACCAAAAAAAAAAAAAGAACTAACAAATTAGGGATGATTAAGAAGAGACCAGAATCACTGAGAATGTGCTTTCTGAGAGCACAAAGAAGCTGTGTTCCAGAGATAGACATGCTGGCAGACAGACTTGGTACTATGTAAGAGTCATCCAGGTGGTTCTGGTTTTGAAGGCATGAAGGGGTCGTGGAGAACAGCTGAGGGTTGGCACTGTGAGCAGTCAGACACGGCCATTGGTGAAGTTGCAGCTTCAGTTACAGTTGATGGCCCAGGATGAAGGGGTCAGTCAAAGACATTGAGGCCTGGCACCATGAAGACAGACTATGAGAGGCTTTTGGTGAAGCCTAGTTGTAGTGGAAGACCCCAGAATATTAAAGATGCCAGTACCATGGGGTGATCACCAAGAACAGCAGCAGCAGTGGAGTAGAGTAAGCCAGAGCCTAGAGTACTAGAGAGGGCAGAGCTGGAGAAGTGACTGAAGCCCTTTGGAGGAGCACAGAAGATAATGTGTGGACCCCAGAAATTGGAACAAGAAGCTGTAAAGTTGAAGTTGCCTTGGAGACCCAATATGTTAGTGATTCTAGAACTGTGGAATATCTACCAGGGAAAGCTGCTAAAAGGGAGTGGAAGCATCCCAAGAGAAAGAATTGTGTTATAATCATCAAAGCTGAAAAGTGTTGAATATCTAAAGAGCACTTTGAGACCAGACATGGAGATGCAGAGTTCAGAGTGTGCCCAGCTCATTTTCTGTCTTGTTTTTGTCCAGTATTTCCTCACTATAGTGTTTTGGAATTGTAATATATAGTCTGTGATATTGGAAGTATGTGGTCTGCTTTTTGATTTTGATTTTATAGGGGACTACAGTTGTATGAATCTCAGAAGAGACTTTGAACTTTGGACTTTTAAACTTTATTGAGACTCTGATGTGTCTGGAGCCATCTAGGAAATTCCTGATCTGATTCACATAATCTTAGGAAAAAAGCTTTAAGAGATGGTTTTAATTGTTTTGCTAGAAAGGTGCAATAAATTAGAATCAAGAATGTGCCCACTCCTCATAAATAGTAAGTAAAAGCTGCATAATAAGAAATACAATGAGCTTTCCCACAAAAAGGAGATAAAGGTTGGGACAAATTTGTGTTCAAGGGAAAACATTCTGGTCCAAGAATGAAGTCATAGATGTGCACTATGATAAGGCAAAGCCATGTAAAAACTGTTGCTTTGAACTTATAATGAGCTTACAGTATGAAACACTGCTTTGAAGTTGTTATTGATACCTTTCTGAAACTCTGCTTTTATGTAACATTTTATTGTGAGACAATTCTTTCTTACATAGAAAACTTGTTTTAAAAAGCTCTTAAAAGGCTGGTAGTTACCACCCCCCCCCAAAAAAAATTGGCTGGTAGCAATAAAGGTGGCATAGTCATTTTCTGCTTCACCTAGAGTGTGTGTTATTTGTGTGTGACTTATTTCCTTTCCTTTCTTTTCCCTCTGGTTCAAAAGAGTTACCAAGCTCAGAACTTAAAGCCTGGCCAGCAAGGAATTCCTGGCTGACTCACCAGAGAAAAAAAGCACTAGCAATGGATTATTTTTGTAGTTCTGTAGCACTTATTTAAGCAACTTATTTAAGAAAGAGTTAAGTTTCCCCAACACTTATTCAAGCACAAAGAGTAAAGAAAAAAGAAGCCAGTGGTTTTCAGCCACTGGATGATCAACAGAGTATTCTTTTTTTTTTTTTTTTCCTGATCAACAGAGTATTAAGTTTCCAGAAGCCATTAACTTTTAGCCCCCCAGTACAGTTAGGGAGAGTTACAAGGCTGGAGATTATCAGTCTTTTAGCTTCCATCCAACTCTGTGTTTCACCTTGACTCCAAACCCCAAAAGGCTGGGGCTGGCCCCAGCAGTTAGACTATGGGGAGTTTTGAAATTAGACTAAATGTATTTTGTATTATGCTATGGCTATGTATGTCCCCCAAAGACTCATGTATTTGAATAAGCTTATGGGGGCCAGGGAGTAGAATATGGTGATTTGAATATGCTTGGACCATGGGAAGTGGCACTATTAGGAAATGTGGCCTTGTTGGAATAGGCGTGCTATTGTTGGAGAAAGTCACTGTGTAGGTAGGCTTTGAAGTCTCCTTGTGCTCAAGCTCTGCTCGGTGAGGAAGAGAGATCCTCCTTTTAGCTGCCTGTGAAAGACAGTCTCCTTCTGGCTGCCTTCAGGTCAAGATGCAGAACTCTTGGCTCCTCCAGCACCATGTCTGCCTACATACTACCATGCTTCCCACCATGATGATAATGGACTGAACCTCTGAAATGTAAGCCAGCTCCAAGTAAGTATTTTCCTTTATAAGAGTTCCCTTGGTCATGGTGTTTCTCCACCACAATGAAACCCAAACTAAGACAGTGTGTGAGGGTCATTATGTGATTTAGGCTGTAGAACTATTTCTTTTACAAATTTGGGTGCCCTTATGTATGGGGCATAGATGTTAAGAATATAAATGTTATCTTGGTGTTTTTTTTCCTTTGATGAGTATGTAGCTTCCTTCCCTATTTCTTTTGATTAGTTTTGGTTTGAAGTCTATTTTCTCAGATATTAAAATGGCTACAACAGCTTGCTTCTTAGGTCCATTTGGTTGGAAAATCCTTTTCCAACTCTTTACCATGAGATAATGTCTATAATTGATGTTATGGTGCTTCTTGTATGCAGCAGAAGGATTGATCTTGTTTTCACATCAATTCTGTTAGTTTGTATCTTTTTAATGAGAAATTGAGATCATTGACCAATGAGTGTTAAGTGTTGATTCCTGTTATATCATTGTTGTAGTAGTTGATGGTGGTGGTAGTGGTGGTGATGATGATGTGTGTGTGTCCTTTGATTTTTTTGGGTCTGTAATTTTTTATTTCCTGTGCTTCCATGAGTGTAGTTAACCTCCTTGGGTTGGAGTTTTCTGTATATACCTTGTGTAGGGTCTGTTTGTAGATAGATATTGTTTAAATTTAACTTTACCATGAAATATATTATCTTCTCCATTCATGGTCTTTGAGAGTTTTGTTGGGTTTAGAAGTCTGTGCTAGCATCTGTGACCTTAAGAGTCTGCAGCACATCTGTCCATGTCCTTCAGGCTTTTTGAGTCTCCATTAAGATGTCAGATAATTCTACTAAGTCGGCCTTAGTATGTTACTTGGCCTTTTTCCTTTGCAGCTGTTTCCTCCTCCTCCTCCTCCTCCTCCTCCTCCTTCTTCTTTGAACGTTTAGTGTTTTGATTATTATGTGGCAAGAGAACTTTATTTTCTGGTCCAGTCAACTTGACATTCTGTATGCTTCTTGTACCTTAATAGGTATCTCCTTCTTTAGATTAGAAAATTTTTCTTCTATGATTTTATTGAAAATATTTTCTGGGCCTTTGAGCTGGAATTCTTCTCTTTCCTCCATTCCAATTATTCTTGGGTTTGGCCTTTTTATAATGTCCCACATATCCTGGATGCTTTGAGTTAGGAGTTTTTCAGATTTAACATTTTGACCCATGTATTAATTTCTTCTATTGTATCTTTAACACCTGAGATTTTCTCTTCCATCTCTTGTATTCTGTTGGTGAAGCTTGCCTCTGAAGTTCCTGTTTGAATTCCTAAAATTTTCATTCCCAGAATTTTCTCCATTTTGTGTTTACTTTATTGATTCTGTTTCCATTTTTTAGGTCTTGAACAGTTTTATTCATTTCTTTCAACTGTTTATTTTTGCTTTCTTGGTTATTTTTAAGGGATGTATTCATTTCCTCTATTTTTTCCCTGAATTTCATTTAGGGATTTATTTATTTCCTCTTTAAGGACCTCTGTCATCTTCATGTAGTTGGCTTTAAGGTCTTTTGCTTGTGCTTCAGTTACGTTGGAATATTTAGGGCATGCTGGGGGGTAGGATAGCTGGGCTCTAGTGGAGACATACTGCCCTGGATGTTATTGATTTGTGTTTTTATTCTGGTGTCTAGGTACCTGGGTTTGGGATGATTATAGGTCTATCTAGATGTTGATTTCTAGATTTGTCTTTGTTGGGTATATTTTTGTTCCTTGGTTTTTGTTTTCTCTCTGGGCTTTCAAAGAATGTGGTGGCTGTGTTGCCTGTTTTCTGTCTTGCTTAGTTAGTGTGTTTACAGGGAATGCCTGCTGATATTGGAGGCTGGGATACTGGGATGAGTTCGGGGAGAAGGTCTTTGTGATTTCTAGGGGATGGGGTCAGAGAGGAAAGGAAAACCACAGCAGGTTCCTACTACAGAGCACTCGATGAGACTTGGGGGATTGGACCTCAGGAATAGTAGGAGAGGTGCCTTCAGTCTATTGTTGCTCTGGGAGGAGCATCTCTCGGGGAAGCAGAAGGTGCCTGCTTTAGTTGGAGTCTGGAACAAAGAAACAAGTGAAGAGTGGAAGGTTAGAAGGGGAAAATCTGTGGGATCCACAAGAGATTGGATTGGGGGCCAGGGAAGGCTGTGAGGGGGACTGGATCTGGAGGAATATGGAAGGTTTGCAGGCAGCCTCCCTGGCTTTCTGGCAGGCGTGGCCTGTTCTACACACGTCTATACTGCCATTAGTGTTTAATTATAGCTTTCATACTCTGTGAGATGAGGAAAGGAACTGCTGAACACAGTCTTCATTACAAATGAAGAAACTTTTAATAGTTCGTTCAAAATCTTATTAACCAGCAGGCATGAGAATCAGGATTTTTTTTTAAAGATTCTTATTTATTTATTTATTTATTTATGTCTGTGTGTGTGTCTTCTGGATAGTTTTTATACCAACTTCACATAAGCTAGTGTCATTTGAGAGCAAGGAACCTCAGTTGATTAAAAAAATGCCTTTATAAGATGTGCAGTAGGCAAACCTGTAGGGTATTTTCTTATTTAGTGACTGATGTGGGAGGGCCCAGCCCATTGTGGGTTGAACTATCTGTGGGCAAGTGTTCTGGGTTTTATGAGAAAACAGGCTCAGCAAACCATAATGAGAAAGCCAGTAAGCAGCACCCCTCCATGGCCTCCACATAAGTTCCTGCCTTCAGGTTCCTGCCCAGTTTGAGTTCCCGCTTTGGCTTCCCTCAGTGGATTGCATGTCAGGATTTGTAAGCCAACCAAACCCTTCCCTCCCCTTTTTTGTTCACTGGGTTTCATCACAGCAATAATGACTCTAAAACAGTGTGTCTGGGTGTGGGGGTGTCTGTGTGTATGTGTGTGGGCATGTCTGTGGAGGAGCTCATAAAGGCCAGAAGAGAACATTAGATCCTCTACGGCTGCAGTTACAGGCACCTGTGAGCCAACTGTGGGTGCTGGGAAGTCTTCTATAAGAGTAGTAAGTACTTTTAATTACTGAGCTATCTCTCTGGCCTGATGATATTCTTGCTCTTTCTCTTCTCTCCTTTCCTCTTTTCTTCCTCCTTCTCTTCCAGCAATGTCTCTGCCTTTTATTGTGGAGGATGGACCCCAAGGCTTTTTGCTTTCTGGGCCAGCACTGACTGTAGCACTAAGCTGTATCCTTCATCCTTGACTTCATTCCTTTTATAAGTTTCTCCCCTCCCCCCTTTTTTCAATTTATTTTTTCAATTTACTCAGCTATAAAACTCATCAGTTCGGAGATCATCATCTGTAGACCGATTAGAATGAAAATGTGAAGGTTATGAAGTAGAAACGCTTCAGCCAACTCTAAAGAGCAAGGTTCTTTCTGTGGGAAAGGTCAGGGTTGACCTCACCATGCAGATTTATTGGACTTTTCAAAGGGATGAGTTGAATTTATTGTCTTGAGGCAGTCTCATGCAGCCCAGAGTGGCCTCGCATTCTTGATCCCTCTGCCTATGCCTCCCAAATAGCACATGCTCCAGAATTGAACATTTATTATACATTTCTTTTTTTCTCTTTCTGTCTTTAAGTGGGCCAGAATCATTTAGCAAACCTGGAATTAAGAGAACATTAAGCCCGGGCGGTGGTGGTGCACACCTTTAATCCCAGCACTTGGGAGGCAGAGGCAGGCAGATTTCTGAGTTCGAGGCCAGCCTGGTCTTCAGAGTGAGTTCCAGGACAGCCAGGGCTACACAGAGAAACCCTGTCTCGAAAAAACAAAACAAAACAAACAACCAAAAAAACAAAAAACAAAAACAAAACAAAACAAAACAAAAAACCAAAGAAAACATTAAGATGATCTTCTTCATCTATAAATAATTGCCATCTATATTCAGGGAAGTACCACACAATCTGAGAAATTTAAAGTTAATCCTCAGAGTGAAATGGAATTGCTTAAAGATGGAGGTCATACCTAGCCCTCTGCTCTCTTACAGACCCCTCCTCTCTCTCTGGTAGACACAACACTTAAGTATTATTTGACCAGAGTACATTAGAGTAAGCACTAATGATAAGAGTTTGTGAATCCTGTCCTTCTAGAGGACCTTGGTTTGGTTTAAGCTCACAACTGCTTGTAACTCTGGCTCCAGAGGATCTGACACCCTTTACTGGCCTCCATGGACAGCTGTATGCATACACATGTCATACACATTTAGACACACTGTCCTAGCTTACTTTTCTGTTGCTATGACAAAGCAATGACCAACACCAACTTAGGAGAGGAAAAGGTTTATTTCATATTACACTTCTAGGTAACAATTCATCACTGAGGAAGAGCAGGGCAAGAACTTGAGGTGGGAACCTGGAGGAAAGAACGGAAGCAGAGGCCATGAATGAACAGTGCTTACTGGCCACTGGCCTGTTTCCTAGGGTTTGCTTAGTTTGTAAAATTTCCCAGACAGCGCTGCCCAGGGGTGGTATTACCCACAGACATTCCCATAGGCTAATCTGAATGAGACAATTCCTCAGTTGATTTTTGTTATTGTTGTTGCTTAAAGATTGAGTCTCGCCAGGCAGTGGTGGTGCACGCCTTTAATCCCAGCACTTGGGAGGCAGAGGCAGGCAGATTTCTGAGTTCGAGGCCAGCCTGGTCTACAGAGTGAGTTCCAGGACAGCCAGGGCTACACAGAGAAACCCTGTCTCGAAAAACAAACAAACAAAAAAAAGATTGGGTCTCACTTTATATTCCTGGCCATCCTTGAGTCCTTGAACTCTCTTTTGTAGACCAGGCATACTTTGAACTCACAGAGATCAGACTGTACCTGCCTCCTGAGTTCTGGGATTAAAGGTGCCACTATGCCCAGCCAGCACCTATGTTTGAACACTTGGTCTTCAGCTTGAGATGCTATTTGGGGGTTGTGTAATTCTAACTGTGGCCCATCTGTGAGAGGTGGGTCACTTTGGGTGGACCTTGATGCAGATACCAGCTTCTGCTTCCAGCTCAAGACCTCTGCTTCTTTACTGTCATATGAGGAGCTGCATACCTCATGCTCTTAAAGTTATAAAGGGTACTTACCCAGCGTCCACAGCTTCCTCACCAGTATCCCAAGGTACTGTAAGCCAAAGCAAACATTTCTTGTTTGGAAAAAAAAGATTCTGGTAAAAATGCTGTGATTTTTTTTCTTATTTTGGGAAAGACTGAGAGAAGACTGAAGTCTTGCTCTGTAGCCCTGCCTGGCCTGCAACTCTCTACATATCCCATGCTGGTTTTGAATTCTAAACAGTTCTTTTAACTTTTTTCTTGTTTGTTTGTTTATTTATTTATTTAATGTGTGTAAGCTTTTTATTTGCATGTGCCCAAGGGGTTCAGGAAAAGGTATTGGATCACCTGGAGCTTCCTAAATTGGATTACAAATATGAACCTCTAACCCAGGCCAGGCATGCTGGTGTACTCCGTTAGTCTCAGCACTCAAGACAGATCTCTGAGTTCAAAGAATGTCATAGAGAGACCCTGTCTCAAGAAGAAGAAGAAGAAGAAGAAGAAGAAGAAGAAGAAGAAGAAGAA
>NW_021604613.1:9318582-9352253 GCF_004785775.1 Grammomys surdaster
AAGAAGAAGAAGAAGAAGAAGAAGAAGAAGAAGAAGAAGAAGAAGAAGAAGAAAAGAAAGAAAACACCAACCAAAACAACAACAAAAGAAAACAAAAAAAAAAACCACACTTAAAAGCAGGAGAAACTTGGAATTTTAAGATACAGAATTTATAAAAGCCATCAAGGACTATTCATTTTCTTCTGCTTTCGACTTGCAAAACTGCGAGCTTATTTTAACTCTAACGCATAATAACAGATGTGCACTATCTCATGATGGGCATTTAAAAAAATTAGCATTGAGTCTTTTATCTATAGAAACCAACTTGTCATCGAAAGAGTCCTTGGCTTTTAAGTGAGAGGATCATAGAAGCAAGGTTTATCAGTACCTCCTGTCTCCTCCTTAACCGACCCAGTCAATCTGATTCCAGACTGGGTAATTCCATGAAGAGTCTATAAAAATTTCCCAGGTTATCTGGGATGTTCTGTACCTTAACATCTGGGGTGGTTTGGGAGAATTATGTTCTCGGAATTATGTTCTCGTTTCGATTTACCGAGATGGTCACTATTGTGCAACCTGCCCTTCCAGTCTATAGACAGCCGAAGGACAAACACTCACAAGTGACGCAGGCTTTGCTCACCAGGACCACAGACCTTGGAAGCCGCTCTCAACCCCAGCTTCCGGTCGCACCTTCCTTTTCAGCCTTGGCTGAGCTTCGCTGGCTGTTCCTGGTGCGCTCCTCCCTCCGCCCGGGCTGCTGTTCGGCACTCTTCCCATCATGCCTCGCGCAGGCGGCGGCTGTTCCGCTGGCTGCCGCCCCTCCCCGCAGCCGCAGCCCAGAGCACCGCCGTGCCCCGCCCCCCGCGCAAGCTGCCGGCCCCCACATCCGGGTACCGACGCCAGCCGCCCAGACTCTGGCACTATGGTCATGGCGGAGGGGACGGCAGTGCTGAGGCGGAACAGGCCAGGCACCAAGGCGCAGGTATCATCCTCATGGCTTTCCTGTCAAGGAGTTCGCGGGGCCGAGCCGAGCCTCTCCTGCTGGCGGTACCCCGTCCAGGAGAGGCCAGGGCGGGCGGGTGGGGGCCGTGGCCATGGTGGCTGGCCTGCGCTTCCGGAGCCGCGGCCCCTGAGGCAGCTCAGCCGGCGCTGTCCGCCCTGGAGGCCTGCTAGGCGCAGGACCCTGGTGTGTCTGCCGAGGCCCGGGGCTGACGCCTGTCGCTGCTGCTGCACTGCGTGCTGTGAGTGGCAGCTGACGGCACCCGGGTGTGGGGTGGGCCAGCTGGGGACCCGGGGGCCGTCCCCGCGTCGGGACCGCCGGCGTCGAGGGCTGTAAACACTGCCCACCTCTCCGGGCACAAGCTTGGCCGGTGACGTACCTGCCGATCGGCTCCATCCAGTTTGTCTAGCCGGATGCAGGTGGCAGTAGTTCGAGTTATCCTCCTGTAGTCTTCGCCACCACTCCCTTCTGGTTCCCTCCAGCTGTTCTCTGGTCCAGCAAGTTTTCGCCACCAGGTTGTGACTTGTTACATGTCATTCCTTGCGAATTTCCTTGCTAATGCCTGTGGACAATAGTCAGAATGAACTGATTGTAACACACCAAAATACTCTAATAGCACCTTTAGTAGGGCACTATTGGGGAGTATATTGGTGCTTCTTAGAATTTGCAAACCTGGGATACTTTACGGTTAAAAAACAAAACAAAATAAAACAGTTGACATTCAAACTTGATAGGATTAATCGGCCGGCGGAAATGGCCTGTCATTGAGTCGATGTTCTAAAATCAGAAGAGATATGTTTAAAATGTAATTTTAGCAGGCTGTGTTCTTGTTGCTGCTCAGCCTGCTGCCTCTTACCGTGTACTGAGCAAACTTTTTCTGTTGAAAAAATGTAATTTTTAGGGTAAGTAAAAATCAAAATACTTTTATGCTACTGAGTTTTAGAGAGTTACTCTTTCTTTCTTTTTCTTACTTCCTCCCCCCACCCCTTCCTCCTTCCTTCCTTTTCATTTTGAGGCAGGGTTTCCCTGTGTAGCCTTGACTTTTCTGGAAGTAGCTCTGTAGACTAGGTTGGCCTCGAACTCAGAGATCCACCTGCCTCTGCCTCCCACCACCCCAGTCAGTTTAGAGAATTGCTATTTGTTGTTGGTTTTGAGAAGATTCTCAAAGTCAGGCTACCCACGAATTATACTATATAGTTGAAGGTGACCTTGAACTCTTAGGTCCTTCTGTTTTCCACTATGGGGGCTAGAATTACAGTGTGTACCACCATTGAGGGCTTCTAGTGTTGGGAACAGCTCTCTCAGTTGTGCTCCATCCCTAGCCCTAGAGAATTCCTTCGAAAACCATTGAGTCATGAGTTGTCAGTTTGTCTTGAATCTGTTGGAAATTTGTATACTATGTATACTTTTTACTATTTAACAACTCTTTCTAAGGGTTCTTGTTTTCAGATAACTGTTATTGTGCATAGGCAACATTTTTTCTAATTTTTAAGTGATCACTTCCTTTAAAAAAAATTCTTGGAATTAAATCCAGGACTTTTCCTGTGGTAAATTAAGTATGCACAAATTAAGCATGCACTCGTGTCTCAGCTGATCCTTAGATGAAAATTTTTAATTTTGAAAAATTGTTTAGACTAAACACTGCAACATGTCCTTTTGCTGCAAGTAAGCTACGTGCAGACTTGTTCATTTTCCCACTTTATTACAAGGTTAAGTAAAATGTAATAGGAAAAAAAAGGATTAAAAGAAAAAACTGCTTTTTAAGCAACCTTTCCTGTTTATCACATAAATTTTCTTCACTAAAACAGTTCTGTTCCAAAATGATGTATATTGTGTTACATATGAGTAATATGTGGCATACCTTCCTGCTTTGGGGGGGAGGGTGGCACAGATGGTATCGTGTATCTCAGGCTGGCTGGCCTTAAACAGAGATGTGACTGAGAATGACTTCTCACCCTGTCTCCATTTCCTGAGTGCTAGAGTGGCATTTAAAAGTTAGACTAGAACATAGACAATATTTGGTTGGTTTTTAACATCTATTGGCTGAATTAAATGAGCACATTTATTTGTTTCTTTGTTTATTTATAAATGTGACCTGTAACTCACAGAGATCCACCTGCTTCTGCCTCCCAGGTGCTGTGATTATTGGCATGTGTCATCACCACCTGGTGAGTGAGAGCATTTATTAGGCTAGATTTTATTTTTCTCCTAAGTGTCTAATGAATATCACAGTTACATGGCAAAACATTTAATAACATTGACTTTGGGGCTGGAGAGATGGCTCAGGAATTAAGAGCACTGTCTGCTCTTCCAGAGGTCCTGAGTTCAATTCCCAGCAAACACATGGTGGCTCACAGCCATCTGTAATGGGATCCCATGCCCTCTTCTGGTGTGTCTGAAGACCGCTACAGTGTATTCACATACAATAAAATAAATCTTAGAGAAAAAAAAAAGAAACTCTGTCTTGAAAAAAAGTACTTTAAAAATAAATACATAAATAAGTAAATAAATACATAAATAAATCTTTTTAAAAAACCAAAAACATTAACTTTTTCTTTTTTTCTTTGAGACACTTTTGTTTTTTATCTTGGGCTGGTGTAAAAGGTTTTGTGGAATCTGGATTGGCCTTGGATTCTTGGTTCCCTTGCCACAGCTTCCTCACGTATCTGTCTATATCTGTATCTATGTATCTTCTACACAATGCATGTTTGCTCATTTGTTTGTTTATAAAGGGTCTCGTGTAGTCAGGCTGGCCTGAAACTTACTGTATAGTCAAGGATGACCTTGAATTCCTCTTTCTCCTTCCTTTATAGGCTAACACTATTGACTTTTTTTGAGGCAGGGTCTTACATACAAGCCTGCTTGACCTTGTACCCACTGTGTAGGTTTTGTAAGCCTTGACCTCTTGATAATCCTACCTTAGATTCGAAATGAAGAAGTTTCATGCATGTATTATCACTAACTGGTTTGCTAATACTTTTCATTTTTTGCTAATAATTTTAATCTTTAAAAGTTGTGTGTGCATGTGTGGGTGTCTGTAGGTGTACATGAAGACCAGAGAAAGATATTTCTTATTCTCTGTCTTACTGCCTTTGACAGAGTCTCTCATTGAACTCAACATTTAAGGTTTTATCAGGCTGACTAGCTAGCTAGGGAGCTCTTGGAACTGCCCACCTTTGTCCATGCATGTGTGGTTGACTGGCTGTCTGGCTTGCTTGATAGCTAGCCCTTGCGATTGGTACTTTCTTTCACTCTGCCTCTCTCAGTCTCCTTTGACAGGGTCACTATCTATTCCAGACTAGCCTTGAAGTCATAGAGATCTGCCTTCCTCTGCCTGCTGTTTTGTATTTTTAAGATGGGGTCTTTCTATGTAGTCTTGGCTTATTCAGAACTTGCTATGCAGCTCAGACTGGCCTGAACTCAGATGTCTGTCTGCTTTCCTCTAGCATTATCATGCATGGCCTTTTTTTTTTTTTTTTTTTTTTTTTTTAAAATGTGGGTTCTGGGGATTTGAACTCAGGTCTTCATGTTTGTGCAACAAATGTTCTTACCCAAGGAGCCATCTCCCCAGCCCCTCACTAATGTTTTAAAAGCAGAATAGTCTATAATCTTCTTAAAGTTTTTTATTCATGTGTATGTATGTGCACTGCCTGTGTGAGTTTTGTGTACCAAATGAATAAGTACCCATGAAAGCCAGAAGAGGGTATTTGATCAGTTGAAACTGTAGTTGTAGGTCATGTGAGCCACCTGATGGGGTGCTGGGAACTGAAACTAGATTCCCTGTAAGAGCAGTAAGTGCTTTTAACTAACTACTGAGGGCTCTCTCTAGCCCCTGCAATCTTTAAAGTTTTAAAAAATGATTTTTATTTGCTTTAAATCATGTTAACATTCTTTTTTGGGGGGGGGGTTTCGAGACAGGGTTTCTCTGTGTAGCCCTGGCTGTCCTGGAATTCACTTTGTAGACCAGGCTGTCCTCGAACTCAGAAATCCACCTGCCTCTGCCTCCCAAGTGCTGGGATCAAAGGCATGCACCTCCACCGCCCAGCCAACATTCTTTTTTTAAAAAATGTATTTATCTTACGTATATGACTATACTGTAGCTGTCTTCAGACACACCAGAAAAGGGCATGAGATCTCATTACAGATGGTTGTGAGCCACCATGTGTTTGCTGGGAATTGAACTCAGGACCTCTGGAAGAGCAGTCAGTGCTCTTAACCACTGAGCTACCTCTCCAGCCCCTCATGTTAACATTCCTTAATAAATTATTTTAAGATGTTTGTCATCCTTAACAACAGCTTATAGGTACTTGAGACTTGGTTGTGGAAGAATTCTGTGAGCCTTTCCCTGACAGACATAGTATGCTTTGAGTTTAAGAGAGCAGTGGCTGTGTCATGCCCAGTACAATGTTCCACAACAGTCCTCTGCTTCCTTCAGTTCTTACATTTATTTATTTATTTTTCTCTCCTTCAAGACAGGGTTTCTCTGTCTAGCCTGGCTATCCTAGAACTCAAGAGACCCACCTGCCTCTGCCTCCCAAGTATTGGAACTAAAGGGATGCGTGGCCACCACTGCCCTGCCAGTTGTTAGATTCTTTCTGTTCCCTCTCCCATGATGGTTTCTCAGTAACGGGGGTGACACAGATGTCCATTTATGGCTGAGCATTCAGTCTGTTCTCATCACTTACCGGTCTCTGCTATCACCACTGCCTATTGTAATTGATCCTCTTTTTTTTTTTTCTAGATATTTTTCCCATGCATGCGTCCCCATTTCAATCCATTTTTGAGACAGTTTTACATGGTTTAGACAGGCCTTGAACTGTCTATATAGCTGAAGATTATTTTGAACTCCTGATCATCTTCCCTCCACTTCCCAAGTACTGGAATTATTTATCTGTTGTTTTTGAATTGGGTCTTGCTTTCTAGCTCTGGCTGGCCTGGTACTTGATTTGTAGATCAAGCTGCTTTCCAACTTGAGGCTGTCTTTTGTCTTAGCCCCTCTTGCATGGGGATTATAGGTTTGCACTACTACACATGGCTTAATATATGCATTATATCCATAAATATACTTCTTTCCTTCCTGTAGCCTTGGCTTTCCTAGATCCACCTGCCTCTACCTTCCAAGTACTAGGATTAAAGGCATGTAACACAACCACCACCACGACACAGCCTGACCTTAATTAAAAAAACAAGAATTATTTTCTATGTATGAGTGTTTTGCCTGTGAACCATATGCCTGCGTTGGCCTGAGCAAGTTAGAAGAGGGCATTAGATGCCCTGGAATTGGAATTACAGCCAATTGTGAGCTACATTGTGGGTGATGGGAATCTTACCTGGGTCCTCTGAAAGAGCAGTTTAACCACTGAGCTAATCTTCCTTTTTTTTTTTTTTGTTTGTTTGTTTGGTGGGGAGGGAATTGAAGCAGGGTTTAACACTTGTATGTAGCCCTGCCTAGTCTGGAATTCACACTGTAGCTCAGGCTGGCCTTGAACTTGAACAGTGATTCTCCTACTCTGTTCAGTTCTGGGATTATAGACATGAGCTACCCTGCTACTTTTCATTTTTTTAAACTTTAATCATGAGGTGTTAGACACTGCATTCTTAAGAGTTTTTTCCTCTAACCTCGATTAACTTTTGTTGGTTGGTAAAGGTTTATAGGTCGTTGGTTTAATAATGAGCTTCCCTGAGCTCATTTTAGCTCAGAGACATTTGTTGAAGACCAGGTCTGTGCAGTATTTGTGCTGCTTTTTAAAGATACATAGGAGCCATGCATGCCTGGACACAGGCCTGTAATCCTAGCTCTGTAGGAGTCTGAAGTAGGAAGATTGCAAGTTCAAGGCCAGTCTGTAAAATTTAGTGAAAATGAAAAGTATAAAACAGGCTGGAAATAGAGCTCAACAGTAGAGCATTTCCCTGTTGCAGGAAATATTTAAAAAGAACGGTAAGTTCCCGTGCTATGCCCAGAACCAGCGGGCCAGCGGGGTGTTCCCATCTCAGCAGACTCTCTGGCCTGGCATTCCCAAAATCTCTTCACCCAGATCACTAAGTTCCCACTGGCGGGTCGCTACTATGCCAGCCCTATGCTTCAAAACCCCCACGGTCTTTGTGGTGCACATCTGGTAAACCCATGCTTTGCTGCCGTACCTTTCTCTCTCGAGCCCAGTAGAACTGCCACGGGAAGGAAAACACCACACAAACTTAGTTCAGAAACAATGGTAACTCAACTCTGGGTGCAACAACTAGAATCCTAATCTTGTATCTGTATTAAATCTAAATCCTCCAGTGGAGAATCCTGGTGAATCTGCCATAGAAACCAGGAGACACTAGTTGCTACATCTTGTCCTCACACTGTCCCTGTCCAAAAGGGGGACCCTTCCTCTTCCCCTATCTAACCCGGAAGTCCCTCCTGCTAGCCCAGTGATTGGCTCCTTTATTCATCAGGGTATTGGTTCACAAGAAGTCACCTGAGGATGGCTCACTCCTTGTCTGCAGCCTCTCCCACTAGAGCAGAATTAGCGTCAAAAATACAAACAGCATCAGACCCATCCACAACATCTCCCTAATATATAAGACCCCAGGTTCAATCTCCAGTACTGAAAAACAAAAAAGAAGGAAGATGTAAGATACATAAGTATTGCTGAAAAATCAAATAGACAGGGATTCAAGATCAATGCAAAGTGTGCCACAAAAATATCCCCTTTTAAAAAAATTGGTGCTGGGTAGTGGTAGTGCATGTCTTTAACAGCACTCAGGAGGCAGAGACAGGCAGAGTTACAGTTGTGTTTGAGCAGTTACCTGTATGTGTGTCTGCACCATGTACATGTAGTGCTCACAGAGACCACAAGAGGGCACTGGGTCCCCTGGGTCTGGAGTTAACAGGCAGTGGTGAGCTGCCTGTGGGTGCTGGAAATAGAACCTAGTTACACTGGAAGAGCAGCCATTGATCTTAACAACTAGCCATCTCCTCAGCCCCTACATTAATAACTACTTTTTGATGGAAGTCATATTTCTATTTGGAAATTTAAAATTCTGTTTGTAACTGGAGTAGTAATTTATAAATTGCTCACCAGTAATGCTAGCTCTTTAAAACTCTGATTTAGGGGCTGGAGAAATGGCTCACCGGTTAAGAACACTGACTGTTTTTCCAGAGGTCCTGAGTTCAGTTCCCAGCAACCACATGGTGGCTCACAACCATCTGTAATAGGGTCCAATGCCCTCTTCTGGTGTGTCTGAAGTATACTCACATACATAAAATAAATACATAAATGTTGTTTTAAAAAAACTGATTTAGGTTTTTGTTTTTGATGTTTGGAGATTTTTTTCAGCACAACTTTTACGGATATTATCTAACAATTGTAAACAAAAAGTGATGAACTTTTCTTTTTAGTTAAACAGTCCATGAAAGATTAATGAGAAATGTATGTGAGGGATTGTGGTTGCAAACATTTACCATGTCTAGTTCATTGATGTCCATTTAAGAGTGTTGGCTAAGACTGTTTAATTCATTGCTAATCACAGTGTAAAGGTGTTTCCTCTGCTCTGCTGTGAGGCTTGGATCTTTACTAAGAACTGATGTTTATAGCAGCATTACTGTCTTCCGTATTTCTTTGTATGTGTTTTAACCATTAGTTTACTTTTTTAGGATTTCTATAATTGGCCTGATGAATCATTTGATGAAATGGACAGTACACTTGCTGTTCAGCAGGTAATAAAACTTTCTTTTATAACTCTCCTAACAAACATTTTATATCATTGGTATAGTGAATATTCCCATTTTGTGTGTGAGAGGGCACAAACAAGATTCCACTGGGTAAATGGAATGGCCATTTAACAATGTAATCAGACTTCATTTTATTAAGTATGTTATGAAATTTGAATGTATAAGGAATTAAAAGTAATTGAATGACAAAATCACTAATTAGAAATAAAATGCTAATTTAGTGACTATACCTTTGATAACATATTTTTGAGATTTGTATCTTTTTATGATTGTGTTCATTTTATACCTTCCAGTGTATGTGAAAACAGATTTTGTTTTTTAGCTCTTTATTACTGTCTCATGACTCACTAGAGCATTGGTTCCCAAGGAGGGCTTCCATAGCATGTTTTGTTTCAGTAGTACCTTGAGAGATTTCTAGACATTCTTGTTGAGAATCACATTCTATACTATGTTAGGTTTTAGCTCCCCCCACCCCCCCACAACTCCCCCCAAGGGGGAAAATGGTGGTTCTTTCAAATTGAATAGGATCAGAAGTTTGGTGAAAAAAAAATGTTTTCATGGCTAATTGTTAAAGTTCAAATTAAGGAGTTAATTGTGGTTACCAGCCACAAGATCAAGTCAGTCAGTATTCTAGCTTGGAGTGGGAAGCAGTTCATGAGCATCATACATCTAACTTAAGTGTTATTGATAATTGAAGGCTTCTAGGGAAGAATTAGTTTTCTTTAAGGATATTGTTCCTGGTAGTCTCCATGACACAGTGGATGGTCCCACACCCACAAGTATATGGACAGCCCAAATTAAAGTTGATGGATTTTTTTTTTTGTTTTGTTTTGTTTTGTTTTGTTTTGGGGGGGGTTTCGAGACAGGGTTTCTCTGTGTAGCCCTGGCTGTCCTGGAACTCACTCTATAGACCAGGCTAGCCTCGAACTCTCGAACTCAGAAATCCGCCTGCCTCTGCCTCCTGAGTGCTGGGATTAAAGGCGTGCGCCACCACCACCCGGCAAGTTGATGGATTTTTAAATTAAAAAGAGGACATGAAATTGAGGGTATAGGGAGGTGGGTTGGACCCGGGAGGAGTTAAGGGGAAGAGTTGGGGTAAATAAAACAAAAACATATAGAGTTCTTAGTTAATAAAAAAAAATAAAAGAATGGCAGAAAATAGGATATACAGGGGCAGTGGTAGAACACTTGTGCAGTATGCCCGAGGAGCTAAGTTTGATTCCCCAGCACTGTAGTAGAAAGAAGGTAATATTTAGAAAAGAAAAAATATGTCTGTAAAGCCACAAAATTAATAACAAAAGCCAAAACAGCAAAACCCAAAGAAATTGGTGTGAAATAGATTAGGTTAGATGTGGGTTAACATTTTTATTATTTTTTCGGGGAGTGAGGAGGTCAGTGTGCTGGTAATGAAACCTCACACATGCTAAGCAAGTACTCTACCGCTGAGCTCTTTCCAGAGTTACAGCTGACCCACTTATATCGTTATAGTTGAAGTACATCTCCTATAACCAACATAGAACTGTGGGTTTTATTTTTTCATTTTATTTGTCTTTGTATATTAATTTCTATATTATTTAAAATTAATATAGTTATTTGCAGATATGTTTAGACTTAAGTTTTTAAAGATTTACTTATTTTTATTTATATGAGTACACTATCACTATCTTCATACACACCAGAAGAGGGCATCAGACCCCATTACAGATGGTTGTGAACCACCATGTGGTTTCTGGGAATTGAACTCAGGACCTCTGGAACAGCAGTCATTGTTCTTAACCGCTGAGCTCCTAGGTTAACTTTTATTGTTTTCAGTTCTCTCATTTTTAAAATTTGTAATTTATTTTGTGTGTAGTGTTTCAATGCTTGAATGTATTGACTGCACTAGGTACATGGTGTAGGAGCCTGTGGCAGTCAAAAGAGGACATTGGAGCCCTTGGAAATGGAGTTACAGGCGCTTGTCAGCCACCATGTGGGTACTGGGAACTGAACCCAGTCCTCTATAAGAACAGCACATGCTCTTGGCCACTAAGCCTGCTTTCCAGTAGGGTGGTAGCAGGGGATGGGGAAACCTTTTTTGAGATGAGCCCTCCTATTTGCCAGGCTGGCCTCAAACTTGAAGTAGTAGTCAAGGATGACTAATTCCCCAAACCTCCCAATCCTCCACTTTTCTAGTGTTGGCATTAGAGGTATGCAATACCTTATCTGGTTTATGTGGTTCTAGGTTTTGAACTTGGACCAGGGCTTCATGCATGCTAGGCAGGTAGTTTATCAACTAGTTATAGCCCTAGCCCTTGTTTTGCTCCATTTGTTTTTTTTCTTCTTGTAAATCACTTTCCCCCCTTTTGACAGGTTATTTGAACTTTTTAACATTGTGGGTTTTTGTTTTGTTTTTGTTTTTTTGAGACAGGGTTTCTCTGTGTAGCCCTGGCTGTCCTGGAGCTCACTCTGTAGACCAGGCTGGCCTCGAACTCAGAAATCTGCCTGCCTCTGCCTCCCAAGTGCTGGGATTAAAGGCGTGCGCCACCGCTGCCCAGCCAGTATTTTTTTTTTTATTACAGTTATTATTACCTTTACATGGGCCCCTTTCCTCATTGTTTTTACTTACTCCTTATTGCCTTATGTATCTGTAGACATTGATTAAAACCCAGCCAGACAGTGATATTTTCGTTGGTAGGACTAAAGAGTGAATTTAAGCACTTCTTAAGTACTAGGCAATCTCTCTACCATTGAACTATTTATTCGTAGCCTAATGTTTCTTTTTTTGACAAACTTTATTATTTTACTGTCTGTATATGTTATCCTGTGTATGAAGGTACGTGTTGGCCATGATGCTTGTATGGAGGTCAGAAGACATAGTTCTCCTCTTTCTACCTTTATTTTGGTTTCAGGGATTGAATTCAGGATATTGGATTTATGAAGCAAGCACCTTCTCTAGATGAGCCTCCTCACTGACACAATGTTTCTTTTATTTTGGCTTGTAGAAACAGAATTTCACTCTCCAGCTTAGTCTACCCTTTAAGTCATGACAGTCTTTGACCTCCCAAGAGCTGGAATTAGGGGCATAAGGCGTCATACCCAACTTCAGAGTTACTTTTATTTTATCTTATTGAGACATGGTCTCACTATTATAGCTCTTGCTGGTCTGGCCTTCACTGTGTAGACTAGGCTGGCCTCAAACTAATAGAACTCATCCTGTCTCTGCCTTCCAAGTTCTGGGATTAAAGATTTGCACCACCCTGCCTTGTAATTTCTGTTACTTCTGATGTTTTAAATTTCCTTCTATTTTTCTTTCCTTGAAGAACTTTTTTAGCAGTTTTTGTTTTAGCATGGTTTGCTGTCTAGGAATTCTCTTTTCTTCTGCTTGCTTGTTTGCTTTTTGATGCTAGTGTGAGTCCAGAACCTTGCAATACTAGCAGACGCTGGGGTCTCTGCCTTTAGTTTTCTTTAATTTGAAAATATCTTTATCTTCATTTATTAAGGATATTTTGGAAGATGGGGATTCTGGTTGACAGTTCTTTTAGTACTTCTTTCATTTTTAAAAATTACACTTACTGGGGGGAGATATGTGGGTACACGTATGGAGGACAGAGGAGAGCTTGAAAATGATTGGCTCTTTCCTTCCAACGTGTTGATCTTAGAGATCAGCTCAAAGTTGTCAGGTGTCTGAGCCATCTTTCTGTCCCTCTCCCATGTTTTTTGATGAGAAAGAAGCGGCTTGTTGACTTCCATAGTCATTTGTCTGTTTTCCTTTAGTCTTTCTATTAGTCAGCATTACTACAGTGAAATACTTTAGAGTTTAGACAGATAACCTGTCTCAAGGCATGGTTCTGGAGGTCTTGTTTATTTTATTTATTTTTTCTTGAGACAGGGTTTCTCTGTGTAGCCCTGACTGTCCTGCAACTTGCTCTGTAGACCATATTGGTCTCGAACTCAGATCCACCTGCCTCTGCCTCCTGAGTGCTGGGATCAAAGGTGTGTAATGCCCAAACCCAGGGTTTCTGGAGGTTTTTGTGAGATTTGATGACCCTGGTGCTCTGTGTCTCACAGAAGGAATTAGATGACAGCTGTGATCACTACACTCAGGTTCTTAGGGATACTGTTTCTAACCAAACCTGAGGAGAACTCAGCCTCACATGTAAGGTGTGCCTCTTTCACTCCTGAGCCAGAACTGGAAAGATTCTCTTAGACCAGTAGTTCTTAACCTTCCTAATGCTTTAACTAACTCTTTAATACAGTTCCTTATGTTGTGGTGATCATAATGTAAATATCTGTGTTTTCCAGTGGTCTTAGGCGACCTCTGTGAAAGTGCCATAGAGTCCTCAAAGGAGCTGTGACCCTGTTATAGGTTGAGAACTACTGTTAGAGACGATTTCAGCATCATAGTATTCACTTTTGAGTTTCAACCTTTGTCAGTTTGGGGGAAGGAGCTACTGGAAAGAGCAATGAGCAAATACTGCCAGTTCAGTGACATCTGTGCCTTCTACTCTGTTTCTGAGACCTCAGATTTTTGGTGCTTTTTTTTTTGGCTATTTTATTATATATTCTTATACCTCTACTTCCCTTCCAAACCTTATTCCACCCTAATCCCTTCCAACCCCTAACACTAGGTAGGAGAGGAAGAAGGTTAGAGGGGAGAGGAGGTGTAGACCTCTAGAGGCTACTTCCTTCTGATTAGGGGTGTTGAATTTCTTGGGGTCAGATATTTCCAACTTCTTTTGGTTAAACCACAACAGCAACCAAGAGCAGGAGAGGTGGGCAGCAGCCACTTCCTCCTTTGTCTCATTTTTCTGAACACCTCTGGCTCCTCTCAGGGCCCTAGCATTTATACCCTCTCCAGGGTCCCTAGAATTTAACTATCTGCAGCTGGCAAAGATCATGCCCCTCCTAGTGCACAGAGTAAACTGTAATTGCCTGCTGTGAAGCAGCCTCTTACCCACACCTGGGATTAAAACAAAAGCATGTTCATATAATGTAACTGGGTTTTTAAAGAAACCAAAATTTTCACTACATTAGCTAGCAGAGCCAGGTGCAGTTAGTCCAGGTTATGCTTTCATTCACTGGTGAAGAAAGATTGGTATGTGTTCATTCCATCGTCTCCAAAATTGGAAATCATAAAATAGTTTTGTATACAGTTATATTCTATATAGTATAACTATTATATATAATACTTGTATCGCATGACCTCAAATTATTTCTAAAAACTGCCTTAGAAAATAGTATTAGGTCATTATAATTAAACTTCTAGGGTTAAATATAACACAAAGAATGACGTTTTGCCTGTTGTTTTTTAAATGGGCATGATCTCACTACGTAGCATTAGCTGACCTCAAATGCACAGAGATCTACCTTTCTCTGCATTTTTATTTTTTGTTTGTTAGCTTTGTTTTTGTTTTTAAAATTATGTCTGTGAGTACACTGTAGCTGTCTTCAGACACCCAGCAGAGGGCATCAGATCCCATTAAAGATGGTTGTGAGCCACCATGTGGTTGCTGGGAATTGAATTCAGGACCTCTGGAAGAGCAGTCAGTACTCTTTTAACCGCTGAGCCATCTCTCCAGCCCCTTTCTCTGCTTCTTGAGTGCTGGGATTAAAGTTGTGTGCCACTATGTCTACCACAATAGTGTTTTTTAACTTGAGTATTTACAGTTTTTAGGCACAATACTATTGCATACCAAATAGAGTATAGAGCAACTATTCTTAGCCTTTTTTCTCAATACATCTTTTTTTAATGTGCATTGGTGTTTTGGTGAATATATATCTGTGAAAGTAGTGGCTCCCCAGGAACTGCAGTTACAGTTGTGAGCTGCCATGTAGACGCTGGGAATTGAACCCAGGTCCTTTGGAAGAACAGCCAGTGCTGAGGCATACCCCGCCCCCACCAGCTTCTCTATATCATTTAAAGAGTTCTTTTTTTTTTTTTTTTTTTTTTTAAGATTAACTTACTTTATGCATGTGAGTACACTGTAGCTGTCTCCAGACATACCAGGAGAGGGCACTGGATCCTATGAAAGATGTGGTTGCTGGGAATTGAACTCAGGACTTCTGGATACAAGTATTATATATAATAGTTATATATAATATAACTCCATGCAAAATTATTTTATGGTTTCCATTTTTGGAGAAGATGGAAACTTGGAGAAGAGCCAGTGCTCTTAACTACTGAACCATCTGTCCCTTCCCAAAGAGCTATGGCGACTGGAGAGATGGCTCAGTGGTTAAGACCACTTGCTGCTCTAACAGAGGATCTGGGTTCAGTTTTCCATCACCCACATGGCAGCTCACAATTATCTTTAATTCTCGTTCCAGGGAATTGGATGCAATCCTCTCCTTAGGCATCTATTTAGGAGGCAGAGGCAGGAGAAACTGTCTCAAAGAAGAATAATAGGGCTGGTGAGATGGCTCAGGCAGTAAAGGCACTTGGCAACAACCCTGCTTGGTGATGGTGGAAGGGGAGAACTGATTACCACAGTGTCCTCTCACCTCTTCATACATTAGTATGGCACATTAGTAAGTGGAAGAAAACTTATAGGCCCACAACAAACAATTTTCTTTACTCATTCATAAGAAGCAAAACTCATCATTTTTATCCTGATACTGTAGCAGTCCAGTGACATCTTCAGGTCTTACTTACCTTCTTTTTTTTTTTTTTTTGAGACAAGGTCTTACTGTAGCCCAGGCTGGCCTCAAACTTGGCAGTAGCTGAGCTTCTAATCCTCCTGACTCTACCTCCCAAGTACTAGAATTACTGGTATACATCACCATGCCTGGGTGTAATGGAAATTATGCTTGTTTTGAAACTAAAAATAGTGGTTTTATTGATTGCAAATCATTTGCTTATATTAATATATTATTATATAGTATTAATGTAATAAACTTTAGGAATTAGTAACAAATGACTTTATAGCTTACCAAGTAAAACCTAAGTTTTGGTAGCATATTTAATGAGTATTAAGTCCTAGGGTTGGAGAGATGTTTCAGAGGTTAACGGTTGCTGCTATTGTTGATGATCAGAGTGCAGTTCCTAGGACCCACTTCAAGTGGCCTGCCTGTAACTCCAGTTCCAGGGACCCTGACACTGTGTCTGAAGTGGGAATACTTTTTCAATGTCCAACTTGAAACTTGGGAAGGAAAGAGTTTATTTGGCCTGTGCTTCCACATCTGTAGTCCATCATTGAAGGAAGTCAGGACAGGAACTCAAGCAGGGCAGGAACCTGGAGGCAGGAGCTGATGCAGGGGCCAGGGAGGGGCTGCTTACTGACTTGCTCCTCTTGGCTTGCTCAGCCTGCTGTCTTATAGAACCCAGAACCACCTGCCCAGTGGAGACATCACCCACAATGGGCTGGGTCATCGCCTATCAATGACTAATTAAAAATACATCTTCGTTTGGCTAGAGCCACACCAAGATATTTTATATTATTTGTGACTATTGTGAAGGGTGTTGTTTCCCTAATTCCTTTCTCAGACCGTTTATCCTTTGAGTAGAGGAAGGCTACTGATTTGTTAGTTAATTTTATATCTAGCCACTATGCTGAAGTTTTTTTTTTACTAGCTGTAGGAGTTCTCTGGTGGAATTTTTGGGGTTGCTTATGTATACTGTCATATCATCTGCAAAAAGTGATATTTTGACTTTCTCCTTCCCAATTTGTATCCCTTTGACCTCCTTTTGTTGTCTAATTGCTCTGGCTAGAACTTTGAGTACTATATTAAATAGATAGGGGGAGAGTAGGCAGCCTTGCCTAGTCCCTGATTTTATAAAGTGCTATTGCTTCAAAGTTTCTCTCCATTTAGTTTGATGTTGGCTATTGGTTTGCTGTATATTGCATTTATTTATTTATTTATTTATTTATTTATTTATTTATTTATTTATTTGGCTTTTTCGAGACAGGGTTTCTTTGTGTAGCCCTGGCTGTCCTGGAACTCACTCTGTAGACCAGGCTGGCCTTGAACTCAGAAATCTGCCTGCCTCTGCCTCCCAAGTGCTGGGATTAAAGGCATGTACCACCACTGCCCAGCGTATATTGCTTTTGTTATGCGTAGATATGGACCTTGAGTTCTTGATCTCGCCAAGACTTTTAACATGAAGGGGTGTTGTGTTTTTCAAGGCTTTTTCAGCATCTAATGAGGTGATCATGTGTTTTTTTTTCTTGAGTTTGTTTATATAGTGGATTACATTTATGGCTTTCCATATATTGAAACATCCCTGCATCTCTGGGATGAAGCCTACTTGATCATTGTCAATGATTGTTTTGGTATGTTCTTGCATTCGGTTTTCGAGAATTTTAATTGAGTATTTTTGCATTGATATTTATAAGGGAAATTGATCTGAAGTTCTCTTTGTTGGGTCTTTGTGTGGTTTAGGTATCAGTGTAACTGTGGCTTCATAGAACGAATTCAGTACTGTTCCTTCTGTTTCTGTTTTGTGGAATAGTTTGAGAAGCATTGGTATTAGGTCTTCTTTGACGGTCTGATGGAATTCTGCACTAAAACCATCTGGCCCTGAGTTTTTTTTTTTTTTTTTTAGTTGGGAGACTTTTAATGATGGTTTCTATTTCTTTAGGGGTTATGGGACTGTTTAGATAGTTTATCTGCTCCTGATTTAACTTTGTTACCTGGTATCTGTCTAGAAAATCGTCCATTTCATCTAGACTTTTCATTTTTGTTGAGTATAGGCTTTTGTAGTAGGATCTGATGATTTTTTTGAATTTCCTTGGTTTCTGTTGTTATGTCTCCCTTTTCATTTCTGATTTTGTTAATTTGGATACTGTCTCTGTGCCCTCTGGTTAGTCTGGCTAAGAGTTTATCTATCTTGTTGATTTTCTCAAACAACCAGCTCCTAGTTTTGTTGATTCTTTGTATAGTTCTCTTTGTGATGGACAATGACTCCTTTCTTACTTGAATAGTCAGAGACCATCATTAATTGGCCCATTTCCAATATTGTTATGTTTTAGGGGCCTGAGGAGAAAGAGAAATAAGAAAGTGGCTGATCAATTAAATATTCAGAACAGAAAACATTTGTGAATTTTATTTGCTATCTTATGTGAGAATAATTCATCATTTAAATTAAAATAGTAACTCCAAAAGATCATTAACCCCAGGTTAGCATAACAGATAATAATAGTAGCAAAAAAGTTTGAACTATGAGACTCTGAAAGCTGGATGCAAGGGTAAGATGTAAAGTGTGTACATGTGTGAGAAAGGATGCCAGTACACGGCAGGCTGGCCACATTTATTTGTTAAACCAGTAGCAATAACAAACTGGAAGGACTGAAAAGTGTAATAATGTAAAGTACAATAAAAACGAGTTATGAACATGTGGAATAGGTTGTATGTATGTATTTAAGAACATATATGAGTATATATAAATGTATATAACAATGAAAAAAAGCAGCCATGAAATTGGAAGAGAGAGCAAGGAGGGGCATATGGAAGGGTTTGGAGGGAGGAAAGGGATGGAGCAAATGATGTAATTTTATTATAATATCAAAAAGTAAAAAATAATTTTTATTTATTTATTTATTTTTATTTATTTATTTATTTATTTTTGGTTTGTTTTGAGACAGGGTTTCTCTGTGTAGCCCTAGCTGCCCTGGAACTCAGTCTGTAGACCAGGCTAGCCTCGAACTCTTGAACTCAGAAATCCACCTGCCTCTGCCTCCCAAGTGCTGGGATTAAAGGCGTGCGCCACCACCACCCAGCAAAAAATAATTTTTAAAAATGAGTTATGAGTATATGTTGGAGTAGAAGAGATTTGGAAAAAATATTGTGTGGAATTTGAAGCGTTTCAGGATTAATTGCATATACTTAAGGGCATCAAAATTTAAGATCATTAGGATGAGGTGAAAAAAAATGTGAGAAAATTCTGGGCCTCATGTGCCCATATGCGAGTCTGGTGGGAGGCTGAGGTGTGGGGTGACTTGAGTGCTAGGTCAGTCTGGGCAGTCTAGTGAGAACCTGTTCCCTCCCCAAATCCCCACAGTGCATGGGAACTCAAACCCAGTGTGTTAGTACGTGCCTGTGATTTCATTATGAAGAAGGCTAAGAGTTGATGTTCAGTCTAGCCTTGGTAGTGCATGCCTTTAACCCAGCACTTGGGAGGAGAGGCAGACTGGTCTCTGAGTTCAAGGCCAGCCTGGTCTATATAGCTGTAAGTGCCAGATCTTATTTGCCAGGTTAAGGTCACCTAATATGGCCATTAGGAATGACGCTGGTTAGAGAGTCCACAGCAAGACTTAAGCTGTGGCAATTTTACTGAGAGCAGTCAGACTTTTTAATACCTTTATTAGAAAGAGAATATGGTGGCAATTGCCAGGATCTATACAGCTGTAGTTGCCAAGATACAATCATGTTTGCAAACTTTATAGGGTAAACAAGATTAACATCTAAAGTCCAATTGTCCTGTCAAGCTTCTGTGCTGCCATAACTTCTAAGAGAACATACAGAGAAACACAAAGTGGCCTGAACACTTTACTACCGGAGGGAATGCATTTGTCTCTCAGGAACTGCAAGGCACATTGTCCCCTAGGACCTAACCTGAAAAACCTGATATGCCTCTCAGGGCAGCTAAGTCAAACCAACTCCATAGTTCCCTGCACATAGCAAATTCCAGGACCCCCAGAGCTACATAGTCTCAAAAACCAAAAAATATTAAACATACTCAGCATGAAATTTAACATCCAGTATAATTTAATTAACCATAAGACCTTCTTTCTTTATAGTATATTCAACAGAACATAAGGGCAGACTGCTCCAATATTGACAAAATTCTTGAACCACCTGAAGGCCAAGATGAAGGTGTATGGAAGTATGAACATTTAAGGTAGGTCTTTATGAAATCTCAGGATAGTACTAACAGTTCTAGTAAGAATACACTAATAAGTACCTCCTAATGAAAATTATGACTCAAGTAAAATGTGTAAATCAGAACAGTTTCATTGTGTGTCTTTTGGTTATTTGAGACAAGGTCTCATGTAGTAGCTCAGGCCTAGATCCACTTGTCTCCACCTCCTACAACTGATGGGATTGAAGCTAGCACAGCTGGCATGGGTCTTGAACTCTTAATTCTCCTACTTCAGCCTCCTGAGTGTTAGAATTAGAATTACAAGCGTGCAAGTGATTATTGTTTGTTCCAACTGAGTTATAACTTGATTCAAATCTCCTAATAGCTCATATTGAACCTCTGTGATTAGGAAAAGGTGCCCCTTTGAAAGGCTTGTAATCATGGTAGGATGTGTGGGTTTTAGCTGTGGGTTGTGTTTTCATTGTGTTAGCTCTGTAGTAGACTGATTTAAAGCTGTTAGTTTTATATCCTGCAACACTGCCAAATGAGTTAGTTGGACTATGTAAGCCTATGCTTCTCATTGCCAATCTTTGTTACTTCTTAGTAAACAATAACTCAGAACCACATAAAACACACTGATATGAAGTAGTGGGCAGTGATAGGTAATTAAAAAATAGTGTCGTTTAGTATGATCTGTCTTCCTATCATGGTGTTATTTTTATAGTCTTAAGCACAGAATTACCCAGGAAAGGAAGTATAATCATAAAAAAATAAAATGTATCTTTTGCTTTTTTATTTCTTCCATTAAA
Organism: Grammomys surdaster; assembly: GCF_004785775.1. Taxonomy (NCBI): domain Eukaryota; kingdom Metazoa; phylum Chordata; class Mammalia; order Rodentia; family Muridae; genus Grammomys; species Grammomys surdaster. The sequence continues at coordinate 9,338,865 of NW_021604613.1, forward strand.
ATATACTTAAATAGGCTGAGCATGATGACAAAGCCAGATTTCTGTGAGTTTAAGGCCAACCTGCCAGCAGGTACTACATAGTGGGAACCTATATCAGAAAAACAAAGCAATAAATTAAAGTATGCTTAAATAAATAGTGATTTTTATTTAATTAGTTTCATATATGTCTTTTTTGGCAACCTATTTCATCTTCTAAATGTAGGCTTTAATATTGCAGTTTTGGGGAACCAAAGTATTTTTGTTTGATGAAGAAACAGTTGTAACTCTACCTTGATAGAGTGGAATACTTACCTTAGGTAGGATTTTTAGTGTGAACTCTTTCAATAGTGTGACAACTATAAAATACATTTATTTTTATTACAGAGGATTGTCTTTTTTTGTTTTTTTGTTTTTGTTTGTTTGTTTGTTTTTTAAATCTAATTCTGAATATTTGGCCCAGGTCAGTGGCAGACATCAGGCATAAGCAGACTGGAAAGCTTCATTATGACTGCCCTGAACTGGTTTGATGCTTTATTTGTGCATATTTATTTATTTATTTATTTTTGTTTTTTTTTTTGTTTCTTTTTGTTGTTGTTGTTTTGGTTTTTTGTTTTTTTGAGACAGTTTCTCTGTGCAGCCCTGGCTGTCCTGGAACTCACTCTGTAGACCAGGCTGGCCTCGAACTCAGAAATCTGCCTGTCTCTGCCTCCCAAGCGCTGGGATTAAAGGCGTGCGCCACCACCGCCCAGCAACTTTTCTGTTCTTTATATTTTTGTTGTGCAGGAAATGAACCTAGGACCTTGAAATCCTAGACTCACTAGTGCTCTGCCACTGAGTCATGGTCTCAGCTTAGACCGTGTGGTTGCTGGTCCTCTTTATTTTGTGATGGTGGTGGTGGTGGTGGTGGTGGTGTGTGTGTGTGTGTGTGTGTGTGTGTTCCCTCATGGATATGTGTACAAGGAACCATCTATTATTTGCTACCTTTTTTGCGTGTGTGTTGTGCATTCGTGTGTGTATGTCTGTTTGCATGTTTATGTGTATACGAGTTTGGATGTGCATGTTCATGTGGAGACCTGAAGTTTATATCAAGATTCTTTTTTGATTTCTCTCTACCTTATTTGTTAAGACATAGTCTATCAATGAACCAGCTTGTTCAAGGGATCCTTCTTCTCTACCTTTTTAGTGTTAGAATTTCACAAGGGCCACAGTTCTGATTTTTTTTTTTTTTTTTTTTTTCGGAGTGGATTAGGGACAGGATCTTTCTCTATGTAACCCTGGCTGTTTGGGAACTTATTATCTAGAACAGATTGGCCTTGAACCCACAGAGATACATCTGTCTCCTGTCACCACCCGCCCCACCTGGCATGATTTAGTGTTTGTTTGTTGTAGGTTTTTGTTTTTGTCTCCAGACAGGATTTGTCTGTGTAGTTAGCCTCAAGAAATCCACCTGCCTCTGCCTCATGAGTGCTGAGATTAAAGGCATGCACTACCATGTCTGGCTAAGTATGAAAGTTCTAACCTATAAAAAAAGTTGAGACTTTTTTTTGTGTGTAACTATATATGTGTGTGTGTGTGTGTGTGTGTGTGTGTGTGTGTGTGTGTATATATATATATATATAATTTTTATATAACTGAAACATCTTTCATGTTTAATCATATATATCAATAACTTCCTATCCTTCAGTTGATCATAATCAGAAGTTTTGTCACATATACATAGTTAATGTGAACACCTTTATAACATAACTGTATACAGTTCTGACAACTGCGTTATAATAGATTCTCAAAGTGCTGACCCAGTCAAAAAGTACATGTTTTCCCAGAGTCTTGGTGAAATTTCTGAGTTACTGTCCAGAAAAATTAAACAAATTTTTATTGTATAAAAGGGTAACTAGCTTGGCAACCTTACAAAATAAAAGAAGAAAATACACAGAGCCTGGATAATAAGTGTGCTTTTTGCATTTTTAGGCAGTTCTGCCTTGAACTAAATGGACTTGCTGTCAAACTACAGGTAGTATTTTCTTTATGATAAAAATGTAATTCAAAGTTCTGATTTTTAAAAATAATTTTGTATGTTTAGATTTGTCCATTTCTTATTATTTTCTTTTTATATTTTATATAGAAATGTTGTAACTCAAATGATACATTTTTTTCATTATCATTCTACATATTACAAAAATATTACTTTTAACAGAGTGAATGCCATCCAGATACATGTACTCAGATGACAGCAACCGAACAATGGATTTTTCTTTGTGCAGCTCATAAAACTCCAAAAGAGGTGAGAACTGAGAGGTTTCAGTAACTGGTCATTTGGCATCATTACTCTAGGCCTGAAGTGAGGCCAAACATCTCAGAAGGGAGCATTTGGGGAACCAAGTCTGCTTACATGGCATCCCAGAAACAGAGTGAAGAGTCAGGGTCCCATTGCCCTCTTCAAGGACACTGCTCCATGACCTGCTTCCTCCAACTAGGCCTCATCTCCCAAAGTTTCTACCACTCCCCTGAGAGACTGGCCAGCTGGGAACCACATCTTCAGCAGATAAGCCCTTGGGGAACATTCCGTATCTATAGATGAACAGAAATATTGTGGAAGATAGAGGGCGTGGTTGTATAATGTTATAAATATACTAGACACTGCTCAGTTTGTTTAATGTATGTGGGTGTGATGCATATGCAGTCATGTGTGCAGTTGTGTACATGCACCTGTGGAGACCAGGGAGGCCATAACCCTATACTCCCATGAGGCCAGTCTTTCATTGAACCTGGAGCTAGGTTGGTAGAGATCCCCTTTCTCCTCCTCCACCACCCAAACTGTGCTTAAAAGTTCTAGGTGCTTCTGGTCATGTCAGTGTTTTACATATGTGTGTGTGTGTGTGTGTGTGTGTATATATGTTTGGGATTTGAACTTAAGTCCTCGTGATTATACTTAGCCACTGATCATCTCCCCCGACCTCCAAAACTACTGAATGTAATCTAAAAGTGTGTGTGTGTGTGTGTGTGTGTGTATGTGTGTGTGATGCCTGCATGCATGTATGTGCCTACTGCGGCACAGAATGTATGGAGATCAGACTTATGTATAGCAATTACAACCTTGTGTAAGTCATTAATCATTCAGAAATTCTGTTTCTCCAGTTCTACTGAAGGCTAGAGTAGATAATCCAGTGTTCTTTCTGTTTCTAAACATTGTTTTCTTAGGTTTAGTGTTGGAATGAAATTGGAAAATTAGTTAATGTATCTTCTAGAAGTCTGATATTGTAACTCACAGCAAATAACAGCTTTATTTATTGATGGGATGTATTTCGTAGTCATTATGAAATCAGAAGGTACTTTTTCTTAGAATATGTTTGTGTCTTTAGAATAAGATACCTGACATGGTTAATTATATTCTTGATTGGATTGAGAGCAAGTTAGGAGATGAATAAAGTGTAAGGTATATCACTTACATTTACAGATACAGATTACAGAGGGCATTTACAGATGAGAGCCCTGACATAATAAATGGTTTAATACCCTCATGGATATAAAGTTTGAACAGTGTTGAGAGATGGAGGAAATGGAAAGGCGGAATTTGGTTAGAAGCAGGACGCTGGAGATTGGTCTCTGAAGGGCGTTTTCCTATCTCACCCCTTCTCATCGTTGTGCTTCCTGTCTGCTGTGAGTTGGTGATCCCTCCCTCCACAGTCTTACCGTGGTAGACTAAACCTCTGAAAAGAAACTTTCCTCTGTTATGTCACTCTGTCAAGCATTTGGTTACTGTGGTAAGAAAAGCTAGTAAATATTACCTAAGAAAAGAGAGGCCTTTTTCTTAATGCATTTAAATTTTCTCTTTTCTAGTGTCCTGCCATAGATTATACAAGACACACACTGGATGGTGCTGCATGTCTTCTGAATAGCAATAAATATTTTCCCAGCAGGTAAACAAAATCTTTAAACAGGATATTCAGCTTTTTGGGTTTCATTTAAAAGATTGATGTTTGAAAATTAAAATTAGGGTTTTGGTTATAATTTTTTTGTAAATGTATAGTTGACATGTTCAGATTGAGTTTGAAAGTAAGGTTAAACATCAGAACTTGTCTCCCTCAGATCGTAGGCTAGTTTAGTCACTGTAGTCTCTGCTGCCCTGTGCTGCTCCTTTTCCAGGCCGCGTCTCACCAAGCATTAGAATCTGCTTCCCCCGATAAAACAAAGGAACCTAAGGGAGACTGCTTGTTTTTCTTTATTTTTTTCTGTAGCTATTCTAAGCAAAGCATTAGCATGTATTTAATTATACATAATAATGGCATCATTATGACATGCGTGTATATCACGCATTTATCATATACATAGTGTGTTTTGATACTGTTTACTCGGCTGCCCTCTTATCTCACTCATCCTTTTTTTTTAAAGATATATTTATTTATATTATGTATATGAGTACACTGTAGCTGTCTTCAGACACACCAGAAGAGGACGTTTGATTCCATTACAGATAGTTGTGAGCCACCATGTGGTTGCTGGAATTTGAACTCAGGACCTCAGGACCTTTGAAGAGTCAGTGCTCTTAACCACTGAGCCATCTCTCCAGCCCTCACTCATCCTTTCAAAACTCTTCCCAACAGGCCCCCTTCTGTTTTTCTTGCTTTCTTCCTCTTCCTCTCTCCTCTCTTTCCCTCTTCCTTCCTCTCTCCCTTTCTTTGCAGCCCATCCCACCTTTTGCCCCAGTAAGTTTCATTAGGGTTGTTTAGATATATGGATAAAAGTTGTTTACAAAAGCATGTGGGCTTTACTTTAGTGTGTTTTCCTCCCCATCAGTGGTTAACGGAATATATTTCATGACAGGCTGAGGCGCGGTGCTCCTGTACAGATAGATAATCATAGCTGCTGTGAGTTCAAGAGCGCATCGCCCGTGTTACACCCGGAAGTTAGCATTCTGCACCTCCTCTTCCTCTAACTACTTCTCATTCCTCAGTATTCCCTGAGCTTTGAAGAGGGCTGAGATTGATGTCCCGTTTATAGCTGAACACTCAATAGTCATTTATTTTTAATATTTTAACCTGAATCTCCACAATTACTCTTGACTACTGCAAAGCAGGTTTGGCAGTGTAAATGGTTATTTAGAAGGCAACTTGACAGGCATATCATATGTCTTATTTGTAGTTTTTTTTTTTTTTAAGATGTAGGGAAAAACTGGATGTATTGTATTACCCCTGTGGTTTATGAGTTCTCCCCCCGCCCCGCCCCTCTCCCCTACTCCCCCCCTAAACAGGGTTTTTCTTTGTAGCCCTGGCTGTCCTGGAAGTCACTCTGTAGACCAGGCTGGCCTCAAACTCACAGAGATCCACCTGCCTCTGCCTCCCAAGTGCTGGGATTAAAGGCATGTACCACCACTGCCCAGCAGTTTTATTACTTAAAAAAAATCATTTATTTATTGTTTTTGAGTCGGACTCCCACTATATAGCCTTGGGGTAGCCTTGAAATCACTGTGTAGATCAGGCTGATCTTGAACTCACAGATCCACCTACCTCTTTCTCCTCCTCCCTGGGACTAAAGATGTGTGCAGCCACACCCAGCATAACTGGTATTTTGAGACAGGGTCTTGTGTAGCCCATGCAAGCCTTGAATCTTACCAAGCTGTTCTTGAACTTGGGTGATCATCCTTGTAAGAAAATGCAAGTCCTTGTAAGCACTGAGATTACAAATATCTATACTATACCTGGCTTATAGTATTTTTTTTCCTCTAACATATAATTAGATTCATACCTCATCTAAAATTTGTGGTGATAAAAAACAGAACACATCTAATTTTTCTCTCAGTATTTTATATTCTAAAAGAGAATCAGAAATATGCATATTTTGATTTTCAAAAAAGCAAAAGCAGATTTTACAGGATAAAACGGTGAATCCTCTCAGTAGTTTTTTTGTTTTTGTTTTTGTTTTTTTGTTTTTTTTTGAGACAGGGTTTCTCTGTGCAGCCCTGGCTGTCCTGGAACTTACTCTGTAGACCAGGCTAGCCTCGAACTCTCAAACTCAGAGATCCGCCTGCCTCTGCCTCCCAAGTTCTGGGATTAAAGGCGTGCGCCACCACCACCCGGCCCTCTCAGTAGTTTTAATTACCTGCAACAGACAAAAATATCAATAGTGTAAAATATTTTTTAAAATATTTAGTTTCTTTGGTTTTGTTTTTTAGTAAGTTTTGAGGTGTCCGGGATTCATTTTAACTGCATTATACTTTAACAAAGTTTCAGACGTCTTTTACTATGGTGCTTTGATTGAGTAGAGAGAGCACTGACCCAAGACCAACAGTCAGCCGACTCTTCACACATACAGCACTGTAACCGTAATCCAGATGCTTCTCTACCTTGAGTATAGTCAGCACCATACTTGGGAATTGAGAAGATTGGATTGTACCTTTCTAATGTTTTGTCCAACCTGTGAATCTTTTGGTTTCTCTTCTTTTTTTTTTTTTAGGGTTAGCATAAAAGAATCATCTGTAGCAAAACTAGGATCAGTGTGCCGTAGGATTTATAGAATATTTTCACATGCCTATTTTCATCACCGGCAGATATTTGATGAATATGAAGTAAGTATATGTCTTAACTTGCTCTATATTGCTGTGATAAAGCCCATGACCAAAAACAGCTTGGAGAGGAAAGGGTTTATTGCTGCTTACAACTCTTAGGTTACACTCCATTACTGGGGAAGCCAGAGCAGGAGGCAGAAACTGGAGCAGAGGCCATGGAGGACCACTACTGCTTATCTTGCTTCTCCTGGCTTGCTCAGTCGGCTTTCTTTTTGTTGTTTTGTTTTTTTTAGACAAGATCTCATATAACCTTGACCGACATGGAACTCATTATCTAGATCAGATTGGCCTTGAATTCTTAGAAATCCCCCTGATTGAATCTCCTAAGTGCTGGGATTAAAGGCTCAGCCTGCTATCTTATACATTCCAATAACATCTGCCCAGGGATGGCACTGTGTACATCAATCAAGAATATATGCCAACGTAGGCTTTGCCTACAGGCCAATCTTGTGGGGCATTTTCTCAGTTGTGGTTCCCTTTCCAAGATGACCTATCTTGTGTCAAGTCAGCAGAAAACCAGTACAGTATGTCAACAAGTGTTGTAATACATTCTTGTCAGGATGGCAGAAAAGTGTTTTGATGTTACTTCTAGCCTTTTGATTTTGGACAGTAAGTGACTTTTTTTCTTTTCTTTCTACAGAATGAAACATTTTTATGTCATCGGTTTACCAAATTTGTGATGAAATATAATTTGATGTCAAAGGATAACCTGATTGTACCAATTTTAGAAGAGGAAGTTCAGAATTCGGTTTCTGGGGAAAGTGAAGCATGAAAGAATCATGTAGATCAATGTACTGATCGCATAATTAACAATTATGTACTGTATATATATCATTTTAGACACATCAATCATGTATCCTTACTATAGCTTATTTGTTTAGTATAGGTTTTTGTATGCTATGTGTTGCCTTTTTAAATGGGAAATACATTTTAAGTTATTCATGAGCTGTATATTCACTGGTGTGGCACTCATGGTTTTTAAATAAGTTTAGTATTATCTGTTTATAATGCCTGTTAATAAAAGAATTTACAGTTTGGTAAAATTGCTGCTAAACAATCATTGGATCACAATCCTTTCAAATCTATAAAAGAATGAGCTTGTGTTTCACACAAGTACTTACAGTTACTAAAGAGATAATATTTTCTTTGTTTTCACCCCTAAGTTTTAATATTTTAGAAAATTCAATAGTATTCCATCTGTACTGTTAACTTTTCCAAAATGAGATAAAAGTGTTTAAAAGTTCTGTTTATAGCTTTTGATATGCATAACCGATTATGTATATGTTCAGAGAAATATAAGGAGGCATAAGTAATACTTAAATAATCTCTCTCTTACATAAAGTATCCTCTAGGTCGGTGTACTTGGAAACATTACCTTTTTTGTGACAGTGAGTTATTAAGTACATGGTGATGATGAGGCACATACATGATGTCCCCTTGGACACCTGCCCCTTCTTGTGTCCCTTAGTCCTCTGGCAGGTACACTAGTCATGAAATTTATTTACCAAGCTCTGGTTAGTGGTGGCGCCTCCCTGTTATTTATGTTGTATTGATTGCTTACAGAGCGTACCTCATACTAGCAGTCACACTACGGGAACCCTACTGTACGGGAAAGCCGTACTGCCTACCTTTGTGTTTGGAAATTGTTGCAACTACTTAGAAAATAGTCCTTATATAGTTTGACTTTTCCTGTTAGTAATATTAATCTTTTCACCTAACCCTAGGCAGCATTAAAGAGATATGAAAAAGATAGTGTATTTATTTTATTCTCCCTCCTTAAAAGCTTATTGTTTGAAATATATGCACATGTAAGACTATTTACAATAATTCACAGGTTAAGTGGTATTGAGAGTGGTCATACTTTGATTTCTTATTTCAGTGTCTGATGAATTTAAGTGCAGACTTATATAAGATGATTGGTGGGGTTTCTCTTTAACTGCTGAGGTCTCTGTGCCACACTGTAACAAGGCACTAAGGGGCACAGAGACCTGTACAGTTGGCACAGTTGAAGCCATCTTTACCAATTTAACAAACACAAGAAACTTCTTTTTTATTTAAGAGTTATTTGCAAATGAAATTGAAAAATGCATTCATCTTGTTTGTTTTTCTAATTATTTGAAGAAATGATTTGTATTGTATTATAAGACAAGTATACACAGAAAAATTGGGAAATGACAGCATACTGAGAGTGTGTGTATAGTTGATGCCTGTCTGAGCCTGTGCTGTGCCAGTGGTCACAGTCATCACTGTACCTGAGCCCACAATTATCTTCTAAGAAGTTTATGTTCTCACTGAATAGAACATTGACTGAAATTAGGTGTTTATATTACTGTCACCATAAATCATTAGGGTTAGTAATTTTTAAATAAACTTGGTAAATATCTGAGAGACTAACCTATGCTAAGTTCATAAATTATACATAGCATAGCAGTGTTGCTGTTTTTTAGCTGGAGTCTCACGGTGGATTTCTGTCATTTGATTATTCCTCAGTGAACATTTAAGGTGGTGATTGGGTTGTAGATCTGACTGAGTAGTTGGAACACTTTGTGAATAGATGGCTTAGTGTTAACAGGAAAATAAAGTATGGTTTTCTTTTTATACTTACTCCACCCTCCCTGTAGTATGTTTGAAATTGATCATAAATCTGCAAAAGCATAAGTTTGTATTCTTGCTTTTGTATTCATACTGATACCTCACTTCTAGGTCAAATCTCGGTGAAACTGTGTTTTAATACCATCTACATAATTTTGAAAATGCATATATACATGACTAGTAGTCTAAAAAGTGGCTGCAGCCAGAGTGGTGGGGCACACTGTTAATCCAGCAGAGAGAGCCAGAGGCAAGTAGGGCTCTGAGCATAAGGCCAGCCTGGGCTACATGAGATCCTGTCTCAAAAATACAGGGCCAGCAGGATAGCTCAGCAGGTAAAAGTGATTGCTAACAAGCCTGATGACTTCAGTTTCATCCTTGGAACCTACATGAAGAGAACCTTACATGGAGAGATACAACTCCTGCCAATTGTCCTATGACCTCTGTGTATGCCATGGCTGGCATGCACCTATCCACACAAAATCCAAGTTTTTTAAAAATTAAAAGATGATTAATAAGACTAAATGTCAGTAAGGAAAAGTAGGACTGGAGAGATCGGCTGGCAAGATGGCTCAGTGGGTAAAGTACTTCTGCTAGTCTTGATGCCCTGGATTCAGACCCTAGGACGTTGTGGTAGTAGGAAAAACTGACTTCTGCAGATTGTCTTCTAACTTCTACACATACTTTGGGATGTGCTAGCCTCCATATAAATGAAAACATAAACTTCTGAAAAGATTATTTAAAGAGCTGAGGAGATGGCTTAGTTGGTAAAGTACTCACTTTGCAAACATGAGGACCTGAGTTGGAGCCATAGCACCCATCGTAGCATGCTTGTAACCTGTAGTGGAGGAGCCAGATCTGAGGCAGATGGATGGCCTTGCTTGCTAGACAGCCTAGCTACCTGATAAGTTTCAGGCCAGAAATAATCACTGACCAAAAAAAACAAAAACCACGGTGACACAGAAACAGCTCAGAGTGAAGTGCTACCGAGGGACATTACAGAGATGTCTTCTGACCTTCACAATGCACACAAAAGGTTATCAAGCCCGACTCTGGCAAATGATCTTACAGAATAAGTGTTCTATGAGAAGTGCAAAGTTATGACTTAATACACACAACAGGCTTGATGTGTGTTAATGAGCCTGTAAAGAGATTCAGAAGTTAAGGTTGGATTCTCCTGCTGGATATGATGGCTGAGTGTTTGAAATCTCAGAACTTGAGAAGCGGAGGCAGAAAGCTCAAAATTCAAGTTCAACTTTAGCTATGTATATTGTTCCAGGCTAGCCTGGCTTACAGAGGCTGTCTCAAAAATAAAAGTGTTAGCCGGGCGGTGGTGGCAGACGCCTTTAATCCCAGCACTTGGGAGGCAGAGGCAGGCGGATTTCTGAGATCAAGGCCAGCCTGGTCTACAGAGTGAGTTCCAGGACAGCCCGGGCTACACAGAGAAACCCTGTCTGGAAACAAAACAAAACAAACAAAAAGTTTAAAAAAAAATCTGACTTTTCTCCTCTGACTTATTAACTAACCATTTGTGTTCCTATGTAACACAAATGGGAGTATCTGTTTTGTCTTAACTGGCTTCAAATGTTTTATTTTTTGTTTTTTTTTGTTGTTGTTTTGTTTTTTCGAGACTTAAGAGCTGGGTTTAGTGTCCCATGATCCCAGCACTGCGAGGCAAAGATAGTAGAGCCCTGTAGACAGCTCACTGCAGCTCAGGTGCCAAGATGCAGGTTCAGAGACCCTGTTTCAAAAAATGAGGTGGAGACCTGGCATGGTGGCACAGGCCTTTAATCCCAGCACTCAGGAGGCAGAGGTAGAAGCAGGTGGATCTCTGAGTTCAAGGCTAACCTGTTCTACATAGAGACTTTCAGGACAATATGGGATACATAGTGAGATCCTGTCTCAATCTCCAAACAGATACACATATGGGCAGGTACTCATCCCATGTGTCTGTATACACACCAACACCAGATACATACCATATATACCATATATACACATATATATATATCTCATTTGTACACACATGAAGGGTGTTTGTGTGTGTGTGCATGCTAGAGGAAAATTTATTGAAGTCAGTTGTTTAAGTAGGTTCCAGGGATTGAACTCAGGTCCTTGGACTTGTTGGCAAATGCCTTTACCTGCTGAACCATCTTGCTAGCCCTTACTTTGTTTTTAAACATGTATTGTCTTTCAGGTTCTCCAGCTGCTCCCACTTTGTATTCTGACCCAAAGTCAGCATGCTTGGACTACATTGTAACCCAGCCAGATACAGATTTGAGCTCAAAGGGCTTTGGGCATTTGCAGACACTAATAGCAACATTTAGGTTATCTCCCAAAATGGTGAAAGAAATTGGTACATCCCTCAAACTGTCAGAGGAGCTTGGCTCTCCTACTGTAGACAGGCCTCAGTGAAGAATCCATTCTTTCTTGCTGTCTGTCTAGAGGACTGTTTCCATAAGAAAAGCTGTGGAATGGCAGGCATTGTGGAATCTGAACTGACCCTGAGTCAGAATGGTTCGGGCATTCCCAGTTCAATGGGAAAAAGGAACACTTTGAAGTGTGTAACAGTGATTGTGGGTGCATTGTAGGGTATCAGACCTCCAGCCAGAGCTTATTCATCTCCTGTGTCTGGAACTTTGTCAAGTGATGCAGAACTACACAGCTCCCCTTCTCCTGCTCTTGGTTACCATTCTGCTCTGATTCTGTCCAATTTTAGAAACCTCATACCAGAGTCGATGTCTTAGTGAAATTATGCAGCATTTGGGGCTAGCTTCTGTCAGCAAGCATTGCATCCGTCAGGCCCATCCATGTTACTGTACACTGAGAATCCCCTGCCTCCTTTCTCTTTATGTGTGTACGTATTCTGTGTGCATATGTGTCTGTGTGCCATGTGAGTGCAAAGCCCAAAAGAGGGCATCAAGTCCCTTGGACCTGGAGTTACTGATGATTGTTGGAAGCTGTGTGGGTGGGAGAAGCCAGCCCAGTCCTCTGGGAAAGCAACCAGTTCCCTTACCGGCTGAGCCATCTTCCGCCTTTCTCATCAAGATCCTCATTTCAGTTGTCTTTAAAATGTCAGACGTGGGAATGTTGAAACTTGTGGCGCTTCTGTTTTTAATTTTCAAGGAATCTCTACACTGTTTTTATAGCTGCTGCAGCAATTTGCATTCTTACCAGCTGGGCAAAGGCTCCGTTTTCTCTGCATCATTTCCATTTTGTGGACAGTAGCCATCCTGCAGCCTCATTTCCCTGATGACACTGGACACTTCCTCACACATCCCGTGGTTGTTTCTATGCTGTCCTTGGATAAGTGTCTATCCCACTCCTTAGCTCGTGTTTAAACTGGGATTTTGTGTTTGTTTGTTTCCCTTGTGCCCCTGCATTGGTTTACTGACCTGTTTTGGAGAGTAACTTTATCAGGTGTGGGGTTGCAAATATTTTTTGCCATTCTGTAGATTGTCTTCTTATGCTCCTTTGCTGTCCAGAAGCTTTTCTTTAAAAAACAAAAAACAAACAAAAAAACCCAAACCTTTGTGGGGCTAGAGAACTGGCACAGAGATTAAGAGCACTGGCTGCTCTTCCAGAGTACCTGGGTTCAATGCCCAGCACCCACGTGGTGGCTCACAACCATCCATAACTTTAGGCTTAATACCATCTTCCGGCCTCTGTATGTACCAAGCATGCACATGGTGCACACACCTACATGCCAACAAAACACATAAACATGAAATAAATCTTTAAACAAAAACATAGTAGTTCATGTGTGCAAATGGATGTATGGATGTCTGCAGCTCAGGAACAACTTTTGGGAGTGGGTTCTTTCCTCCTGTAAGGGTCCCAAGGACGGAACTCAGGTCACCAGACTTGGCAGCAAGCACCATTACCCGTTGAATCTCTCACTAGCCCAGATTTGCCTTTTTTTTAGGAATAATTGAACCTGTAACGGTAGTTAGTGCTGAGAGTGGTGGCTCATGTCTGAAGTCCAGCTACTTGGGTGGCTGAGACACGATCATCAATCAGCTGAGCCTGGGAGTCTGGACTAGCGTTAGCAGTGTGCGGACACCTAACATTGTTCCCAAAAAACAAGAGACCAGGCAGTCACTTGTACATTGGTAGCTTTTAGAGTAGATAAAAGGACTTAGTTCTGCTGGTATTCAGAAACCCTAAGGGAAGGCTGAGAGAGAGAGAGAGAGAGAGAGACAGAGAGAGAGAGAGAGAGAGAGAGAGAGAGAGAGAGAGAGAGAGAGAGTAGGAGGGAG
>NW_021604613.1:9357253-9361020 GCF_004785775.1 Grammomys surdaster
CATCCCCATCATCCATCCATCCACCCATCCATCCATCCATCCATCCATCCATCCATCCATCCATCCATCCATTTTTCTCTGTGTCTGTCTCTGTGTCTCTCTTGTTTTGGCCTCTACTCCCCCACCCCTCATCCTTCTGGCTCACACTGCTCCTTCCACACTCTGTTCCTAACGTTTCAGATTCTCCCTGTGCAACAACAGAAGTATAAAAGCCTCTTTCCTCTTTCCCTACCTTGTCATCCTGTCAGGGGAACTGCCCCATTTTTCTGAGTGTGTCTCCATGTTTTTTCAGAGCTTCAGGACATGTGCAGAGTTTTAAAGTAATTTTCTGTTTTCATCAGAAGTCCAAAATTGTTTATTATAGCACAGGCTAGCCTCAGACTTTGTGCTGTGTCAACTTCCTGAGTCCTAGGGTTGCAGGTGTGCACCACTATGCCCTACCTACCTACTTGAATATATAACCCAGGTTTTTCTAAAACCCAAGGCAACTCCCACCATCCTGCCCACCAGCACTGACAGAGAAGTCTACAGACAAGTCTGAGCAGCATGCACCGTGTACAGTTGAGGCTTCGCCATAGCAGATGTGGGGGCTTTTTTGTGACTTTACTGGAAACTCATGGAAAGTGGTTTAGTTTGGATACATTTAAGTATTTGATAACACATAATACATATAGAACATATTAAAGCTAGCTGGTAGCATAGCACCTGCAATCCCAGCACTCTGGAAACCAAGGCAAGAGGATTGCTATGAGTTTCAGAGCTATATGTAACAAGAACTTGTCTCAAAAAAAAAAAAATGAGGGCCAGGTGTTGGTGGCACACTCAGCACTTGGGAGCAGGAGAGGAGGTAGAGGCAGGCAGATCTCTTGAGTTTGAGGCCAGCCAAGTCTACCATAGGAGTTCCAGGACAGGCAGAGCTACACAGGGAAACTCTGTTTTAAAAAACCAACCAATCAACACCTCCCCAAAACCAACCAACCAAACAAACAACCAAATAAAACAAAGAAAGAAAGAAAGAAAAAGAAACAACAAAACCAGGTATAGAAAACAAAATATAGGCAGATTTGTGTTCAGTTAGACAGCAGCCTAACAACAAATGAGAGTTTATTATCACATGACTCACAATGTCAACATCAAACCAATAAAAAAATATTATATGTGAATGACTTAACGGCACAGCCAACTGTAATTCATTCACACATAAATGAAAGGCCTCCGCTCTGTAGAAGATGAGTCTTTACCGGGCAAGATGAAAGCCCCCCTGGCAGCAGGAGGAGGGTGGCCATGGAGTAGGTCAGTGTCACAGACATCACATGGGTTGTGAGCCCCCCCACTCCTGATGGACTGAGAATTCTGGGTCACAACATTTCTCCGGGTTTAACATGTCAAGATAAAAACAGGATTTGAACCTAACAATTGTAGCATTCACACTCCATTTGAGATTGATATTTGTTCTCTTCAATGGTGTTTGAAAATTTAAAGAAAGAAAGTTAAATTTTGTTGGTTGTTGTTTGAGACATGGTCTCACTGTGTAGCCTTGGCTGTCCTAGAACTCACAGAGATCTACCCACCTCTGCCTGCTGCCAGATACTGAGATTAGAGGTGTGCTACCATGCTGGGCATAGATGAAATGTTTTCCTCTCCCATGGCTTTACACCTTGAGACTCTGGGCTCTCCTTTAAATGAATTTTTTTTTTTAATGAACCAGTCAGTCACCTTTTATTGGACACTAGTTCTCAGTCAGGGTATGGGGGTTCAGCCAGTTGGATTCTTCCTAGATCGGAAGGAGGCAGGCGGTTGTGCTCAGCCATGCAGCGCCCTCCATAGTGACCCCTCTTCAGTGACTTTTTTAAAAATGAGTTTTACTGCAAGCATGCACACATGTGCACACAAGGGCATAGAGGAACAAGTATTTGCTTGTGGAGGTCAGAGCACGACTTTGTGGACTTGGCTGTCTCTTTCTACATTTCCATGGGTTCCAGAGACTGAACTCAAGTCACGAGCTTTGCATGGCAAGCACCTTTACGACTGAGCCATCCTGTCAGCCTTAATTGACTTAAGAAATTCTGTTTAATGCCACTGGTAGGCTATCAGAACTAACAATGCCAAAGTTAATGGTTCACTGAAGGACTGGCCACATGGTGGCTCTTTGAAAGAAAAGACACAGGAAAGAAATTTTTTTGAAGACTTTTGACAAATGGGGCTTGCTTTGTATGGACACACAACAGTAAGAGACAAAAATTAGATTAACTGCTATAGGCAGGGAATAGATATTTTCACGCATCTGTGTCCATAGGAGACAGGGACAGAGATAGGGAGGAAAGAATACTTTTCAGTTTAATTGGGGCTGGGGCTTCCTGAGAAGGCCCTAATTGGTTGACATGATTTGGATAGTCAGCCTTTTTAACAGGCCTGATGAGAAATAATGATTTTTGTCCATTTGTGGGGTAGTGAATCAGGTTTTTGCTTAATGACCAGATGAGACATCTGTTTACACAGATGTTTTAGTTGAGAGAAATGTAAGCATGCTTTTAAATTGATAAATAGTTGGTTATTCTTCCTTGTCTTAGAGGTTGAGCCAAAGTTTACATAGATTAGGGGAAGACTGAGCCTGGAAATTAAAAAAAAAATTACATAAATGAAGATAGTAGTAGCGAAATAAAGTCAGATAGCAGTCATTTTAATAACTATTTACAAGGCCTTCTATGGGGTCACCTGGCAACTCACATGCAAGTGACCTGTGTCACGCCCTCTTCCTGGTCAAACTGTCCGTCATCTAGTTCCCGGAGGACACTGTCGCTGCTACTGAAGCCGGAGAAGCTGTCACTCTGTGCCAGCTGCTCTTCCTTGCTCCAACACTCTCTGGAGGGAGAGGGGGAGCCCTCCTCAAGAGGGGCTCGGCCTCCTGCGGCTTGGGATGCGCTTGTGTCCAGGCCTGTGCTCCTGCTGCCGACTTTGTTTCTGTCTTCACCCCTCAGCAGCCGGCTGCCTTTCTTCTGAAACACAGAAATTGTCAAGCAGGGCTTGGAGCATGCGCGTCTCTGCTCTGCCTACTGCTTCTCAACCTGAAACTTCCCTTTCCCACTCCTTACTACAGGAGCCGGGGTGTAGCTCAGAGCTGGAGCCCTGCCTATGTGGCCCTGGCTCCAGCCTCAGCACTCGGGTCCTGCTCATCTCTGCCTGTCTCACAAATCTGCTCTTGGCTTGTCCTTCTCAGTGGTAGGTGGGTTGTGTGGACAGTTCTCAGGAACGAAATGAGTTAAATTGTACTTGGGAAACCAAGTAAGCAAGAAACAGACGAGTGCATTTTGTTTTGGTGGTGGTAATGGTGACTAAACTATACAACATACACTTTAGTGGGTGTCTTGTCTGTGTCATGAGGCACCAGGGTGTCCTGGATAAAACACATTCTAAGTGTTTCTTTAGAACAGCATTTCTCAACCTGCAGGTTGGGACTCTTCGGGTCAAATGACCCTTTCACAGGGGTCACCCAAGCCCATCAGAAAACACAAACACTTCCATTTGCATTCATAGCGGTAGCCAAATTATAGCTATGAAGTAGCAATAAGAATAATTGTATAAGCCGGGCAGTGGTGGCGCACGCCTTTAATTCCAGCACTTGGGAGGCAGAGGCAGGCAGATTTCTGAGTTCGAGGCCAGTCTGGTCTACAGAGTGAGTTCCAGGACAGCCAGGGCTACACAGAGAAACCTTGTCTCAAAAACAAAACAAAACAAAACAAAACAAAACAAAACAAAACAAAACAAAA
>NW_021604613.1:9361030-9362961 GCF_004785775.1 Grammomys surdaster
AACAAAACAAAACAAAACAAAACAAAACAAAACAAAACAAAACAAAAACATCGTATGGTTGGGACTCACAAGAGAGGAAGTATATATTAAACAGCCACAGCAGATCCGCTTCCTTGTGCTGCTACAACAGGATTATTGTTCTGTAGCCTGACCCAGCTCATTCATAACTGTGCACAACAAGCTGTGGGTGTTTTGCTGATAAAGTTAAAGGCCGGAGAGCAATGTCCTTGGTTCATGTGGTTTTTGAGTAAGAACGCCCCCCATAGGCTCATATATTTGAGTAGTAGAACTCTTTGAAAAGATTAGAAGGATTAGAGATGTGGCCTTGTTGGAGAAAGTGTGTCACTGTGGGTGGGCTTTGAGGTTTCTAAAGCCCATGCCAGGCCCAGTGTCTCTCTCCCTTTCCCCCCTACACCTCCCTCTTTCTCTCCCCCTCCCTCCATGTCTCCCTCCCTCTCCCTTTCTCTATGTTCCCCAGGATAATAATGGACTAAGGCTCTGAAACTGTGAGCAAGCCCCAATTTAATCCCCTCTCTTACACAGTGTCTCTTCACAGCAATAGAACAGTGACTAAGACAGTGAGTTCCTGACGAAGTCCCTGCCATGTAAACTTAGGTATAAAGATCTCTAAGTAACAGAGGGGCTGGATCCTCAGGCAGGGCTCCAGCTCAGCATGCGGGCGTCCAGACTGCTGTGAGATTACTAACTCTCACTGCCAGTGTGTCACTGTATCCTGTCACAGAACCTCAGCTCTGTAAGGCTGAGCAAGGATAAAAAAACCAACCTAATAGTCACAGGATTCTTTCAAATGACCCACATTCACTTCGGTGTTAGTTGGGAACTAAGATTACACTTTACTGTGTGAAAAAGCTGAAGTCACGAAACTCTTAGAACACTGCCCTCGTAGGCAAAAGTGTCTTGCTTCCATCTCCATCTGGCGCACTCTTGCCTTCACCAAATGTAAACACTGGATCTTTGAACCTCATCCTTTATTTCTGCTCAAACTGCATTGGGCTGAGTTCGAAGTGGGGCCTGAGAGGTCCTCTCAGATAGGAGCCAGGCTTGAGAGATGCCCTGGTCAGTGCCAAGGCTGGACAGTGCTGCTGGGTAGGCTTCCTCACACCTGGCTAGTGGGAGACTTTCCCATAGACACAAGATCCCCTGGGCTTGTCCTTCCAGTCTGACTCATACAGGGAGCCCTGGAGCCCTCGGCTGTAACAGGGACAAAGGTGACTTTTGCAATACACTATTGTATGTCAGATAACAGAGGCCGGTTCTCACTGCAGTGAGAATTTCCTTAATAAAAATGGAATATTCTTTAGCATACGCCATTCATAGTAGTTTACTTTTAGATAATTGTTAATACTTAAACAGCCACCAGTTGTAAAGTTGAAATGCTACCTGACAAAATAGTCAGCACTGTGTCCTAGAACACTTCAGAACACACAACCTTTGCCCGTCAGAAGACGAGGGGTTTGATTAATATGTCTTTCGCAATGATATTGCCTCTCACACAACCTCACCCCTTGTGAAATGTTTTTTTACAATCAGCCAATTTGTGATTTCCTAATAACTCAAAACGTTGGAGTCTAAAGCCCATCCAATCCTGGGAGACCATTCACTTCAGTCCCCCATTCTTCAGGTCCCCGTGAAGGGGTAAGGCCATGGAGTGCCCTGCTCTATGGGCACTAGAGCCATTGCTTGTGCTTTTCACAGTATACTCATTATGTTTAAAAAACAAGAGTATATCAGCGATACAAAGCTTGTGTTCCCTAGATAAAACTCTTTTTGTTGCAGAATAGTACACACACACATACACATGCACACATGCACGCATAAATACACACACATGCACACATACACATGCATACATACACACACATACACACATACACATGCACACATACATACACACATACACATGCACACAT
>NW_021604613.1:9362971-9374917 GCF_004785775.1 Grammomys surdaster
ACACACATACACATGCACACATAAATACACACACATGGACACATACATACACACATACACATGCACATATAAATACACACACATGCACACATACACATGCACACATACATACACACCACACGCACATGGACATGTGCGCACACACACATGCACACACACTCTAGAGAATCTGGTAGAACAAAGGAAAGAGGATTACCTCCAAAAAACTGCTACTGTTAGAAGCTTAACATATTTTGTTGTACCTTCTTCTCTCTCTCTCCCTCCTTTCTTCCCTCCCTCTTTCCTTTCTCCCTTCCCTCCTTCCCTCCCTCCCTCCCTCCTTCCTTCCTTCCTCCCCTCCTTCTCTTCCTCTGTCCTTTTCTCATTTTGCATATAAGTGGTTCATGAGCACAGCACAGTCTGTCTCATCTCCCATGGAGCACTGCACTGCAGGTCCCTGTTGTTTTCCAGGCTCACTCATGGCCTTTCCCACTTCTTCCTTTCCCGCTTCTTTCCGACATTTTCTCTACAAGGTGACTTGGGATGCAGATCTAACAAACATCTCTTGTTTAAAATTCTTGTTTAAAAGAAAAGGGACTTCGGAAAAAGAAAAAAAGAAAAGGGACTGACACTATTAGTGTCTTTCTTGATGCAGTGTCAAAATACCAGACAAAAGCAAATTTGGGCCTGGCTGCTTTTGTCTCACGTTTGAGGGTACAGTTTTGTCATGATGAGGAAAAGACCATTGAGCCCACAGTTGAGAAACAGAATAGTGAATGTTGGTGATCAGCTCACTTTCTGCCTTTTGTTTTAGTTTAGGACTCAGCCCAAGGATGGAAGGACTCACTTTCAGGGTGAGTCTGCACCTTAAGGTTTCATTTCATTGCTCTGAAGAGACATCATGATTATGACAACTCTTATTGGGGCTGGCTTACAGTTTCAGAGGTTCAATCCATTATGGTAGGAAACATGGCAGCATGCAGGTGCTAGAGAAGCCAAGAGTTCTACATCTTGATCCACAGCAGCAGAAGGAGACTGTGTCCACACTGGGCATAGCTTGAGCATATATGACCTCAAAGCCCACCTCCACAGTGACACACTTCCTCCAACAAGGCCACACCCACTCCAAGGCCCCACCTCCTACAAGTGCTAGGTAACCTAGTCTAGATAATTCCTCACAGGCATGCCTAGAAGATTGCCTCCTAGATAATGCTAAATCATGCTGCATCCATTAAGATACATGCGAAGCTCAAGTGACAGGCCTGTTGACTTTAGGATATCTCAGCATTGTTCCTTTCCACTGCCAGTGTTTTAATGCAAACAAAAGAATTAGGTTAGGAATGTAGGTTGGTGTCTTGGTTTCCATTGCTGTGAAGAGACACCATGATCACAATAACTCTTAAAAAGGACAACATTTTTAATTGGGGCTGGCTTACAGTTCAGAGTTCAGTCCATTATCCTCATGGCAGGAAGCATGGGAGCATGCAGGCAGACATGGTGCTTGAGAGGTAGCTGAGAGTTCTGTATCCAGATTGACAGGCAGCAGAGACAAACACTGGGCCTGGCTTGAGCAATTGAAACCCCAAAGCCCACCCCCAATGACACACTTCCTCCAACAAGGCCATACCCACTCCAATAAGACCATACCTCCTAGTGCTACTCCATAAAGCATTCAACTCCAGTCTATGGGGTGTGTGTGTGTGGGGGGGGTTGCACATTCTTACTCAAACCACCACAGCTAGTGTGGCCATAATATGGAACACTGAAAGACAGCTACCCTGTGATCCAACCATCCCACTCCTGGGTAAGGCTGGACGAATGATGTCAGGATGTTAATGAACATCTGCAGTCCATGCTCACTGCCCTGCTTTTCACAAGACCCGTGAGTGGAAACATCCTGACCATGCATCGCCTGGTGAGTGGATAAGGGGGACGACACTTTTCCACTTGCCACTGGTGCTCAGGGGAACAAGCCAGGCTCAGAATGACAGAAACCACACTCTTAGACACAGAGAACGTGGGAAGTTCATCTCATAGGAATTACAAGAAGACCGGTGTCTACCAGAAGCTTGAGAGAGTGGGGGTGGGGTGGGGAAAGGATGGGGGAAGGTTAACCAATGGATACAAGCTACAGGGTAGAAAGTTCTGGTCTTCTGTGGCCCTGTTGGGTGACTGTGTAGACTAGATTTCAAAATGGATTTCAATGTTTTCACCATAAACAAGTGATAAATATTTGAAAAAAGTAGGCATGCTAACTTGATTTAAAAATTATACAGTGCATATGTGCATTGAAACATCAAATTACACACACACACACACACACACACTCACTTTAAAATTTTTATGCATCGGACACCGGAGAGATGACTCAGTGAGTAAGAGCACTTGCTGCTCTTGCAGAGGACCAGGGTTTGGCTCCTATGTGGTTGGTCTCATGTGGTGGCTCACAACTGTCTGTAACTCTAGTTCCAAGGATGCCTTCTTCTGGCTTTCCTGGCACCAAGCATGCACATACACACATGCACACAAAACACTCATACGCATAAAAGAAATAAACGAGTCTTTTAAAAATTGATGTACCACTTAAAAATTAATTTAAATGAAAATGCATCCACACTGCAAAAACCAAACCAGCCAGAAACACCGTCTGTCTTCTAGGGGCCAATCTCTCTGTTTTTCTCTTAAACAACAGAACTTTCTCCACCAACCTCCTGCAGTGTTTGAGCTTGTGGTATCGACACAGAAAGCATTTCCAGCCTCCTTTGGGAGTGGATGTGGACAGATGGAACAGTTCAGATCAAAGCGACATGAGAAGACATAACTGCCTGAGAAAGTCATTGCCCGAGGCGCAAATCTGGAATTCCAACTTCCTGTATCTCAGTGGCTGAGCATTGTACCAACTGGCTGAGGAGCATAGAGTCTACAGGGGAGAGACCAATTCTGATGGCGGCAAGGCTGATCCAGGTCATGAAGCCCCACCCCACCCCGCCTCATCCTGAGTGCCTGCCCACCTTTAGGTGTTACAGGACTCATCTCCTCTGTGGAATTTGAAGCTTACGGGATACTTTGTTCATTTCTGTTGCGTGTGCCATGGTGTCCGTGCAGAAGACATGTAGGCTTGGTACTCTCCCTTTACTTTATGGATTTCAGGGACAGAATTCAAGCTGTCAGATTTGGCAGCAGATGCCTTTACCCCTAAGCCACCTTGCCGGCCATCTAAACTGTCTGTTGTTGGCACAGCTTAGTAAGTAGTTATTTACTAATTACCAGTTAACATGAGAAAATGTTCTTGATAACTAATGCTGTTCACTTGATTTCCTCCAACTTTATGGTTATGAAAAGTTCCAAACACGCAGAAAATGTAAAAGAGAATTGATTCCCAATGCCCCCCCTCCACTTAATTAAATAATTGTTTCTTCTAGGTGTGTGTAAGTTTTGGAATATCAAAACTGACTGGTAAACCACATTTCTGTATTACAGCTGATGGCCATTTTAGTTGGAGAAAATACAGGACCACTTGGTGTTCCTGGATTTTTCTCCTGTCTCTTTATCATTAGCAGAATTTAACGATCTGTTGTTGAAAGAAAAGCATTTCTGTGAAAGTGATTACAACCTCTCATACTGCCAGGCATGGCGCCGGACATTTGGATATGTTCTCAAAGCAAAGCCTGAGAGCTCTGTGGTCTGTGCTAATATTGTTCGAATTTGATAAAGGAATGGATGCCTGGAGGGGCCTCAGGTGCTGTCTGTGTTCCTCCTACCTCAAGCCCTCAGAGCTCTTCAGTCAGCTGTCAGCTCCTGAGCTCTGTGACTGTGGGCTCCTATTCTCTCTGAGCTTGTGGAAACAAGATGCTAAAGATTAAAAAAAACAAATTTTAGCCGGGTGGTGGTGGTAGCTCACGCCTTTAATCCCAGCACTTGGGAGGCAGAGGCAGGCGGATTTCTGAGTTCGAGGCCAGCCTGGTCTACAGAGTGAGTTCCAGGACAGCCAGGACTACACAGAGAAACCCTGTCTCGAAAAAAACAAAAAACCAAAAACAAACAAACCAAAAAACAAAACAAAAACAAAAAAATATATTTTAAAACTATGTTTCTGTGCATATGTGTACATGTGTTTGCAGAGTCCAGAAGAAGAGGTCAGATTCCACAGCTAGAGTTACAGGTAGTATGAGCTGTCCAGAGCTGTGCTGGAGACTGAGCCTGCATCCTCTGGAAGAGCAGCCAGTGCTTCTAACCATCGAGGCATTGCCTCATGCCCAGAAACCAAAGACTTTAAATGGCCCTTTGTTTCTTATAAATGATATGGGCAGAAATTTTTAAAAACTGAAATAGTCATTTTAAGATAAATTTTAAAAATCTATGAGTTTTACTTAACTTTTCAAAAGAAACAAAAATTTAACAAGAAAAATCTCAGAAGAAAAACATTAAAGTAAAATTTAGCTGATGGAGGTCAAAAATCCTTATTTTGTTTGCTTGTTTTGCTTTGTTTTGTTTTTGAGCCAGGTTTGATGCAGGCCAGAGTAGCCTTGAACTCCTGATCCTCCTGCCTCCATCCACCAAGGTCTGGGATTAGAGGTCTACACTCCAGCTTTTGATCAGAATCCCGCACCCCCTCCAGCAGAGCTATCATTTCTTGGACTCTATTAGGAGGCGTCTGTCCAAAATAAGACAATAAAAATAGGATTGAGAACAGAAAGAAGAACTGAACATAGTGGAACCTCATGCAGGAAAAGAGGCTAACCATTGCACCTTGCTTCCGAAGAATCCTGTGCCCCAAGGACAGGCTTCATGAGGAATAGAGCATGGAAAATGTAATCTGTCATTTATAAAGCAAACATTCTTCTGAAATTTTCTTTCTTTTACTTAATCTTTTTAAACTTATATATATGTGTGGTTTGCTTGCATGTGTGTCTGGTCCCCTTGTGTGTGCACTACCTAGGGAGACCAGAAGAGGGCATAGTATTCCCCAGGGACTGGAGTTACAGATGGATGTGAGCTGCTATGTGGGTGCTGGGAACTGGAATTTAACCCAAGTCCTCTCTAAGAGCAGCTAGCACTCTTACCCTCTGAACCATCTCTCTAGCCCCTCTTTTATTTATTAAAGATGGGATCTCATTCTGTTTCTTAGGCTAGTCTCAAGCTCCCAGGCTCAAATGATTCTACTGTCTCTGTCTTTTGCAGTAGCTGGGAGGTGTTGAAGACTTGGATCCTTATATGTTGGGTTTTGGTTTTACTTTGATCTGATAGTAACTGTGCCCTGGTTCTTTCCTTTTGGACTAAAAAGTATTTAACTCAATTTTATGTTACTAGAGTTCAAGCCAAGAGTCTGGATATTTTAAAGAGACAGTGAGGCCAGATGTGTGGTGTAGGCCTTTAGTCCCAGCACTCAGGAAGCAGAGGCAGTGGATCTTTGAGTTTGAGGCCAGCCTGGTCTACATAGTGAGTCCCTGGACAGCCAGTGCTATGTAGCAAGACTCTATATAAGAGAGAGAGAGAGAGCTGGACTGTTGTGGCACATGCCTTTAATCCCAGCACTTGGGAGGCAGAGGCAGGCGGATTTCTGAGTTCGAGGCCAGCCTGGTCTACAGAGTGAGTTCCAGGACAGCCAGGGCTACACAGAGAAACCCTATCTTGAAAAACAAAACAAACAAACAAACAAACAAACAAAAAAAACAAAAAGAGAAAGAGAGAGAGAGCGAGAGAGCGAGAGAGACAGAGAGAGACAGAGAGAGAGAGAAAAAGAGAGGACTTAAACATTATGTGTATAGATGTTTTGTATGTCTGTGTATCATCTGAAGACCTAGGGCCTGAGGAGGCAGAAGAGAGAATCAGATTCTCTGGTACTGGAGTTATAAATGGTTGCTAACAACCATGAGGGTGCTGGGAATTGAATCTGGGTCCTCTGGAAAAAAAGTCAGTGCTCTTAGGTGCTGAGCCATCTCTCCAGCCCCAGAAATATTGAACTTCTAAGTTAGATAATTTATTTTTTGTTTTTGTTTGTTTGTTTGTTTTGAGACAAGGTCTCACTATATAGCCTTGACTGTCCTGGAACTTACTCTGTAGCCCAGGCTGGGCTCAAGCTTACCCGCCTGCCTCCTGAATGCTGGGATTAAAGGGGTATGCATGCCATTACATCTGGCTATATGGTGAGATTTTCTTATACTGTGGGATTTTTTAAAGTTCTGTTATATTTTATATTGTGATATTACTATTAATATGATCTGGAGGACAAGCAAGAAGGGAAAGGTTATGGTTTAAAGTGACATGTTTGTGTGTCAAAATTGACAAGGAGTAGGGTGTCATGGGTAGCTTCAGTAGCAACTTGAGACAACTGGGGAGAGGGACTTTCAACTGAGGACTTGCCTTCATGGGACTGGCCTGTGGGTGGTCTGTGAGGGAATTTCCTTAATTGTTAATGGATGTGGGAGGGCCAGTCCATGTGGGAGGGGCCATTACTGGGCATGTGACCTGTATCATGTAAGGAAGGCAGATGAGCAAGCCAGAGGGAGCCAGCCAGTGTTTGTCCATGGTCTCTACTTCAGACCCTACTTCTGGGTTCCTCTTTGAGCTCCTGCAGGAACTTCTCCCAGTGATGGGCTGTGTCACTTACATGTAAGCCACATAAACACTTTCTTCCCCTCAGTTGGTTTTGGTTAGTAGTTTTTCCCCACAGAAACAGAAAGCAAAGCAGGACACTAGGACTACAGGCCCCTGCCACAATGCCCAGTGTGGAATTTTATTTTATTTATGTGTGTGTGTATGTACATGTGCAGACTGCGTATATGCCACAGCAGTTAAGTAAAGGTCAGAGGACAACTCTTGGGAGTCAGTTCTCTTCTCAGACCATGTGTGTCCTGGGAAATCAAACACATATGGTCTGTCAGGCTTAGAAGTAAGCACCTTTACTTGCTAAACCACTTCACTGGGCCTGGGAATTTTTTTGTAAAGTGCCTAAACTGTAAAACTGACATTTGGTATACATTTCTATGGGCTTTAACAAACCCAGATTTAACAAACACTACAGCAGTTCCATCATCTCCCGGTCTTTCCTGTACATCCTCCTGTTGCACGGTTCACTTAATCCAGGCTGTGATGTAAACGGAATGATACAGTGTAACCTTTGGATACTGGCTCCTTTCACTCAGCCTAACACCCGAGAGATCCATCCAAGTTACTGTTCGCATCTGTAGCTCATTTCTTATTTCTGAGTAGTACTTAATTGCAAGACTGTACTATCATTGTTTATTGAAGACAGGCTTTCTCCTGCTTTGGGCAATTATGACTAGGATAACGATAAATATTTGTGTATACTCTGTATGCACACACATTTGTGGATACAGGTGTGTTTCTCTAACATAAATACCCAGGAGTGGATTGCTGAGCCATACGTGTGCATTTAAAGTCACAAGAAGTGGCCTGATCGTCTTCTGGACTGCTGGGCTGCTTGCACCCCCCCGCAGTGATGACTGCTTTCCTTGCCCGCTAATCTCGACAGTTCTTGGTTATTGTCTGATTTCAAAGTTTAGCTTTTGTAATATGTGGATGGTGGCATCTCGTCATGAGCTACATTTACACTTTTATAACTAATGATTAAAGCATCTTTTTGTGTATTTATTTCTTGTGCATATATCCTCACTGATAACTGTGCTGCTTTCTTACTGTTGATATTTGAGATTCTTTATGTATTCTCAATACAGCCCATTGTTACTGATGTGATATCTAAGGACTTTGTGGTCTGTGGCTTATCTTTTTATTCTTTTAGTGGTATAAGTCACATGGCCCAGGCTTTTAATTTTGATGAAATCTAGTTTATCAACTTTGCTTTTTCCGAGACAGGGTTTCTCTTTGTAGCTCTGGCTGTCCTGGAACTCACTCTCTGTAGATCAAGCTGTCCTCAGACTCACAGAGGTCTGCTTCTGAGTGCTGGGATTAAAGATGTGCACCACCACGACTGGCTAATTTATCACCTTCTAATAAATCATGGTTTTGCTATTATATCTGAGATCTATCCTAACTTCATGGACAGTCCCCCCTAATGTCTATTCTAAACACCTTCTAGTTTTACTAATATAAATAATTTCTGATGCCTTAAAGAAATGGGGTGCAGGTCAATTCACAGATGTGTGTGTGTGGCTGAAGTGGCAGGTGCTCCCAGCACTCCTGTGGGAGGGGCAGGAGGGTGAGCATTTCAAGGTTTGAGACTGATGGCTTGACCATTCTGGATGATGAGATGCTCCTACTGTGTGTTAGCATTTTGTCTAAGCTGCACACCAGTTACCTGGCAACGACCAGGTATGCTCCACCCCACAGTTACCTGGCAATAGCCAGTATGCCTGACTCTCTATAAAAGGGACTGCTTGTCCCCTCTGCTCTCTCTTGGTCTGTCCCCTCACCCCTTCCCCCTTCTCTCTCCAGTCTAGATATAGATATGGATAGATATAGATATAGATATAGATATAGATATAGATATAGATAGAGATAGAGATAGAGATAGAGATAGAGATAGAGATGATACAGATATAGATGATATAGATATAGATATAGATGATATAGATATAGATATACGCAACTTCACATCCCCCATTATTACCCAGAAGCCTTGTCTTCTTTTTCATTTTTTCTCTTTATCATTTGGGATTGAATCTAGCGCCTCATGCACTCTAGGTGAATGCTCTACCACTGAGATCTACCCTCAGCTCTAGAATTTCAAGTTGAAGACGTAGTCTAAGAAACTGCTATCAATTCTAAGTAGAAAGGCTGTGAGGTAGCAGACTTGGGCTCAGATACAACTGTACAGTCTCTGTTAATCCCACGGGGGCTGCGAGGAGCGAATGAGCATGGCCCTTCCTAAGAACTTGAGGAGCATCTGGAGAATGTTCAAATTCTCAACAGAATACTCCATAATGAGCTTATGAGCCATGGTCACCCTCCCTGCAGTGGGGGACACTGCTCACAAGTGAGTCATAGATGGTGACTCCTCTCCCGCCTCCACCTTCCAGTCCACTTCCCTACTTCTCAGCCTACTTATGTATGTAGCCAGTCAGCTCCAAAGTTAACACAGCATGGCTAAATTGCATACACTATGGGCGTGTGAGGGTCCTATAATAAGTTGGGCATTATCAATACAGTTTTCCTTCAGTCAAAGAACATTGTTCTAGCTTCTAAACCACAAGAGTAAGGAACCCCATGCTCAATATCCCACCTCAGTAAAAAGCAGGACAGCCAGGCATGGGGGTGCATGCCTTTAATCCTAGAACTCAGGAAGCAGAGGCAGGTCAGTCTCTCTGAGCTCAAGTCCAGCCTGGTCTACAAAGTGAGTTTAAAACCAGCCTGGTCTATAAAGTGAGTTCCAGGACAGCCAGGGCTACAGGGCTACACAGAAAGACCCTGTCTAACGTCCTCCCCCATTAAAAAATAAAAGGCTGGGCAATGTCAGCTTGAGACTCTATTGAGACAATACAGATGTGCTGCGTGTTGTCAGAGGTCAAGATAACCAAAACTGTGCATATTTTTGCAAACTCAGGCACTTTGGGTTCACAAAACTTAGAAAAACAATGGAGGAAACCCCCTTTCTCTCTACTCTAGGATTGGCAGCTGAGGCTGGGAACTACAGTGGCAATGGACAGGTTAGCAGCACGGATTTATTTTGTATGCACACGGGGATTTTGTAGAAAAGAAAAAACAGTCTAGGAGATGGCTTGGTGCAGAAGACTGAGGTTAGCACAGCTTTTTGAGAGGGTAACTCGGGAGCAAGTGCCCAGGAGGAAAGCAAAGCTTCCGGGGATAGTGAGGGAGCAGGTTAGTTCACTAAGGTTTGTTTTTGCAGATTCAAGTCAGCGAGAATAGTTTCCAATTGTCAGTCTCTCTATATATACCTCTATAAGGCCATTCTATGGTAGAAAAAAGGGCACACTGAGAAACTTCCTGGGTCTGCTTTCTTAGTTCCCTGCAGCTCAAAATGGTTCTTATGCCCACATGCCGTGTGTTGGGACAGCATATTTTAATAGCCTTTGGGACTGAGTCATCCTTTCTTTTTAAAAACGACTAAAATTTTTATTTTTATTATTACTTGGTGTATGTAGTATGTGTATGTGCGAGTACAGGCTCACGCAGGCCAATGGCATATGTGTGGGGGTCAGAGGACAATTTGGGGGTCAGTTTCCTCTTTCTACAGTGGGTTTTGGGGGAACCAGTTGACTTCTTTTTTGCATTCTTCTTGGTTTTTTTTTTTTTGTTGTTGTTTTTTTTTTTGTTTTTTTTGTTTTTTTTTTGTTTTTTTTGTTTTTCGAGGCAGGGTTTCTCTGTGTAGTCCTGGCTGTCCTGGCACTCACTCTACTCATTCTATAGACCAGGCTGGCCTTGAACTCAGAAATCCACCTGCCCCTGCCTCCCAAGTTTTTGCATTCTCCTTTAGGAGACTGTTTCCATGCTGAGTCTGTGTGTCCTGTCCTGTACTCATTTTTAGGATGATAGAGCGGGCTTGAGGGTTAGACACTTTGCTATCATGTCTTACTCATAACGTCAACATTGGTGATTTTTACTCACTTCTGGGGTCTGAGCAGCTGAATTCCACGTAACTGGCCTTTGGAGAAATACGACCTGCTTGGTAGCCAAATTCCCTTCACTGAAAGTTAAAATAGTAACATTAGTATTTGTGAATTGGAAATTTTCTTTTAAACCTACAGAATTTTTAATTACTTTTTAAAGTTAGGAGACCAATAAATGGATTTCATTACAGTATTTTCACATTCATGTGTCTTTATACTTTGTTCTAATGAATTCATAATTTTCTCCATATTTACTAGGCTGGCCCACATATATCCTTTGTGGAGTAACCTTCTGATCCCAACATAATTATGAAATATGGCTCTATAAATTGCACCGAAAAGAACAAAAAGAAAAAAGCCTATTAAAAAATTAATTGGTGTAGGGGAGGGGCATCAGAGAGATCACTCCATGGTTTAGAGCACGTGTGGCTCTTCCAGAGGATCTGGGTTCGATTCTCAACACCCACATGGTGGCTCACTGTGGCTGTAACTTCAGTTCCAGGGGATCCAATGCCATCTTTTGGTTCCCATTGGCATCATGGTGCACAGACAAATATGCAGGCTACACATCCAGACACACAAAAATTAACTAAATAGGAAGTTGGAGGATTGACTCAGTGGTTAAGGGTGGACTCCGCTGCAGGTGGAGAGGGCGGAGCAGTTAGAAGCACTGGCTGCTTTTCCTGAGAATCCCTTCAATTCCCAACCCTGACATGACATCTTACAACTGCCTGTAACTTCAGTTCTAGAAGATCGGATGCCCTCTTCTGGCCTCCGAGGGCATGCATGTACATGATACACATACATGCAGGGAAAACACACATCTTAAAATAAGTCTGAAAGACTTTTTAAAAAGGGGAGGTCATCTTGCAGAGGACCTGAGTTCATCTCTCAGCACCCATCATCAGGTGGCTAAAAATCACCTGTTCCTCCAGCCTGAAGGGATCTGGTGTCTTCTCTCCTCAATGGGCACTTGCACACATGTGGCATTCATTCACACAGACTTATATGTACATATAGATAAGATAAAAAATTTTAAAGTAATTCAAAACTCTTTTAAAACAGTATAGTTATTATAACCCCCAGACACCCCCCATCTCAAAATTTATCAATATAATTTTGTGAAACCAGTTTTAGAACATTATCTTTATATTTTTGCTTCTTCTCTGGTTCTTCTCAGCATCTGCCTGCCTTTTTCCATACTGTGACCACTGTGTATTTATATTTCCTTGTATTCCTTGTGTATGTGATGGAAGTTTTAATGAATGTCTAGGATCTTTAAAGATTGAAGACTCCAGAATATACTGTTTTCTGTTACGTTTTAGAGACTAAGTTTCTTGCTAGTTCTAAGTCATGCTGTTTTAATAATATATACATACACACATATATATTATCATCTGTTTATATGTGAGTATGTGCA
>NW_021604613.1:9374927-9387347 GCF_004785775.1 Grammomys surdaster
TATGTGCACACACATGCAATGTGCACACACATACACACATATATATTCTTCCTCTTACGGATTATTTCCTTGAGATGAATTATCAGGAATGAAATTATTGGGTCACAAAGTATGATTTAAGCCTCTTGGTGTGCACTGTCAAATTAGGGGGCAATGTGGGGAGCCACGTGTGGGGAATTTCCTTGTATTTTCCTCTGAGATGGCTCAGCCGCAGCCAGTCCCATTCATTTTGGATGTGCTTTGTAAGTGGCCAGTCAGCAGCCTCCTTATTTAGCTGTCATCTTGGGGTTGGCGCTCCTCTAAGGGCTTCCCTGTCTCCTAGCGTTTGGGGGGAGGAGCGTAGCTAAAGTTGCTCAGCAACAACTTTTATTATGTAAAGAAGCCTGGCAAACCCTTACTGTTAGCTGCAGTCGATGCTGTGCTTTGTCTCCGGAAGCTGAAGGGAGTGAAGCTTTAGCCCTATGGCATTCGGTCAACGAGACATTTAGCAGAGCATCAAATGCATGGCTGCCAGGAGTTTGGAAAATTAGAAATCTTCCCCCAGAGTGCTAGAAGGAGATGGCTACAATTTTATTTTTTAAAGATTTATTTATTTTATGTATATGAGTACACTGTAGCTCTCCTCTTCAGACACACCAGAAGAGGGCATCAGATATCATTGCAGATGGTTGTGAGCCACCATGTGGTTGCTGGGAATTGAAATCCAGACCTCTGGAAGAGCAGTCAGGGCTCTTAACTGCTGAGCCATCTCTCCAGCACCACAATTTTATTTTTAAAATACTTCTTATAGTCCAGTTTCATTTCAGTTTGAGTGTATCTTCTGTCAGAACAAAATGCTTTGGATGGTGTAATTATTGGGGATAAATTGTGAGGGGCTGTGGAAGGGATGGAGACTAGACTGGGTCAGTGTTTGGAAGTCACAGGCTACACTGGAAAAAGACATGACTTGGGAACCACACAGTTCCTGGGTTCAAATCCAAGCCCTGTCACAGTGTTTAAAGTATAGTCTTTATGTTCTCTACTATTTAAGGACCTGGGAGGATAAGACAGAGTCTTCCCCTGTGCAGCCACTAGAAGAAATACAAGTGTGTAACTTGGGGTTGGAGAGGTAGCTCAGTGCTTAAGAGTGCTTGCTGTTCTTTTTTTTTTTTTTTTTTTTGGTTTTTTGAGACAGGGTTTCTCTGTGTAGCCCTGGCTGTCCTGGAACTCACTCTGTAGACCAGGCTGGCCTCGAACTCAGAAATCCGCCTGCCTCTGCCTCCCAAGTGCTGGGATTAAAGGCGTGCGCCACCACCGTGCTTGCTGTTCTTGCAGAGGACCTTGGTTCAATTCCCAGAGCCCACAAGGTGGCTCACAACCTCTTCTTGCTTCTGTAGGGGATTTGCACATCTGGTGCACAGACAGACATGCAGGTGAAGTATTCATATACATAACATGAATAAAAAAATAAAAAGAAAGATAGAGACACATCTGATTCTCTATCCACTTAGTAAAATGTAGGGCGGAGTGCAAAATAGTTTTTATAAAAATAAAAAATATCAGTCAAGAATATCTTTTAGAGAGAAAATTCAAGGGAGAGAGTTCATAGGAGAAAGAAGAAAGATTTCTGGGCAATGTTGCAGGTGGACAAATACACAAGAGAACCAATACCCGAACCCTTTCAGCCAAGGCTGGGTGACTCCAGCGAGGCTCTGGCTACATAAGTGAGAGGCTTTTTGACCCTAACGCTTTATAAAAAGTTTAGGCTGTTTTGAAAACATCTGGATTCTCATTAGATTTGATTTTAGTTTATAGTGTGCAGAGTACACTGTAATGTAATGTAATAGTGAGGAAGATTAAAGCAAGTTTCTATCCCGACACCCCAAGGCAACTAGTGCTTAAACTTATATGTCCCGATGTCAGTATGTCAGAAGAAGAGGCAAGGAAAATTCATGCCCTGTGACATTTAAATACTGTATCAAAAATGAGCCACTAAAGCTTTGCTCTGATATTCCAGTGAAAGTGGCATAAGTCTTAACCCAGCACTTGAGAGGCAGAGGCAGGTAGATCTTTGTGAGTTCAAGGCCAGTCTGGTCTGCATAGTGAGTTTCAGGACAGCAAAGGCTATGTATGGAGACTCTGTCTTAAAACAAACAAACAAACTCCAATGAATTCAGGTTTGCACAAGAGTAAGCAGAATGTTTAATGTAACACAAGAAAGCAAAATAGCACTACCATAAAAAACTTTCAAACTGCCAGGCAGTGGTGGCACATGCCTTTAATTCCAGCACTTGGGAGGCAGAGGCATATGGATTTCTGAGTTCGAGGCCAGCCTGGTCTACAGAGTGAGTTCCAGGACAGCCAGGGCTACATAGAGAAACCCTGTCTCGAAAAACCAAAAAAAAAAAAAAAAAAAAAAAACAACCCACAAAACTTTCAAACTGAAAAGTCCTAAATATAGCTTGATAATACCCTCAGGGATACTTGAAATTTGAAATTATTTTTGTGGGCTATCATGGGGCTGAAGACGTGACTGAGTGCTCCAGTCCTTGCTAAGCATGGCTGAGGCCTTGGGACACAGATATAGACAGACAGACAGACAGACAGATGGAGACAGACCATAAAGAAAGCAGGGAGTAAAAAGACAAGTTACAGACATGTTAAAAGTTTGAATATATAACTAATAAAAGATTCTCATCTATGTTTAAATAATTTATAAATACAATCTTAAATGTGAGCAAAATATTGAAACAGGTCAAAGACCCCAGATGACCCACGAAATGAAAATATAGTTAGCCTCAGTCATGATTAAGACTATAAATAAAAGAGGCTGGAGAGATGGCTCAGTGGTTAAGAGCACTTGTTGCTCATTCAGAGGACCTGGGTTCGATTCCCAGCACCCAGATGATGGGTGACAACTGCCTAACTTCAGTTCCAGGTGATCCCGCACCCTGTCCTGGCTTCTGTGAGCTCCTGCATGCACACGGTACATAGATGCATATTCAGGTACATACACACAAACACTTAACAACAAACGTCTAGAAACAAAAACAAAAACAAACAAATCACCTGAAAACCACACAGATCACTACGTACTTTTCAGAATAGTGCTGTTTTGAAGTACAGCAGTATTTCATGCTTGAGCAAAGCGAACACCCCACCCCCACCACCTCTGGGCCGCAAATGAAACAGATGCCCAAGCCAACACTTCCACTTACAGAGAGCCCATGGGTGCATACTAGGATTCCTACCTGAGCTAAGAGGGACTGGTCACAAGCACCATCAGAAGGTGAGCACACCACAGCAGGCAAACACTGTGCCGGAGAACAAACACCCACATTGCTACACACAGACAAAACTCATCAGTGAAGCGGCACAGAGGAAGCGCTTCATGCCAACCCCACTTGTTGGCCTCAGTGGGTTCACAGGTACAGTTTACGCACCTTGTGTTTAATGTACTTCCTGTGTGTTTTATTCACAGCGAATTTTTTCTGAGATTGTGTTATTCATTTTATTTTATGGTATGGGTGTTTTGGCAGTCGCATGCCTCCATGTGGGTGCTGGGAGCTGAACCCTGGTCCTCTTGAAGAGCGGTCAGTGCTCTTACCCACAGAGTCATCTCTCCAGCCCCCACAGAGTAATAGTGACTTTATCCCTGGTACTGTAGACCAGTTGAATGCCTGTGGATGAGGTGGTCACTGGTCAGTGGGGAGGCTGCAACTGTTACGGTGGAGATGAACCAGGCTGCTGTTTTCTGTGTTTTCAGACGGGGCTTTATGGAGCCCAGGCTGGTCTTGAACTCCCTACGTAGCGGAGGATGACTTTTACTTGAGATTTACAGGCTCCTGCAGGTTCTCTGCCTGTACTTTATGTATATATACCACATGCACTCCTGGTCCCAGTGCAGGTCAGAGAGGGCATCAGATCCTCTAGATCTGGAGTTACATGGTTGTGGGTGCTGGGAACTGAACCCAGGTTCTCTCTAGGAGCATTAAGTGAACTGTGTCTATAGGTCCCTTCTCCCTTTAAGCCTGTAATATTAGTTGCAAGCTCAGCTGATGTGGTCCTTTACTGTTTATTTTTCTTCAAGAATTTTCTGGTAGTTCTCACCTTGACTTCTCTAGTAGAAAAAGGATTGGGCTCCTGGCACAACAGTGTCATGCCAACAATAACGAAAGATTTCCAGGCTGGCTGCAATAACCTTGGAAGTGTGTAGGCCTGATGCCGTACAGCCTCGAGCTGTACCATGTACGTGATCTCATGATCTTTCCATGAGAATGCTGTCATTAAAACTCGGTGGTGTACCACTACCTAGGAAACGGAACGTCAACCCAAAGGTGCCTAGTGTGCGCATGCGCTGTGATGTCGTGAGAGGAAACGCCCCCGTGAGTCATTCAGGTACAGCCTAGACAGCAGAAGAGAGAAGAGCAGAGAAATTTGAAACACTGTCTCTAAAGAGGGGGCTGTTCACAGACAGTGGCTTTCTGAATGATGGATTTTTTTCAGGCACAGGGCGTCCAAAGAAAGAGTGTGACATTTCTCTTTCTGGTGTAAACATGCATCTTTATGACATTACTTATTTCTGTTGCCTTATTGCTCAAGACTCCCAGTGCGGATCTTGTGCATGGTGGACTGCATACCTTATGTCTCTGGAACATTCTGATTTGGGACAGGCCACCCTATCCTGCTTGGACAACTGATTTCAACCTCTTGGGAATTTGGTTCTGCTAAAGGGCTAGGTCCCCAAATAACAGCTCTTATACTATTATAATTATATGCTAATACATACATTAGAATATCAAACAGTCCCTCATTTATTAGCCAAATGTGTTCAGGACTCTTCCTCAACAATCCTCATGACCAGTGAACAGCGTCACACTTAATCTTCATTTTATGTTTGTTATGTCTTGGATATGAAGTCTCTCCAGAAAAGGCTCATATGTGAAGCTTCTTCCCCAGGTGGCGTTCCAGTGGAAACTGAATGGGTCTTATGGGTGCTGACTTCCTCAACATTTAAGTTCACGGCTGAATGGGCTCTTAGGAGGTGGGGCATAGTTGGAGGGAGGAGGGCGTGGCTTGCCGGTGAGAGCAGTGAGGAGCCAGAACAAGTCTGTCCTTTAAATCACTTTCCTAGGCGCTCTATCACAGTGACAAAGTGACTAATGGGTACTCAGAAGGACCCAAGTAACAAAATAAACAAACTATACAGAGCTCCTGGCGTCTGGGAAAAAAGTAGGACACGGCTACACTTTGCCTTTGTTCAAGTACATTTTCTACTCTCTTCTGCCCAGGAGCGGCAGCAAACTCCTTTTTTTTTTTAAAGTTTCAGTTGTTTTTTTTTTAATTAATTAATTAATTTATTTATTTATTTGTTTATTTTATGAGTACACTGTTGCTGTCTTCGGACACACCAGAATAGGGCATTCAATCTCATTACGGATGGTTGTGAGCCACCATGTGGTTGCTGGGATTTGAACTCATGACCTGTGGAAGAGCAGTCAGTGCTCTTAACCGCTGAGCCATCTCTCCAGCCCGGCAGCAAACTCTTAAGAAAGGATTTACTAAATTGTGAAGCTGCTCTTTAATCTCCTCAGGACTTGAGCATCAAGCTTTATTTTATATTCATAATCTCTCTTCTCTTTAATACTTCCTTGAAACCAACCTACGGACTAAAGCACCTCCTTGCTTAATTACTGTATTAAATTACAGAATTCATGGCTTGATCTGCCCCAACCAGAATGCGAGCCCCTGGCTATGCGTCAGCACTACGTAAGATGTAAACACGACTCAATGACATCAGCACCAGATGCCATAGGTGCTTTTCACTAGTAGACAGACCTTTTCGCTCTCTTTAATTTCACTTAAAAATCTCTGGGAAAAATCAATTTATTATAAAACAGTAAATAATAAGAAACTGAATAGAAGCAAGGACCTCCCCTCCCCCTTTTCCTATTATAGTCTCCAGAACCGAAGATATTTTAGAACCACTGTGAAGCTGGTCCAAGAGTTGCTAGACACATTTGAAACCTATACACTCTGGATTATTCTTTAATACTGTCCTAAAACTTACCTTTAAAATCCCTTAACAAATTAAAGTTTTAAAAATTATTTTTTGTGGTTTTTTTTTTTTTTTGGTCTGTAAACACATTGCATGCATGCAGTACACAAGGAGGCCAGAAGAGGGCGTCAGATCCTCTGACCTGGAGCCATCATATGGAAGCTAGGAATCAAACCAGGGACCCCTGGAAGAGTAGAAGAACTCATAACTACTGAGCCATCCCTCCAAGCCCCCCACTCCTTAGCAATTATTACAGACAGGGTTCTATAACTGCATATTTAGTGAGCAATTAGCCCCCTTGCCATTCTCATAGCATATAAAGAAAAGTCCTCGTAGGCGGTAAGGGCACTTCCATGGTTCCATGGTGCCTAGAGGATCTGGGGCGCAGGAGAAATCTGCATGATGGTAAAGCTTTGGCACCGCCCTTGTGTCCTAGAGCACCCACACAGCTACTCCTCATACTGCCTTTGGAGGGGATCTCCAAAGCACTGAGTTGCACGGTAGGCTCTCATGCAGTTTGAGCACAAAATGGCTGAGTCCGGCTTCATGTTTCATAGCTTACCCCATCTTCAAGGTATTCCTGGGATCACAATTTATTTTAGTTCCAGCCTTAGGCTTAGTCCTGTCATTCCTAAACTGATCCTGACCGGATACAGGAAATGCCACTGGAGCTCAGCAGAGGTGGGCTGGCTGCCAGATGTCCTGCCCATTCATTCAGAGCACTGTGGGAAATACTTAGAAGTGAGCCCAGCTGGGATCCCCAAATGAATGGCGAGGAATAACTATACTTTTCCTTCAGGGAAGAGGAAGGAAAGGTTCAGGATTTACACACTTCAGAAGGGCTGTAATTTTAACTGTATCAGGCCAAATGCACCTAAGAGAACATCAAAAAGAGACAGAGAAGACAGATATGGTAGTGGCAGACACTTTTAATCCCAACACTCAGGACACAGAGGAAGGTGGATAGCTGTGAGTTCAAGGCCAGCATGGTCTACAAAGTGAGTTCCAGGACAGCCAGAGCTACAGAGAAAGACCCTGACTCAAAAACAAGCAGAACAAACAGAAAACAATTTGAAGAAGGTACAGACACACAGGTTGTTGAGACGGTGTGTGTAGATCCGTGGCTCAGACAGAGGAACTCCTTTGATTTTTAGAAGCCCCTGCAGATTTCTCAAATGTCTATATATTTGAGGCACTTGGGGCAATGCAAATGACAAGGACCCACCCTCTAAGCAAAGGGATTGGATCTGCTGACCTCCAAATCCCATGACAGCACACTAGAAGCATTTCTTGTGGGCTGCAAGTCAGCATTGGTTAATTTACTTACAATGAGCAGGTGGTAGGGTTAGATGTGTAGGCGAGGACATACGGACATTATACACGAGGACATACGGACATTACCTGTCATATCTCAACACAGGTGTAGGCAACACGCTTGTCAGAAGCCATCCAAATTCAGCCAGGGTGTGTAGCAGGGGGCCATAATCGGTTTTGATTTCACTGCCCTGTGTGAATAAGCATAAGAGCTTACATTCTAACGGCAAAGACAGCCAGCCACACAGTATCGAGGATGAACGGGTGACGAGTATTTAGTGGGGGGTCCTGTGTCCAGTGGAATAGTGTCATGGGGCCCATGCAGCCTCCAGAATGTCAACTTCTGCAACTGCTGCTGCCTTCTTAAAACCAAGGCAAGTGGACAGTGGCCACTCAGGCCTTTCTTTGGTCCTGGGAAAGCTCTCAGATTCTAAAGCACAGAGCTGGGAATCTGCATTTTAAAAGCTTCCTAGGGCATCGGATCCATGGAGCCTACTAAGTAGGTTCAGCAGGTCTAGGGACTGGGATGGGAGGCTGTGGGCGGGCGGCAGGAAGCTGACAGGCTGCATGTGTGGCCTCTGTTCTTGCTCCACTGGAGTATGTTTTCTCTTGGGGCTTTACTTACGACCTATCTTCCCCAGCTCCCTCAGTAGGGCTTACAATTTCTCTGAAAATGAGTTCTGTCCTTTATGGTCTTTGTAAGGCCAGAAAGTCGAAATGTTTCCTTGAAAGACCCGGTCTGTGAGGACCTTGTACCCTCAACAGAGGTATCCGAAGGTACTTGTCTACCTCAAGGGCAGTGGTTGATGACATCTGAATTCATAAATGCACAACCCTAGCAGCAGTCCTAACCCTGATTATGACACTGCTATGTGCGCACATCTGGCCTGGTATGTAAAGGAAATCCTTTGGATGGTTTTACTTAAAAAAAATCGATTCATAAGTTTAACAAAGGCACGTCATATAAAAAAGGCATGTCATATAAAAAAGGCATGTCATATTGGCTGCTCAGAGGTGACAGGCTAGATAAGCGGCTGAATTAGTATTTCCAGTCAATTGCCAAGGCATTTTGTAGTGAGGGCTTCTAAGCCAGGGGATTTTGTCTAGGGCTAGAATCTCAGATGTGGTGGGACCTACTTTTGTTTAGGTGCAGACAGTTATTTTTGCTATTTTACTGAAATGTCTGAAAACATGGGTAAAGAATATGGAAGAAATCTGTCAATTCTTTGTTGAGGACTTTCTGGTGAGAGTGAACCGTCTGTATTTGAAGATGGACCTGGAAATGATGAGCTTTCGTAAAATCACACACAAAAGGAAAACAGACTGTTGGAAACTGCAGCTCACCTCAATGACGGTCCACTGCTCTACCACAATGGCGTCATTTCCTCTCCTGTTAGAACCTGGGACTCCAGGCCCTTCTTCATAGATAAAAAAGCCTTCCAAAG
This sequence comes from Grammomys surdaster, assembly GCF_004785775.1. Lineage (NCBI taxonomy): Eukaryota > Metazoa > Chordata > Mammalia > Rodentia > Muridae > Grammomys > Grammomys surdaster. The sequence goes on from NW_021604613.1 coordinate 9,383,724, forward strand.
ATTTGGGTAACTGGTCCCCTGTGGGGGGAAAATATACAGTTCAGAAGAGCTTATGTAAATTACAGCTGTTTCTGAGGATCACCAAAATCCTTAGGGTAACTGTGGTAGCAAGCTGGAAGAAAATCTTGTCAACTGGAAGCCGTTTTCCCACGTGTGTGGCCCACGCTCAGTCCCAGCATCAGTGACAGAGGCTGGGTAATGAAGTTGAGATCTGAGGCTAAGGAGTTTAAGATCATCCTCAGCCACACAACAAGTTTGAGGCCAGCCTGGGATACATGAAATGCTGTTTTGAAACATTAAAATGGGCTGGAGAGATGGCTTAGCAGGTAAGTGCTTGCCACTCTTCCAGAAGATGGAGTTCAGTTCCCAGCACCCACCCTGGGAGGCTCACAATTGTCTGTAGCTTGAGCTTAGGGGAATGCTATACCCTCATTTGGATTCCATGGGCGCTGGCACCCATACAGACATGAGTACGCGTGCATGAACACTCAGACACATACACATAAATAAAACATCGGTACAGAGAAGACCCACTTAAACAAAACAAAATCATTTTGGTTGAGTCCTTCTGTTTTTTTAGATTTTCTTTTTTCTCCATAGATAAAGACAGTTTTATAGTTCACTGAATTAAAACCAAACATGCACATGAAACTACCACAGCAGAAGCAAAACTAAACAAAGTGAGCAAGGATGGAATGCCAGTCCAAGAAGCATCTGGAAATGACCTTCACCTTGAAATAAAATTTTGGTTTCGGATCGGTTTTATACAAACCAGTGGAAACATGAAAAATGTTAATTCTTGAACTTGCAGGTATAATCTTAAAACGAGAGCTTTAAAACCTTTTATAATCACAGGGCCAGGGGGATGGCTCCGTGGGCTAAGTGCAAGTGTAGGCAGGAAACTAAACCCCAACAGCATTAAAGGTGGAGCCCTGGGGAGCAGGGACAGGCAGGTCCAAGCTTTGCTGAACTTGAAGGCCTGGACAAAATGACAATCTCCAGGTTCAGGGAGAGAGCCTGATCCCCAAAATAAGGTGGGGTGTGAGAGAGAAAGATGACTGGACGTTGACTTCTAGTCTCCACAGACACATGCTTGGGAAGTACATATATGTATCACATGTAACACACACACAGACACACACACAGACACACACAGACACACAGACACACACACATAGACACATAGACACACACATAGACACACACAGACACAGACACACACACACACAGACACACACACAGACACACACACACAGACACACACACACACAGACACATTATAAACACCTAACAATTCTTTACCTCAGTTCATTAAAGAAAAAATCCCAAGTCCCCACAACAGAGACAGGAAGCCGCTAACAGAAGTCATTGTCCCAGAATTCCTGCTGGGAAGGAAGTTTTGAGGGAAGTCCCCTCTGCATTTTTCTTGACTAGTTGACAATAACCACCAGGCCTAAACTAAAGGATTTAATGGAAATTCTTTTGCCTTCTATTTTGCACTAGAAGACATTTTCTCTCATGGTCCTGTGCTAGGTAAACACTGTGGGTTTATGTAGCACGTGTCACATCCAAGTTTCCCTGATAGTCATAGAAAACAGAATTGTTTTGTTGCAACTATTATATGTATATAATAATTATAATGAAGAAATTTGTTTTGCCTATAAATATGTGGTCATACATAAATTTTAGTAAATATATTCATTTTAAAACAAATATTCTCCTTCACCATCACCTTCAAAGAGCCTGGTGGTGGAGGCACACACCTTTAATCTCAGTACTTGGGAGGCAGAGGCAGGTGGACCTCTGAGTTCCAGTCTAGCCTGGTCTACAGAGTGAGTTAGCATTCTGTCTAAACTCCATCCCCACAGTTACCTGGCAGTTAATAGGCCTGACCCACTGTAAAAACGGCTGCTTGCCCCCTCCTCCCTCTCTTGACCTCTTGCTTCTCTCTTGTTCCTCTTTTGCTTTCTTGCTCCTTCTCTGTCCCCTCACCCCTTCCCCATTCCCTTCTCCGCTTCTTCTTGTGCTCATGGCTGGCCTTTGCTTCTCTATTCTCTCTCTCTGCCTTTCTCTGCCTCTACTACTCTCTTAACTCTCCTCCCCATGCCCTGAATAAACTCTATTATATACTATACTGTCTTGTGGCTGGTCCTTCAAGGGGAAGAGATGCCTCAGTATGGGTCTGCAGAGACACTACCTTCCCCCATACCTCACCACACTCATCCATAGAACATATTTCCTATCTCTTTATCTTTTTATAAACACATCAGAGAGAGTTCCAGGACAACCAGGCCTTCACAAGGAAGTCCTGCCTTGAACAAACCAGACCAGACCAGACCAGACCAGACCAGACCAGACCAAAAACCAAACCAAACCAAACCAAACCAAACCAAACCAAACCAAACCAAACCAAAAACCAAACCAAATCAAACCAAACCAAAAACCAAACCAAACCAACCTTCCCCCTGCCTCCTAAATATTCCAACTAACTTACATCATGCTAGTCTGTCCACCCTGGTTGAATGATGAATATACGGCTTAATATGCTCCAAGTATAATCTCAACCTTATTTTATATTTTTTAAAGAACATATTTTCTAACTTATCAAACAATAATTTATCTAATCATCTACTTCATCATCACAATTTTTATTTTATTGTCACCATCTCCATTAAAAATAATTTGTTGTGCTAAAAAGTTCCTGCTTGATAGTTTTCTGAATAATAAAGGCTGGCAGTTTTCAGATGATATTTCAGTTTAAGTTTAAAGATAAAGAAAAACTATAGCGGTGGTGGTGGTGGTGGTGGTGGTGGTGGTGGTGGTGGCGGCGGCGGCGGCGCACGCCTTTAATCCCAGCACTTGGGAGGCAGAGGCAGGCAGATTTCTGAGTTCGAGGCCAGCCTGGTCTACCGAGTGAGTTCTAGGACAGCCAAGGCTATACAGAGAAACCTTGTCTCGAAAAGAAAAAAAAAAAAACCTAATTTTTAGTACCATAGTTTTAATTTTTTTTTAAGAGTCTGGAATTTGATAGCAAATTGATTCTTGCTTTATTTTTGAGGGAGTGGATTTTTTTCGAGACAAGGTTTCTCTGTGTAGCCCTGGCTATCCTGAAACTCACTATGTAGACCAGGCTGGCCTCAAACTCAGAGGTCCACCTGCCTCTGCCTCCCAAGTGCTGGGATTAAAGGCGTGTGCCACCACATCAGGCTTGCTTATTTTTTAAAAAATACTATTAACATTTATGGCAGAATGCAACAGAGAATGCACTTTTTTTTTTTTAAAGAAAAGATAGTTCATAGAAACACAGTAAAGTATAATTTACTAGTTAGAACTGGTTTCTATTTGCAGTATATGGCCCATTTTCTTTGACTAGTCCCTACTGTCGCGCACCACACAGTAGAATTAGAACTGAGAAATAGAGCTGCTATCTCAAGATATTTTTTAGAATGGGGATGTGAACTTTAAAATAATTTTATATTGCAGTAATTACATAGTTATAGCCTGCCCCTGTTTCCTTTAGAATTTTACAATGTGAAAATCACTTTTTCCTGACTTCAATGTTGGAAGATAAGTTCTTCTTCTTCTTCTTCTTCTTCTTCTTCTTCTTCTTCTTCTTCTTCTTCT
>NW_021604613.1:9387357-9387788 GCF_004785775.1 Grammomys surdaster
CTTCTTCTTCTTCTTCTTCTTCTTCTTCTTCTTCTTCTTCTTCTTCTCCTTCTTCTGATTTATTTATTTTATGTATGTAAGTACACTGTCGTTGTCTTCAGACACACCAGAAGAGGGCATCCGATCCCATTACAGATGGTTATGAACCACCATGTGCTTGCTAGGAATTGAACTCAGGACCTCTGGAAGAGCAGACGGTGCTCTTAACCGCTGAGCCATCTCTCCAGCCCAGCCCAGAACTTCTGAAACCATGCTAGCCTCAAAATCAGAGATCTGTCTCTGGGATAAAAGGCATGTGCTACCAAGCACTGATATAAGCTTCAAATTTAAAAAAATTTATATGTATCTATTTATCTATTCATCTATCTAGTGTGATTCATCTATCTATCTATCTATCTATCTATCTATCTATCTATCTATCTATCTATCTA
>NW_021604613.1:9387798-9401814 GCF_004785775.1 Grammomys surdaster
CTATCTATCTATCTATCTATCTATCTATCTATCTATCTATCTATCTACCTACCTATCTAGTGTGTGTCTCCAACCCATGGTGCTTGTGGAGGTTATAGGACAACTTGGGGAAGCCAGTTCTCTCCTTTCTCCTGTGTGGATGGCATGGCTGCAAACACCTTAACTCTGGGCACTATCCCACTGACCCATTTCTAAACCCTTTGGTTTAAAAGAAAGCAAGTACAAGTCAAACAACACAGAGATAAAAGTGAGGCTCATTGTAATGCAACATTGTTAGTGAATTTCAAAGAAACTATGTTGTACAAAGGAAGCCAGATACAAAAGACTACAAACAACCTGGCTGTTGGGGGCAGCTAATGCCTTGCGAGGTTAAAGGTGGAATGACTTTGCTGAGTTCAAGGCTAATCTGGGCTACAGAATGAGACCCTAGGCGGCTCTCTCAGTGCTCACACTAGGGCCATAGTTCTGGGAGGGAGTTCTCGGTTTCTGAAGCATTCTACCAACAGAAGTGGCAGCAAGGATGAGCAGCAAGGAAGGTGTCGTGCTGACGACCTGGTAATGGGAATCACCTCCAGGTCATGGGGGAGGAGTCACTTGCAGATAATTGCCTCTGCTCTGTCCTGTCTGCAGCGTTGGCCCTTAACAAGGCATAACCCTGAGCTTCCCAGCCAACGAGCCCATGGCCACTATTTTTTTTTTTTTTGGGGGGGGGAGGATGTAGGCGGGACGATCAGGTTTCAGGTATGTCAAAATCCATGGTGCCCCCTCCTGCCAGGAGACGTTTTATCTACACATGTTCTGAAGTCCTAGCATGACACAATGTTCTCTCTCCCTCCCTCTCTCTTTCCCCTCCGCCCCCCATTCCTGGATACCAACACTAGCCAAATGCATTTGTTCCCTACTTCTGTGTAGGGAAGTCTTCGCAAGCATAGGTTTCTTTACTGTCAATGTTCTGTTTTTTGTTTGTTTTGTTTTCCCATACAGGGTTTCTTTGTGAAGCCCTGGCTGTCCTAGAACTAGCTTTGTATACCAGGCTGGCCTCAAACTCACAGAGATCTACCTGCCTTTGCCCCCTGAGTGCTGAGATTAAAGGTATGCACTGCTCCCCAACCCCCAACCTGGCAAAAACATTTTTTTTTTTTTTTTTTATGAGTTGCCTTGGTCATAGTATTTTGTTTGTCATGGCAACAGAAAAGTAACTAAATATCATCCTCTCTTTCCATTTAGGGTCCATGTCCTAAAATGGGGCCAGAGTGGTCCTTTAAAAATGCAAATCAGATCAATGACTCCTTTTTAAAATCTTCAACTAATGAATTGAAATAAATATTCTGCATGATGGGATCTATAAGCCTGCGGGTCTGATTTTAATCCCTAAAACTCATGTTGAGGAAGGAGAGAACTGATCCATGTGAGTTGTCCTTTGACCTCCACACGTGTACAGTGGCAAACACATGCCACACACATCCACAGAATTAATTAGTGAATTAATTTAAAAAGCATACACTACACCTTGTAGAGAGAATCTCTCATAAAGATCACTTATCAATAAAGAAGCTGTTGGCCAATGAACTGAGGCAGGAAATAGAAGGTGGGACACTGGCAGGAAGAGAGAGGATTCTGGGAAATAGTGAGAGATAAAGAGAGTCTTGGGGAGAGCTGAGGGAGACAAGAAGGGAGGCAGCTAAGGAGACTCTCTCTCGTAAACCAGCAGGTAGGTGGACTCAGACGCTGAGGGAGACTCTGAGGAGACCAGAGGGCCAGGATTGAAGGAGAGGTAACTAAACACAGGATAGACATAAAATAGTTTAAATGGGTTAAATAAGTTACCAGCCAGTCAGGGAATGAGCCAAAGCTTACGCCTAGGCATTTATTAGTAAACATTTAGTCTCAGAGGCGTCATTCTGGAAGCAGGACAGAAAAGAAAAAATGGTTTATTATTATTTTTAACACCACCTTGCTGCCCACATTGCTTCCTAGTTGTGCAAATGTGGGCACATTACTTAGTGGCTGTATGCATCAGTTTTCGCACAAGATGCCTTGTTGTGGGACTGTGTAAGAGTATCCTGGGTCATGGTTGAGCAGGTGCCTTGTCTAGAGCCATCTTTCCCTACATACCCTGTTCCAGCCACACAGACCTTCCACGTTCTTCGCACAAGCTCCATGCTCTTTGCCTCAACAGTCTACCCTGGCTCTTACATGCCTGCCCCCTACAGCCCCCTACAGCCCCCCTACAGCCTCCTAGTTGCACTTGGTTATTACCTTCCTCTGTGTGTGTGTGTGTGTGTGTGTGTGTGTTGCATGCTATGGCACATCTGTGGAGATCAGGGGGCAATTTGTAGGAGTCAATTCTCTCCTTCTGTCATGTGGGCCCTGGATAACTGAACCTAGGTGGTCAGGCGGAGGCAAGCACCTTGACCTTTGAGCTATCTCAGTCTCTGGTCATTCTTTCTCATAGACTCTTCCCTGGTCCTCCTGTCACAGTATTCTGTTGGGTATTCTAGGAATATTTTTCTTACTTTTGAGTATGTGTGTGTGTGTGTTGGTACCATCACACCCTGCTTAGTACCCACGTTTGCTCATTATTGCGAACATAATAATACACCTAAGCATATACACAGACTTTGAGCATAAACAAAAATAGACACCTTTGGGAGCCCTAAGAAGTGGTATATAAAGTGGAGAGGAAGACTGCCTCTGAGGAAGATCCTCCTCACGTGTGTCCATGGGAGTATTAAAACTGCAAAGGCTGAGAGCCTGTGGAAGACCACTGCAGGGAAGGATCTTACGATGGTAGCATCAGCTCTGACATGCTCAGTGAGGTAGGTAACTTCTCAGTATATCCCTTCCCCTCCACCACTGTTTGAAGCATTTTCTCCTGGTGATTTGTGAACCAACATATTTGAGCTTCTGGGCAACAGTGAATTTTGTATTTTCATTTCTCCGTAGTGAACTGATTTCTAACAATATTTGTGATGAAGGCAGAAGTGAGACATAGCAAATGTGCATTGTTCCCATGTGTGCTTGGGATGGCAGGCATCAAACACTCAAAACAATATCCAATTCTACCCTCCTTCTTCACACTGGCTTCTCACAGTGACATGGACACTGGTCGGTCTCCCCTCTGCAGTGTCCCTAGGCCCTCCTTGGAAAGTCCTAGTGACACACCAGTGTCCAGACCCCACAGACTGAGGTGGGCGGGTAGAGGCTTGGCAAAGATTGCATGGAAGAATGTCTGAGAAGACATTCCAGAGCTGCAGAGAGTGGGAGAGCCTCCCTGGAGTTCTAAGAACTAAAGCCCCAGATGGTTTCTGGCTAAGCAACTGCTGTAGCTAATTTTACTTTTATCAGGCCAGGCCCAAGGCAGGAATGCCTGAGAGAGACTGAAAAGACTACTTCTGCTTTTCCTTAGGCAGTTTGTTACTGACCGAAAGTTGGAATGTCTCCAACTTAGACACTGCAAAGAGAAGACAGAGAAGAGGAGGAGAAACAGCGTGAGGGATAAAAATCAGACTCCAAAGGGATGATCCGTACTGAAAGTATGACACACAATGCATGCCAGGAAGGACAAGTCGTCAGAAAATGAGCTCCCTTGTGGCCTTGGTGCCGCACCAATGTTCTCACTAATGTCTAAAGCAGCACAAAGTGAGTTCCATACTCCCCGCCCCCCCAATTAAGAAACAGCCACTGTCAGCCCACTCAAATTTCCAGTGACCAGAAAACACGGAGGAGTATTTATTGAGCACCTGCTGTATGCCAGGCATCTCTACAGGGCAGTGTTGTGGCACTCCCTGGGCATGGCTTTTAGCCTTGCCTTTAGTTAAAAGGATCTTCTAGAACATGACTCCTGGCATCCTAAGTTCCATCCTGGCATCTGTTGCCACCAGGGAAGGCATCAGAGGCTGGTTTAAGAAAAGAGTGGTCTCACGACATTGGTCCTGGCTTTCCCTTCACCCTTTGCTCCGACATCACTGAGCTTAAGGTAGTTGCCTCGTCCTGACTCCCGCCTTGTGTGTTCTCCCCAGGCTGCCCACCATTTGTTTCTCATTTCTTTGAACACTAATCTCTGTTAAAGTCATTTTGGGGGAACTCTTTGTTTTTTTAATTAATTAATTAATTAATTAATTAATTTTTTTGAGACAGGGTTTCTCTTTACAGCCCGGGCTGTCCTGGAACTCACTCTGTAGACCAGGCTGGCCTTGAACTCAGAAATCCAGCTACCCTCTGCCTCCCAAGTGCTGGGATTAAAAGCGTACGCCACCACCGACCGCCCGACTAAACTCTTTGTTTTATTTGGGATAGTTAAGACTGGTTTGTACTACATTGTAACTACAGAGAAAGACAAACAATATCTCTGAATTATTCTCTGCACAAATTTTAGATTCGCTAACTCTATACATTGTGCTACTGCTACAAGTTGGGAAAACACAGCAAATGTGGATATTAACTACAGGGCGCTGCCCCAGCTTCCTGACTGGGCTGTTGTAGTACACTGTACCTGGAAATTTCTACTGGCCAATCCCCCCGTGGTGTGTCTATTCCTAACGGTTCCTATGCAATAGCAAACATTACACTACAATTCTACACCTGCATGGGGTTTCCATTTGCTCTTAAGGATAGTAAAGCACTCTCCACTCCCGCCCCCCCCCTCCCCCCCCCGTTTCTTCTGAGACAACGTTTCTCCCTGTAGTAGTCCTGACTGTCCTGGAATTAGCTCTGTAGATCAGACTGGCCTGGAATGCTGAGATCCTTCTGTCTTTGCCTACAGAGTGCTGGGATTAAAGGTGTAACAGGCTTGTTTTTACTAAAAGACAGGATCTCACTATTATCCCTGATTAGCTACCACCATCCAGCAATAGTACAGCTTTTCTTAAAATTTTAAAAATTAGCCAGGTAGTGGGAGACAGAAGCAGAAGGAGCTCTGTGAGTTTGAGGACAACCTAGTTACAAAGTGAGTTTCAGGAAAGCACTTTATCTCTCTGCATGTTCGCTGTATGTGTATGGGGACACATGTGTGCCATGTGCATGCCTCTGCATCCATGTGGAGAACAGAGCGCTGCTTGGGGAACTGGGTCTTCTTCTCTCGTGGGCCTGGGGCTTGAGGCTAGGCTGCAACCTCCTTTACCTGCTGAGCCATCTCGCTAGACAAAGCTTTTGAATTCAAGTTGTGCAATGACTGGAATATATTTTTTAAAAGAATTATACCCATACTTATAGTGATAGAACTGGAAAGGCAAAAATATTTTCATCAGTTTTAATCCAAATCCATATTATTTACATATAAATATATTACTAATGGAAGACTCACCTTTAGGTGTCTCCCAGTTCACAAAAGAGTCAATTAAAGAGAAGCCTTGCTTATAATAAAATGTAGTTAGTTCTAGCCAGTTGGCGTCCAGCATGCTGATGACAGCTCCCTTCCTTGTCACTTTCATGGACAGGACGCCTTCCTGATAGGTCCAGCACGCTGAATCCTCCTCAAAAGCATTGAAGACCATGTACAGCTTGTTATCTGGGGCTAGGCATTCGGGGAACAGAGAAGAACATAATCTTAATGTTCAAAATTCTTAAACAATTTGTTCTTTGTGAGACATTACAAACATACAAATAAATATAGAAAATAATAAAAGTAGCCACTCTCAATTAAAAAAATATGTGTGCATATCTGTGTACATGTTTGTATTGTGTTCCTGTGTTTGGGTACATGTATACACGCAGAGACCAGAGGGTGATGTTGAAACTGTCTGAGTTCTTCTGGACCTTAGGTTTTGAATTAGGGTCTCTAACTGACCCATGGCTTATGATCTGGCCATCTTGTCTACCTGTCTATTACTGAGGTTACGAGCATGCACTTCTCATCTGACTTTTATGGGGCAAATGCACACCAAACTCAAGACTTGGCATTTGTGGGACAAGTGCTTTATTGACTAAGCCATCTCTACACCCTCCCCACCCCAGCACAGTTTGATTAAATGTTAACATTGCAACACATTGGCCTTGAATATTTCTTCACAGAAATAAGACAACGGACACAATGGAGCCTGCTATGTATCTAGCAGTTTATAGTCTCCAGTTCCAATCTCTAAAAATAACTGCTGGGATGAACTTGGTAGTTATTGTTCTCAAGAAAGCTTTTAGTTTTTAGATGTACAGTTATTTACCATATAAATATTTTACCATTTAAAAAATGTTTTAACAGGGAATGAGGGTTTAGCTCAATGGTAGAGTGCCTGCTTATCGAGCACAAGGCCCTGGGCTTGGGCCTCAGCTCAAACAACAGAAAACAACAACATAAAAAACCTAAAACAAACAATCAAAAAACAAAAAGAAGCCAACCCAGCACAACTTTAACAATATACTGTTTCAGATTCATCTCCTTTCTTTTTCTAGAAGATAGCTCAAATGGAAGCCTAGGACACTGAACATGTCTCAGAACCAGAAAGCCCAGACTCAGGTTGGGAGCATCTGCCAACTTGCTGGAGTTTCGTTTGTGCCGGGTTACAACCAGTTTACGAACAGTGAGAGAGGCTCTACAACTGTCTCCTTTATAGAAAGAAATTGAGGCGTTCATCTCTAGGGCCCATGGTAACTCGAAGTTTACACAGTCTTTAGTTTTCTTTAATGTTGCTTTAAAAAAAAATTCCTGCAAAGATGTCAGGGTACTTTTACACAGTCAAAAATTAACGAGCAAAATACTCTCAATTTCTTGGGAAAACTTGAGACTTGGCCGAGAAGAATAAAACTATTGTCTGTGGTTATTTCTGGCACTGGGTACTACTGTCACACTAACTGGCTCATTGTCATGTCCCATTGTCATAGATTCTAGCGATGATCAAAGCGAGTCCCTTGGTTTCCAAGGGGGAAAGCTCACATGAAACAGGAAAGGCCTGCCCTGAAATTCTCACGAGCTGTTTACCTATCTGCTTCCTTAGTCAGGTCATTGCTTTCATTGGAAAAGAGGGCGAGGGCGACTGGCTCTCTGGACCACGCGGAGAACCAATGTCTGAAACATTGTCCTGCTGTACTTCTGGCTATAATAACTTAAAAACAACCAAAGGCTTAGATTAGGTCACTGTCCTTATGATCTTCTGACATTAACTTTGTCTTGCAGTTCTTTAGAATAACTCTATAGTTGGGGACGTAAGAATACATCCTTTTCCTACGCACGCAGTTACCTTCTCCGTGCTTTGGGTTAGAGCAGCTGGGGCTGCTGTCGCCCTCTGTCTGATGCTGTCCACTTTGATGCTGAGGTTCCTCTTCCCCTCCGCTTTCTGACAAGTGTCCACCGAGGGCTCCTTCGTTCCAGCCTTTGCAGTTGTCTTGTGAACAGTGTCTCACGAGGGGCCCCGACTCCGCAACCCCGTCATGGCTGGCTCCATTACAGTGCTTAGACGGCCAGTAGCACTGCGATACGAGCCCAACAAACTTCATGCCTCTTTTAGCAGCGGCGTTGATCTGGGGTTTAAAGAGATGGCAGGACTGAGGTAAGCCCATGTGTGACCCAGCCTACTAACCTCCAGTTCCCGAGGAGGCCATCAGAAGACAATAAACTGACTAGTAACCAAGACACACTAGAAGTCAACTGAGAACCCCTGAAGTCCCCAAGATCGGGACTCAGTGTCAGCAGGACTTGTCAAACAGAACTCATCTGGCTTAGAAATTAAAAAGCAGAACCATATTTTCCCCTGAAATTCTTCCACATTTGGCAAGACGTAGTGATTTTATAGCACGGGTTTTGGACACTATTAACAATGATCTTTCCAGTTGGAGCAAAATTAAAGACTATTCCAGAACACTCCCAAAATAACTGAAACAAATACAACCTCACTATTAAAGAAGACATTCATTGGAGCAAAAAGCACACAGTTGATTCTGAAAGATGTTAGAAGATCAGTTCTTATAAATATGCACATATAGCTGGGCAGTGGTGGCGCACGCCTTTAATCCCAGCACTTGGAAGGCAGAGACAGGCAGATTTCTGAGTTCGAGGCCAGCCTGGTCTACAGAGTGAGTTCCAGGACAGCCAGGGCTGCACAGAGAAACTCTGTCTCGAAAAAACAAAAAACCAAAACAACAACAACAACAACAAAAAGAAACAAAAAACCCAAAAATAAATAAATAAATAAATAAATAAATATGCACAAATAAAGCATCAAACCAGTTCAGGGCAGTCATAATGAAGCTTTCCAGTCTGCTTATGCCTGATGTCTGCCACTGACCTGGGCCAAATATTCAGAATTAGATTTATCCTGTCAGTCAACTGTCTCTGAAGCAGGGGGCCTGAAACCAGTGAAACAATGTGGAATCTTAGTAATAGTGATTTTTGTGCTCAGTACTGTCCATTCTCATGCTTGTGACATTGTCATCTTAATTTCTCTAAGCACACAATGCCCAGGACCTAAGGATGGCAGTGTTGTTCTGTGTTCAGCTGGCAGTACTCCCCAGGCCAAAGGCCAGGTCTTCTTCGCTGTCCTTTAAATACTCATTAAATAAGCAAATGAAGAAGGTTTTTTTTGTTGTTGTTTGGTTTTTTGAGACAGGGTTTCTCTGTGTAGCCTTGGTTGTCCTGGAACTCACTCTGTAGACCAGGCTGACCTTGAACTCAGAGATCAATCCTCCTGCCTCTGCCTCCTGAGTGCGCCTGGCTCAGCAGTGTTATTTTTTCATGGTCACTGTTTTAAACATCTAAACTAAAAGTTTTAAGTGTTATCCTGGAGTTATATGGAAACTCTGACAGAATGAAATGGAATTTCAAAAAAAGATTTATTTACTTATTTTATTTATATGAGTACATGATTGCTTTCTTAAGCCACACCAGAAGAGGGCACTGGATCCTATGACAGTTGGTTGTGAGCTACCATGTGGTTGCTGGGAATTGAACTCAGGATCTCTTGAAGAGCAGTCAGTGCTCTTAACTGCTGAGCATCTCTCCAGCACTGAAATGGGATTTTGTTTTTTTTTTTTTTTTTTTTTTTTTTGAGACAGGGTTTCTCTGTGTAGCCCTGGCTGTCCTGGAACTCACTCTGTAGACCAGGCTGGCCTCAAACTCTCGAACTCAGAAATCCGCCTGCCTCCGCCTCCCAAGTGCTGGGATTAAAGGCGTGCGCCACCACTGCCCGGCTGAAATAGGATTTTCAAAGGCAGGGAAACTGAAGAAAATGCAGAGCAATGCAATCAAAGGCGCTTCTGGGAACCAGCTGGGAAGGTGAAGGCTGCCAGGAGCCAGAGCCTGGCCTCATTCTTCTAAGAGTTACATTCTCAGAGTTAACACTGTGTGGCTACTTAGATGTAACCACACAGTTTCCCGCTCCCAGGTGTACTGGGAGAAAAGAGGGAAGTATGAGAGGGTTTGGCATTCTGGAAATAGGAAGGGTAAATTTCTTATCAATATCTTCTTTAGGTATTGGTTTCAGTGGAGACATTCAAGTAAACCTTTCTTTCTTACTGTAACACATAATTTTTTTTCCTGGAAAAATCTGTGAACAAATATATTGATGTCTTTTCCATTTTAACTTGGAGGATGAATAATTTTAATTCCATCCATCCATCCATCCATCTATCTATCTATGTGTTTGTGTGTGCCCATGTGCACATGTGTGTGTCATGGTGTGATATATGTGTACCGCTCAAGAGACAACTGGTAGGAGTTAGTTCTCTTCTTTTATCATGTGAGCTCCAGAAGACTGAACTCTGGTCATCAGTTTCCAGAGCTATGCCTTCTTGTTCTGTCTAGCCTGCCTTGGAGGACTGGTATTTTTAAATGTGGTGCTTTAAAATCCTGAGGGAAAAAGCAAACTGAATATTAAAAATAGAATGGTCAGGGGTGGGCTCTAGCCCAGAGTAGAATGAGGCATGCATGTTCAATCCTCAGTACCACAACCAAGGAAACAGACTAAAAATAGAGGAGATCAATACAGTGTTAAAGCTTGACTTGAAAATTCTCTGTTCAACAATCAAGTCCTCACACAAAGTGGCTGCTCAAAAATAATATTTGGCATTCACCAATTGCTCTTGTGCCTGCCCAGGGCAATGTTGGGATCTCTCACATGTATGCTTCCTGAAGCTTTTCACTTAGAGAAGAATCTCACTATTCTAATTGCTGAAACAAGCGCTTTCCTGTTTAAGTAGGTCTTCAACTGTGTCCAGGAAGTTAGATTCAAAACAAGCGCCCCGATGGTTGTCTATCAAGACTCAATTAGTACCAACATTTTTGTTTTCAAAAGAAGCTGTCTGGAGTGGATTTATTCCCAGAAAGAAAACAAACAAACTGAATAGTAGCAGTAAACAGCTTGTGTACTCTGTAAAACTTGGACTTTTCCTGCCAGCACAGCCGAATGGTAACCTTGTACCTAAACTGGGAAAAACATCGTTAACAGCTGTTAGTGGTGAGACACCAACCACAGGAGATCCTCAGCAAGTGGCTATTCACCGCTTGACGGCAGCAACAGAAACAAGCTTCACCCTTTCTTTTTCTCTTTGTAACCCAGGCTGGTCTGGAACCCAGGGTCTCTCTGCCTCAGCCTCCTACGTGCTCAAAGCCTGTAGATGTGAGTCTGCATACCTCACTCCAGTCTCTCAAGTTTTACCTGAAATAAAGACGCTATGTATTTAAATTAAGTAAAGGCTAGCTGGGTGTGTTGCTGTCTGACTTAATTCCAGCACTCAGAGGCACAACTAGGCCTGTGAACTCTGTGAGTTCAAGGCCATTTTGGTCTAAAATCAACCTCTGGGTCTCCTTTGGCAGATCTCAGTCTCTAAAAATATTTATAATATGATTCATAGCAGTAGCAAAATTACAGTTTTGAAGTAGCAACAAAAATACTTTTCTGGTTGGGGTCATTATAACATGAGAGAATGCATTAAAGAAGTGCAGCATTGGGCAGGTTGAGAACCGCTGGGCTCCACGGAGAGTTTAGGACAGCTAAGGCTACAGAGGGAAACTGGTTTGTTTTGTTTTATTTTTTTATTTTTTATTTTTTTTCGAGACAGGGTTTCTCTGTGCAGCCCTGTCCTGGAACTCAGACCAGGCTAGCCTCGAACTCAGAAATCCGCCTGCCTCTGCCTCCGCCTCCCAAGTGCTGGGATTAAAGTCGTGTGCCACCATTGCCCGGCTGACTTTTCTTAAAAAGTAAACATAATTTGTTTTTTTTTCCTAACACCTCCATTCATAATTGAATGTGTCTACTTTTTTGTTTTTGTTTTTTCATATATAAAAAAAAGAAAATCTTTTTATCTTATTTGAAACTTTTGGAATCTACTTTCCACAGAACAACTGCCTGCTCCCTTAAGCATCTGACTAAAATACAGGTACCCTTACCATTTCCTGCTACTATACTCGTCATTAAACTTCTATGCAGCTGAACTTCCTTCTGCCACCTCTGGTCTGTTCTACTGGCTCTTATTCATGATTTTTGTGGTGGCTAGTCTTGGTTGTCAACTTGACAGGATCTGGAGTCGACTAACAGCCAAGTTGATGACACACCTGGGAGGACTTTTCTTGCTCAGTTTAATGGAAGTGAGGAGACCCACCCTAAATGTGGGTGGTGCTTCTGGTGGCAGTCCAGATAAAGGAAGATGGAGACACAAAGCTTGTCCCCCTCCCCTCCGCCCTCTTGCCCTCATGTTCTGCTAAGCTCACTATGCTGGCAGCAAATTGCTGCTGCTCGTTTTGGCTGACATTAAAATCCAGCTTCTTCAAAAAGGGGCTGAAGACTAGAATCTTCCAGGCTTCAGCATCCAGTCGGGACTAGCAAGGCATCTATGTCTTGTGGAAGGGGCTGCTATTGGGTATGATGCAGCCCCGCATGAAGGTAGCCATTGGTTTCCTGCTTAGTCTGTGCTACATAAACCAACCTGACAACCCTTTCAATGCACTCAATTCGCCATGCTCGTCCGCCATAGGATCCTGGCTAATGCAGTTTAAGCTCTGTACAGTTTGGCTCACACGCTCTACAGTTTGAATTCTGTGGAATAAGTCATCATTGGTTTCTTAATCTTTTGGGTCCTCCTCTGTAGCCTAGGCTGGCTTTGAACTCATGCTGATGATGACCTTGGATTCATGGTCCCTCCCCTTGCACAGTGTCAGGATTACAGGTCTGTGCTATCAAGGCTGGGTTCCCCATGGTTTTCACGTAAAGAAAGGAAATTGTTTCTTAGCTGCCCTGAGGAAGGCACTCTCAGTTCCTTTGCATGCAGTACCTTGTCTATGAGTTCCTTTGCCGAGTCGTTCGATTGTGTCTCACAAGTTAGCAGACACTCCTCTATCACAAGCCTTGCACGCCTTTGTCCGCCTGCTGCTGAATGCTTGGGGCTGCAAGGAGAGCACGGCCTTGGTCAGAGGTGTGGTTAGAGGCAAGCATGGGCGTGGTCAGAGGCAAGCTGCTGCTCTTCAGCTACGTCCATAGGAAAGCCTAGAGCAACTCGAAGTAAGGTCATGATAGCACCTTTAGTTCATTCCCGATGTTTATTTCAAACAAACAGCCACACACACAGTGGTCTCTGTTACCTTACATTTCCTTAATTTAAGCTTCCAGTGGCCAGGCAGTGGTGGCGCACGCCTTTTAATCCCAGCATTTGGGAGGCAGAGACAGGCGGGTTTCTGAGTTCGAGGCCAGCCTGGTCTACAGAATGAGTTCCATGACAGCCAGGGCTACACAGAGAAACCCTGTCTCGAAAAACAAAAAACAAAACAAAACAAAAAAAAACCAAACCAAACAAAAAAAAAAACTTCCAGTGATTTAAAGAGACTGTTGTTGGACAGAGGCACAAGCCAGCACAGTAGCAAGAAAGGTCGTTTATACACAGTTGATGGAATTTGTAATCAGAACATAAGCATTACTACAGTGTAAAAATGTCAAAAATGTAAAAAAGTGTGCTTGGTAATGCTTGGAATGAAACATTTATATTCTAGTAAAGGCTGAAGTCCATACATACTCGAGTGTGCGTGCGCGTGCGCGTGCGCGTGCGCGTGCGTGTGCGTGTGCGTGTGCGTGTGCGTGTGTGTGTGCATGGGTAGTTTCTGCCTCTTATAAACCAGACGAAAGGGACTGGGGATATGGCTCAGTGGTAGAGTGCCTGCCTGGAATGTGCAAGATCTTGGATTTGATCTTTAGCAGTGAACATCAAAACCGTCAAAACTTCTACCCCGCCCTCCCAGGACAGGCTTTTTCTGCGTAGCCCACACAGAGAAATCCTGTCTCTAAAGCAACAACAACATAAAAAAATAGATAAAAGAAAACCATCACTCTCAACTGCCTCTGAGATGACTTTTCTAAAACAACATGCTTACCTTAGCTTCAGCCGGGACAGCACTGCTCTGTACAAGTGACTTGCCGGGAGGTGCTTCCGCTGCCCCACAGGTTGTATAACTGGATGAATGGCCCCAACAACATAGCCCTTAAGATAATAGTCTTCCACTTTGGCAACAATATCCTGGACTGAATTTATCTTGATGACTTCTGGATTTGTCGAAGCTGAGATACCAAGAATGAAGAGAAAATTTCACGTTGGTAATATTGAATTCTACTTTATTTCTATCTGTATGTGATATTCGTGAACAGGAGGGACAACCATAGGACTTAATTTTAATAAGACATACTAACATGTGTTATATATATTTCCTATTTCAAGTGAGAGTAAATGTGTTCAGGGTAGTATGACTATAGACTAAACCTATAGACAATAGCAAAGGTGATTGACCCAACTGATAGATACACAATGTTGCCAATATGTCTAGAACCAGAATGCCTTACATGTTCCCTTTTCAACAGAAAAGCATTACTATGCAGAGTTTTATTTAAGTGACTGTATCGTCTTTAAAAGATATCAGTGACATACATCAAAATGATAAATTAAAGAGCCAATAGTTTTTTTTTTTTTTTTTTTTTTTTGGTTTTTCGAGACAGGGTTTCTCTGTGTAGTCCTGGCTGTCCTGGAACTCACTCTGTAGACCAGGCTGGCCTCAAACTCAGAAATCCACCTGCCTCTGCCTCCCGAGTGCTGGGATTAAAGGTGTGCGCC